>NC_090936.1:893134457-893435620 GCF_040938575.1 Ambystoma mexicanum | reverse complement strand
TAGATATACCACTTAGTCAGATGTCTTCTACCTGTTCCACCTCAAGAACCTCAATTGTTGCAAAGGTATTTTGTTAGGATGAAAGAGAGGCAACCTTAATGTGCAGCAATTTTCCTGGTGTCAAAGAAAGGTTTGCTGAAATAATTGCAGCGCATGTGCACGATAACAATAATTGGTATCCGGCACGCGCGGCGCAACGGGAATACAGCGTGGTGATTGGCTCATTTGCGAGCCATACCACACAGTATTTCCTTTTACGCCGTGCGTGCCGGCTACTCTGTTCCCAGCGAGGGGCGTGGCAGCCCCTCAGCCAATGAGGAGGCTCGAAACTGGGCAATCCCTGCTCCGAGCCTCCCCATGGCTGGAGGATTCCCTCGTCCTCCACCGGGGACTCGGGTAAGAATTTTTTGTTTTTTTTGTTTCTCCTTTCCTCCTCCCATCCCACCCCACTTACCTCTATCCCGCAGTCTCCGGCGGGGGACGATGGAAACCTCGAGCCGTGTGGAGACTCGGAGCGGGGGCATCCCCGCTTCAAGCCTCCACACGGCTGGAGGCTTCCATCGTCCCCCGCCAGAGACCGCAGTATTTTTATTTTTTTTCTCCTTCCTTTCCCACCCCACTTACCTTGTTTTTTCTTCTTTTCTCAGGAGCGGACGCGCTGGGAACAGAGTGTTCCCAGCAGCCCGCTCCCGATGGCTGCTACGGAAAGGGAAACGGACTACGTTTTCCCTTTCCCGGCGGTCATTTTTTTTGCCTTTTTCTTTTTTTTTTGTCTGTTCCGAAACGTGTTTCGGAACAGAAAAAAAAGCAATTAGTACCCCGGTCTAACGGGCCGGGGTACTAATGGCAATAAGCCCCTCGACTGCAGGCCAATACCGCCCGCGGTAATGCCCCCGGGGGCATTACCTGGGGCGGTATTGGCCCGCAGTCTCGTGGCTTATTGCCACAATATAGAAGGGATCTGAAAACCACCTTCGAAAAGGTGCCTCCAAACTGCGAATTTCAAGTCATTCATGCTGACAGGATACCTGTTGATGGTCATAGAGGGCACTTTAATGTACCAACAGCGAATTAAGTGGCTTTAGTGATGGTAGGGCATCAGTTTGAAGGGTAAAATATTGTTTTGCAGAGCCACGATAACACGCTTCGGCATATTGGTGAAATTCACATTTTTTCTGACACCCTTCAGTACCCGCTTTGTTTTGTCGTGACGAAGATAGCTACTCAGTTCATATTCCTCAACGTAACCCCAGAACCAAAATGCCACCAACACGGTCTCTTCAGCTTCCTTTTATTCCTTTCGCCTCATGGTCCGGCAAGATGAGATTAACCACTTGCCCTATTTGCGCTCTCTTAAGTCCGTTTTTGATTGACATGTTCAGAGATCGAAATTAAGATTGGAAAAGCAGCTCCTGGGTATCTAACATTCCCATTGACCAGGGGCTGCCACTGAGGAACGAGGGGCTAGTACATGGCATTTTGCAATTCTAACTTCCACCAAAGATGCCAACATATCTTTTTGTACATTACTTAGGACTATTTATGCTTTAAATGTTGTAATGTCCTATGTTTATTTATAGGTTGTCCCAAACAGAGTTATATTCACGATTGCGTGCGTTCAGCATCAGTTGGCCTGAGGAGGCAAAAGTAGCTCCTGGTAGATGTTGGTATCAAGCTAACCAGGCTCTTCTAGGCTAGAAGCTGGAGCTAAACCCTGCATGTATGCACAAATAGAGAGCGACAGGTTGAATTTTATTAAAAAATAACCAGGCACAACTCATGGCATAGAGTTATATTCATCTGAGGGATGCTGTGAGAAGGCAAGACTCTGCTAATCAACTGGGTCAGATGGTGGTACTACGTCTTCATTCACTGGGCGACCCTGTTACATGCAGTAAAAAACCCAGGACGCCATGACATATGTCCGCCACTATGGCCGTCCTGATCTTTTTATAACCTTCACCTGTAACCCCCGGTGGAAAGAAATCATAGATGCACTGCTGCCTGGCCAAAAGTCCCATGATCGCTACAACGTTCTATCCTGGGTGTTCCATTTAAAAGTTTACACAATGATGGCACTTTTAAATAAGGGAACATTGTTTAGCGATGTTTGATGCTTCATGTGCTCTGTGGATTGGCAGCAGCGGGGTCTGCCTCATGTACACATTTTGTTATGGCTAGAGCAACGCATTGCCCCCCGACAAGATTGATATTATTTGTGCTGAAATTCCTGAACCTAATAAAGACCCTCTCCTTTACAACATCGTCAAGTCCAACATGATACAAGGCCCCTGCGGATGCGCAAGTCACAATTCGCCCTGCATGAAAGAAGGCAGCTGTAGCACAAGAGGTACCCACAACCTCTTCTCAAGGACACTGACAGGAGATGACGGATACCCACAGTATCGACAAAGGTCTCCTTCTGACGGTGGCTTCATCATTGATATCAACGGTAAGCAGTTGGACAACGCTGATTAGTACCTTTTTATAATCCAGTGCTTTCTTGTACTTTTTAATGCACATATTAATGTTGAGTACTGCAACTCCATTAAATCTACATTTGCAAGTACGTGAACAAGGGAAGCGACCGAGCATGTTTTGCTCTTGAGAATGACGAAGATGAAGTAAAACTTTACAAAAGTGGTTGGTACATTTGCAGTTTCAGGGCGGTGTGGCGAATCTCTGGGCTCTCTATTCATGAGAGATGCCCAACTGTTTTACATCTCGCTGTCCACCTGGAAAATGGTCAACAGGTGTACTTTAACTCAAATAACTTGGTTGATAAAGTCAGTAACCTACCTAAAACAACATTCCTCGCTTTCTTCAAACTATGCAAATCTGATAGCTTTGCAAAGACTCTCCTGTACTCTGAAGAATAACAAGTTCGAGAGAAGGGAGCAGGGAAAGGATGTCTAAAGATGGCTCAGCGCAAAGCAGGAACATGCATTGGGAAGGGTATACACCATACACCCTAATAACACAGAATGTTATCACCTCCGCCTGCTTTTACATGAAGTGTGCGGTCCAACGTCATTCTCTGATCTGAAAACTCAACTGTGTCCTCCATCCCACTTACCAGTCAGCATGTCAGGCGCTCGGCTTGCTAGAGGGTGACGAACATTGGGCTACTACTTTAGAGGATGCTGCTCTGTGATTCTCCTCATAAATTGCGGGAGCTCTTTTCAGTAATGTTGGTGTTTTGTCAACTCGCCAATCCCTTGAGTCTATGGGAGAAGTATAAAAACAGTCTTGCTGTGAACATTACACAGCAGATAGCGAGAGAGTTCCAAGACAATGCGCTGCATGGGATGGGCGTGGTGCATAACAGGTACCTGTTAATGTTTGAGGACGTGATATTCAATTTGGGAGGGCAAGGGTTATCACAGTATAGTCTGCCGCATCTGTTAAGGTCTAGAGGAGATTTGGATAGCACAGATTATTTAAGGTAGAACAGTCTTGACTAACTAAGGCTCCTTGACAGATGAGCAGCTTACTGTCTATAAGCAGGTCCTTAAGAGCATTGACACAGGATCTGGTCAAGTGTTTTTCTTGGATGGTCCCGGTGGCACTGGGAAAACCTCTCTCATTAACTTGCTGTTAGCGAAAGTAAGGAGTAATGGTGGTATAGTCTTAGCTGTTGCGTCATCTGGCATTGCTCCAACATTGGTGAAGGGTGGTAAGATGGATCACGCTGCCATTAAGCGGCCTCTTAACCTAATAAACACAAACTCCTCTGTGTAATATTTTTAAACGAAACAACATGACCCAAGTGCCCTGGGATTGTAAACTCGTTTGGGACGAGAGCACTATGGTGCATAAGCAAAGTTTTGATGCCTTAAGCAGAACTCCTAAAGACATCAGGGGAAACAATGTGGTTAAAGGAGGTGTGTCCGTGCTACTAGCTGGGGACTTTCGGCAGACATTGCTTCTAGTGCCTAGAGGAACGCGAGCTGATAAAGTAAAGGCATGCATCAAAATATCGTATTTATGGGCAGCTCTACAAAAAATGTCCCTCAAGCTGAACATGAGGGTTCATTTGCAAAATGTCTCAGCAGGTCAGTTCCCCGAACTGCTTCCTAAAATTGGTAAGGGAAGTAGCCTGTATTTGAGAGCAAAATTGTCATCCTTTTCGACCTAGGCACACTCAATACCCTAGCAGACATCACATCCAAAATTTACCCTGACATAAAAACTCTAATGGAGAGATCTACAGAATCCTTATGTGAGCATCATTTTAGCGCCAAAGAACAGCATGGCTGCTGTAATCAATAAGATGCTTATTCATTCTTTTGAAGTAGTCCAATTGGAGTACAAATCTGTAAACTCAGTGGTTCAAAGAGATGACGCAGTCCACTACCCCGTTTAGTTCTGGAACACTTTAAATCTTCCTGGTCTTCCCGAACACAAACTTCTCAAAGTGGGAGCACCTGTGATGATATTGCGGAACCTCAACCCACCTAGGCTTTGTAATGGCACCAGATTGCAAGTGAAAGCTCTCCACAGAAATGTTATTGCGGCAACAGTGCTAACCGGTTCTGTCCAGGGGGAGTCTGTGTTCATACCACGAATACCTTTTATACCTTCAGAATATTCATTTGAATTCAAAAGTCTTCAGTTCCCCTTAAAGGTTTGTTTCGCCATGACCATCAACAAATCTCGGGGGCATACTTTAAAGGTAGTGAGGATTGACCTAAGGGAAGACTGCTTCTCCCATGGGCAGTTTTACCTGGCCTGTTCCAGAATGAGCTCCCCTAACTCTCTGGTAATCCTAGAACCACTAATGTATTTTACAAAGAAATACTCACTAGATACTTTTTTTTGTAGGTTGCACATGCCAAATAAGTGTTTTTTATTTTTTATCTGTCTCATTGTCTGTTTGTAATTGCAACACTCTGGTCGCACATCAATGGAAAATCTATCTTTGTTTTGTAGCCAATATGCCCCGACTAACATCTCCACAAGGCGTCAACCTGAAAATTATATTTTGTACAGTTTTAACTCATGTCTTTTTAAAAAACAATAGTACTAAATCCATGCGAGCAAAGCCACGGGCAGCAGCTAGTATGTATGTATGAAACTTTGGAAAAAACTTTGTTAAAGGGACATTCTGGTTGCAAGTAAAACCGAAAAACCCCAGAAATTCGCCAGTTATGGTAAGCTAGCAACCATAACTCGCGCCACCACCGTGCACTGCTAAGACGAACACCCAGGACATCAAAGATGACATCACTGCAGGCCGTGTAATATATATATATCATCAAACTTAAACCAAGAGAGACAAGGTGGGCAAATTAAAGACACTGGGATTTGGACCTAATGCAATCGAAGGACAACCTACAACTAGAGAATCAGTGTGTCACTCTCTCTCCTCTTGTTCTGTTTGGACAGCTCAGTCCATGCACCAAATAAGTCCTGAGTCTAAAGTTTTATCTTGAACATCAAATTTATTGAAAATGTATTAACAAAATTCATCACAAAAACACAAGTGAAAAGGACATCTAGCAAAGACTGACATAAAAACACTTTACCAACATACAGTCTATACAAAAAGTTTTTTAGTAAAATAATCTTTCTAAAATACACCCCTAGTGCAAGAGAAATACATACAAAATATTCACAAAACACCCTTCCTATACAAATCTAAAAACCAACAATGGTGTGTTGTCAGAAAAAACCTTACAGTACAATAGTTATGTGCAAAATACAAGAAAGTGCAAAAAAGATGTGCGTTGGTTAGCAGAGTCAGGCTGCTCCTCTGTTCAAGGATGCCTTATATATATATATATATATATTTCTGAGGCTTGAGGAATCTGCTTAGATCACATGCTGTGCATAGGCCGACATCTAGTGGAAGCTGTGGAGTATTACAGTTTGTTTTTCGAAACTCGAAAATGGGCGTCGACACAGGGCGTGCCAGTAATACTATCCCTAGTGTGACGTCCACTGCTCCCAAGATCCCTCACGCGCCTCGGATCCTCAGATTGTTTTTTTCCACCATAATGGTCGGAAGCATTTTGCAGAGTCCCCTGGCCTTAGCCATACTTTTGCTAAAATATTGATTTGACTACATCCTTCCCCATCCCAACGTTGAAATTCGACACTCGACGCCGGCTGGAGAAGATATCGACCGTCGGCTGCTGCACGACGGATTTGGGCCTCGGAAGGCCTCTGGCCTCGGCCCGGGCCTTGGAAGGCCTCTGCCCTGCAAGTAGGGAGAGTGGGGGGTTGGACATACTCTACACTCTTGGTATATAGGTACACCTTATACATTTCCTACACTTAACAGCCCGCTGAATAAAGGTGCGTTTGGAAGTGAACCCCTTTTGAATTCTGCCCCAAGTGCAATCGCAAATACCCTTGGGTCGACACGCACGCCACGTGCAATCTCTGCTTGCCGAGGGACCACCCCGAAGCAAACTGCAGAGCGTGTAGTAGGTTTAAACCTAAGACACTTAAGGACCGTTAGACGAAGCGTTGGCCCCACCACGCCAGGCAGGCGGCCATGGCAGCAGAGGGTGCCTTCAGCGATGGCAGCGATGCTGTGCTTTCGGACGGCGAGGGCATTACGGCGTCGAAAGACAGCCGAGCGCAGGTCCCCGACCTCGGAAGGTCATCCGACAGGGCGGCTATGGGGAAGACCCCCGGCGACACAGGCGCTTCACACACCACCCACACTAAGCACACAAAGTCCAACCGAGATTCAAAGGGACAGGGAAAACACTTTTCCACTCACGGGGAGGGGGCAAAATAGCAGAAGCAGCAGCCTCTGCACTCTTCCACACCTGTAAAACACTCCTCTCCTCCTAAACAGGCAGACAAGACCAGGTCTGCTGATATTTCAAAGAGCAAATCTACTCAAGATAGAGCTCCAAAACTTTCTGAGAGAGTCATTCCTAGTTCCAAAAAATGGTCCAGTGATGACATAGATAGGGTCATGTCAAGGATGTCTTCCTTGGCAGACTTTTACGATAAAAATCCAGACCACTTCCTTTCTTATGATCCACAAGGGGCTACACCCTCAGGCTCTAATGATCCTATCCCCCCGAAGCCCCGGTTTGAGACACCAATGAGGTCTACAGACCCCTTCGAGGAACAACCATACTCACAGCCATACTCACTGTATCAAGGAGAGACTTCCTTTGGTGAGGACCAAGATTTGGCCATGGTAGAAGAGCAAACCGGGACGGGCTACTATGGGGACGATGAGGACCAAGAAGAGGAAGAGGAAGACCCTGAAACCTACAGAGTAGATTCCCCGGGAGAAGGAAGCCCCGGTTACCGACTCCTCTGTCGATAACCAACCCCTCCTGAACGAGGTTCTCGCACGTGCAGCAGAACACTTCCATATTGACACCCACAGTGTCCAGGAGGAGAGGGACTTCGCAGAAGAGTTAGTGGGAGAAAGGAGGCCTGTTGCCCAGACCATCCCTATCCTCAAGTCTATTCAGCTGAGAATAGACCTGTCCCTGGTGAACCCAAACCTCACCAGAGCAGTCAATCCCAGGGTTGAAAAACTTTTCAGGGCTGCCCAGTCTGACCCTCTCTATATAAGAGGACATCTGAAACCAGACTCCCTAGTTGTCACTAACACTCGTAAGAGGGCTGGAACTCCCTTGTCATCGTCCGAAGCTCCTCCAGAGAAGGAGAGCAAAAATCTATATGGTTTCGGCAGGAAAGTAGCCTCAACGTCCGCCTATCAGGCAAGGATTGCAAACTCCACCACCCTGTTGGCCAGCTACAACTGCCATCAGTGGGAAGAAGTTGCGGCACTCATAGCCTCTGCTCTGGAACCCTTAAAGGGCTAGTTAGCTCGGATTTCCGCAGAGGGTAGAGCCGTGTCTGGTTGCATTTTAAAAGCAACCTTTGACAACGCAGGCAGATTGATAGCAGAAGGTACTGTTATCAAGAGACATGCGTGGTTACGGCAGTCTGGTTTTAAGGCAGAAACCCAGGCATCATTATTGGACAAACCGGTGGAAGCCGATCTGTTGTTTGGTAAAGCGGTTGAGGACGCACTGAAGAATGCCAAGGACGAATACGAGACACTCAAGTCCCTTGGCCAGTTAACCAATAAACCCCCTAACCAGAGAGGGAATAGTAATTTTCGTCGCCCACGCGGCCAAAATTCCCAGAGAGGATCTAACTATTCCCAGGGGCAGGGTACACAGTGGAACAACAGCCAACAGTCTACCCAGGGTTATGGCAGGGGTAATAGGAGAGGACGTGGTAAAGGCAGAGGCAGCCCCAGCAAAGGAGGCGGCACGCCTCCACCAAAGCAGTGACGCTCAGTTCAGGGTCCCTTCTCACGCAACCCCAGTAGAGGGACGCATTTCCAACTTCACCCAGGCTTGGGAAGGGATCACATCAGACAGATGGGTGCTGTCAACAGTATCCTCAGGGTACTGTATAGAACTACTGCAGCGTCCCCGGAACCATCCTCCATGACAAAGAGTACACTCTTTAGAACATCAGAAGATTCTCCTCGAGGAGATCGCCATTCTGCTAGAAAAGGACGCAATGGAACTCCTCCCGGGACACCAGGTAAACAAGAATATTTATTCAACTTACTTCCTTGTGCCAAAAAAAGATTTGACAATGCGCCCAGTATTGGACTTACGGCCTGCCAACAAGTATGTCAAGCCCCAAAAGTTTTGTATGACTACGCTACAAGAGGTAATCCCTCTCCTAAAAAAGGGGGATTACATGGCAACCTTGGATATGAAAGATGCCTATTTTCATATTTCCATTTTCCCAGCGCACAGAAGGTACTTGCGCTTCAAGGTGGACAGTCGGCACTACCAATTCAAGGTACTGCCCTTCGGGATAGCTTCGGCACCAAGGGTATTCACCAAGGTACTGGCGGTGGCGGCTGCACACCTACGCAGGGAGGCAATCCCGGTGTACCCTTATCTGGACGACTGGCTCATAACGGGGGAAACCCCAGTAATTTGCAGGACAAACATTCAAAGGACTATCAACCTCCTCCACAAATTAGGCTTCTCAATCAACGAGAAAAAGTCAAGCCTGGTGCCAAGCACCTCCAAACAGTTCCTAGGAGAATCCTAGATACTCAAGAGGGGTTGACCTTTCCTTCAGAGGAAAGAATTCAGAATATACTACTGCAAATTCCGCAATATCAGTCCGGTCACCAAATAACGGTACGCAAAGCAATGCGTTTACTGGGGATGATGGCGTCATGTATTTACCTGGTCCCCCACGTGCGCCTGCGCATGCGTCCCATGCAGGAATGGTTGGCGAAACAGTGATCTCAGGCAAGTGGTCAGTGGGACGATCTAGTGGTCGTTTCGCCAACACTAGTACAAAGCCTTCACTGGTGGACAAGAGAGAATCTTGCACAGGGAAAACCCTTTTACGATCCCGAAGTACAGGCATTAGTCACTACCAATGCATGTCTGACGGGGTGGGGAGCTCACCTTCTCCAACACACAGCTCAGGGTCTCTGGTCTCCCTCAGTGGCCAAGAACCACATCAACCTGCTAGAGCTTCTGGTAGTATTCAGAGCGCTTCAAGCGTTCGAGCCCCACCTACTAAACCTGTCAGTGCAAATCCGGACGGACAGCACAACAGCCATGTTCTACCTGAACAAGCAAGGAGGTACTCATTCGCCAAATCTGTCCAAGCTTGCCCAGAAAATCTGGTTATGGGCACTCGGACGGAACATCTTCCTGTCATCACAACATGTTCCAGGGGACCTCAATTCCCTAGCGGATGCTCTGAGCAGAGACTCCCTCCCAGAGGAACACGAATGGGTTCTACACAGAGAGGTCGTAGGAGATATCTTCTCTCAGTGGGGTTTCCCCACTATAGACTTATTCGCCACAAGCGAAAACAGACAATGCCCAGGATTTGCATCCAGGTTCCCCCAACCAGACTCCCAGGGGAACGCCCTGTGGATGAACTGGTCAGGGATGTTTGCGTACGCTTTTCCACCAACTACTCATCAGGAAGGTGGTGAACAAGAAGAACAGAGAGTCGATGACGCTCGTCCTAGTTGCTCCCATGTGGGCAAGACAACCGTGGTTCCCACACCTACGCAGGATGGCGGTGTGCGAGCCCATCAAACTTCCAGCCTGGTACAATCTACTGTCCCAGCACCAAGGTCAAACAGTGCACCAGCAACCCAACTCAATGAACCTGTCAGCATGGCTCTTGAGGTCATAGAGTCTGGACATCTCAATTTACCACAGAGGTGTATGGACATCCTAAAGGAATCTAGGAAACCAAACACAAGGCACTGTTACTTTGACAAGTGGAAGAGATTCGTTATCTGGTGCCAGAGTAGACAAGTCAACCCAGTTGATTGCACTCCTTCCACTATTGTTACATACATGCTCCACCTGCTAGATGCAGGATTGGTTTTTAACTCACTGAAAGTACACCTGGCAGCCCTGTCGGCATACACCACTTCCCATAACAAGGTCTCATGGTGGAAAGTACCAGTAGTTAAAGCCTTCATGGAAGGAGTAAAGAGATTTCACCCTCCTATTTCAAACCCACCACCAGGGTGGGACCTTAATGTGGTGCTATCTAAACTCATGGGACCCCCTTTCGAGCCCATGCATAAAAGCAGTCTCAAACACCTGACTTATAAAACAGCCTTCTTAGTAGCTATTACTTCTATAAGAAGGGTCAGTGAAATTCAGGCTCTGTCAGTGCAGGATCCCTTCTTTACGGTCCATAAAGACAAACTGGTTTTACGCACACACCCTAGGTTCTCACCTAAATTTATATCTAAATTCCACGTAAACCAGTCCATCGAGCTTCCGGCTTTCTTCCAGGACCCTCAAAGCTCGGCTGAGGTGAAACTGCACACCCTAGATGTGCGTAGGGCGGTCCTCTACTATGTAAATAAAACCAGACCGCTAAGGAAAACAGATCAACTGTTTGTCTCCGTAGCTACAGGCAGAGAGGGGGATCGCGTCACTAAAGGTGCCATCTCGAAGTGGATTATTAACTGTAATCAGCTGTGTTACTCACTCTCTGAAAGAACTCTGCCTTTCACGCCAAGAGCCCACTCTACTAGAGGCATTGGGGCCACTCTGGCTTTCATTGCAAATGTACCCCTTGACACCATTTGCAAAGCAGCTACTTGGAGCTCTATTCACACTTTTACTCAGCATTACTGCATTGACACACATTCCAAGGCAGATACACAAGTGGGACAAGCGGTTCTAAGACACTTATTTGCTCATGACCCTTCTCACATCCCACCTCCGTCTTCAGGTACTGCTCGCTAATCTATGCACAGCATGTGATCTAAGCAGATTCCACAAGCCTCAGAAGGGATACATTACTCACCGTAATCGTATTTCTGATGCTTGTATCTGCTTAGATTCACATGCGACCCACCCTTCCTCCCCTCTGAGAGAAGCCGCATGGTTGCTTGCAGTCTTACCTATCTATCTGTCTGCTTGGATAATCTGTACTCGCGCTACTCCTCATGCTACCTCATGTCAGAAAAAATACAATCTGAGGATCCTAGACGCGTGAGGGATCTTGGGTACAGTGGACGTCACACTAGGGATAGTATTACTGGCACGCCCTGTGTCGACGCCCATTTTCGAGTTTCGAAAAACAAACTGTAATACTCCGCAGCTTCCACTAGATGTCGGCCTATGCACAGCATGTGAATCTAAGCAGATCCAAGCATCAGAAATACGTTTACGGTGAGTAATGTATCGTATATATATATATATATATATATATATATAAAATCATCCTACACAATTACATCCGACACATTCAGAAACACTCAAATAAAACCATTTTAAAAAAGGCGTTCTCACCTGCAGCATCTCGCTCAAAGCTCAGTCTTCTCTACAGACGTCTAGCTCTCAGCCGCACCCCACGCAACCAGGAAGCCTGTGCCAGGCAGACTGGGGAGAGGAAGGAGTTGGAGTAGTCCAGTAGAGAAGTTAGTCAAGTGAGTGGTTCCACCATCTTTGGATTTTCTTAGGCCACTCGCACTTCCCGTGCCTCCTACCCCACTTCCTGCCGAAATCACCAGGCAAACACTTTTGCCAGGATTGGGCCGTTACAGATGGCTTAAAATTTACCAATATGCTGTTGCAAAATAACTATGTAATTGAATAATCTTTGAACATCAGAAGGTTTCTCTTGGAACGATATTGGGGTACAGCCTGCCCAAAAGATCTCTGCCCTAGAGTTGTACATAGACTTCCAAGAAGGGGCAAAGGCCCTCCCTTCACACACTTCTTTTTTTTTTTAAAACACGTTTATTTTTTGGTCGACACACCAGAGTAACATACATTAGAGCATATTGACTTTTAGCAATTTATCTCGCCCAGTAGTCCCCTTTCTCAGAGCTAGCCCCCCTACGCTTAATCCTCAGTCCACCTCTAGGTCTAGCTCGTCTGCTCGCCGCATCAAGTCAGTGCTTTCGGCCACCAGAGCATTTGCCACCAAGCGTGGCTTATATGTTGGCGCCGGGTAACTCTGGTCGTAGTCAATCAGTGGCGACCAAATGTTTATGAAGCGGTGAAGGAGGCCTCTGCTTGCCGCTCTAATTTTCTCCGCTGTGAAAATATCCCATATTTTCAACCACCACAGGATCATTAGGGGGCCTTCCGGAGATTTCCACGTTCGAGCCACTGTACTTTTAGCGGCTAAAAGTAAATGGGTTAGGAGGGCGGCCGCTCTGCCTGATCTTGGGTATATGCCTGGGATCGGGGCTCCCAATAGGATTGGTTCTGGATCCAGGGTTAATGTTATCTTCGTTATGTCCGCTATGGCCAGGATACATTGGGACCAGAAGTTTGCGACCACTGGTCGTGACCACCACATATGTATGAATGATCCCGGAAGGTTGCATTGGCGCCAACATCTAGGGTCTAAGGATTGATTGATGCGGTGTAATCGGAGCGTCGGGTAGTACCATCTTAAGAGTAGTTTATGGGCACACTCTCGATTGGTGATGCAATAGGAGGAGGATCGAGTGCAAGACCAGATGTCTATCCACGCCTGATCTTCTATTGCGTGTCCTAGGTCCGCTTCCCATAGGGTCATGTAGGTTGCTCTGGCGACGAGAGGGTTTGTCTGTAAGAGCTTGTAGAACATTGAGATTTGACCTCGGTGCGGGGGATCAGCAATTGTCAGCTCTGTGGAGTCCAGATCTCTTGTTGCTGCAGAGCGAGTTGCTGGATGGGAGCACCAATGGCGTAGTTGTGCATACGAGAATCGATCAGTTCCCTTTAAGCTAAAGGTGCTCTTACATTGTTCAAAGGAGAGTCGTCGATCTCTCTCAAAGAGCTGACCTAAGGTGCTTAGGCCCCCAGCGATCCAGTTTTTAAAGTTCACGGGGTTGACTCCTGGTGAAAATGCCGGGTTAAGGAATACTGGGGCTGATGGATTTGGGTCTCTCAGGATACCCCTGTGCTTGCGTGTCCATTCCCAAGCTTTCACAGTCTGTTTGGCGGAGGACAGGATGGCTGGCCATGTTCTCCGTGAGGCGGGCGGCAGATGTGGAAGGAAATGGAAATGGAGAGGGAGGGGTAAGCGGGATTGCTCAATCTCTACCCATCGTGGTCGGTTCGAGCTAATAGTCCAGGCTTGAGTATGGGCTAGTTGCGCCGCTATCTGATATTTCTGGAGATCCGGGACCCCTAAGCCTCCTAGATTTGGACTGCTCAACATCGTTCTCAGCGGGATCCTTGCTTTTTTACCCTTCCAGATGAAACGCAATATCTTCCTCTGGAGGCGCTGGAGGGGGGCCTGGGGGATCATAATCGGAAGGGCTGAGCAAGCAGAAAGGAGTCGTGGGAGGAGGTTCATCTTACACGCCGCTATTCGGCCCAACAGCGAGATATTCTTGTGGGAGCCAGCGATCTAGGTCCTCCTCTAGGGTCTTGAGTAACGGCTGAAAGTTCGTCCGATATGATTCCTCCGGACGAGCTGTAACCTGGACTCCTAGGTAGGGTATCGCCTTTTCTGTCAGCTGGATCGAGCAGAGGATTCTGAAGGATATTTTATCTTGCGAAGACAGTCTCACCCCGAGAGCTGATGATTTTGTGAAGTTTATAGCAAATCCCGATACCCTACCAAAGGCGTGAATTTCTGCCAGGGAGGACCTCAATGATTGGGCGGTATCCGTTATGGATAGCATCACATCATCTGCGTATAACGCTATTTTATGTTTTGAAGGGCCTACCTGAGAGCCTTTGATTCTGGGGTTAAGTCGAATTCGTTGAGCCAGGGGTTCCATAACAAGAGCGAAAAGTAGGGGGGATAGGGGACATCCCTGCCTTGTTCCGCATCATAGGGGAATAGGGTCAGATAGGAGCCCATTGACTCGCAGCAGGGTTTTCGGGGCTTGATAGTTCGCTGGGAGGTATTTCTGGAATGCATGACCGAAGTTGAAGGACTCGAGGGTAAGCCGGAGAAACGACCAATCCACTTTGTCGAAGGCCTTGGCTGCGTCCAGAGCCAGAACTGCCAACTTTCGTGAGTCTCGATGTGTGATTTCAATCAAGTTCAGGACCCTGCGTATATTATCTACTGCGGATCTGTTCATTATAAATCCTGTCTGGGGCGATGATATCAGGGAGCACCTTCGCTAATCGGTTAGCCAGGATTTTTGAATATATGTTGGCATCAAGGTTTAGTAGGGATATCGGTCTATACGCAGTGATGTCCCTCGGGTCTTTCCCTGGTTTCAGAGCGAGGATAGTAATCGACTCTTGCATTGACGGAGTGATCGTCCCAGAGACCGTGAATGAGTTGAAAAGCATTGCTAGGGGGGCTACCAGCTGGGGGCAGAAAATTTTGTAAAAGCGGGTTGAGAACCGACCGGACCCGGGGCCCTCGGCTTGAGACTCTTAATGACGTTGTCGACCTCCTCGCTTGTAATCGGGGTCTCTAATTCATCACAGGTTGCGGGGGGGACGTGGGGGAAGGCCGCAACCTCGAAGGTAGGACTGTTGGTCTTCCGGGGATCTCGGGGATGCTGTCATCGTGTCCGTCAGATGGGCTACTGCAATATCCAGCTTGTCTTTTTCCGCAAAGTGGAGGCTACCTTGAGGGTCGCGGAGGCCCAGGATGGCGTTCCTCTTCCTGACCTTCGCTAGCTTTTCTACCAGGAATTAATTAGCCTCATTTCCTTTGGCGTAATAGCATTGTTTAGTCCTTACTAAGATCTGGGCTGTGTCTTCCGCATAATGTGCTTCCAGCTTCTTTCGGGCTACCTGGAGGGTCCGGTGGGTTCTAGGCATCCAGTTCTTCGCCTTACATATTGCTTCCGCTTTCTCCACTTCATCTTGTAGGACCTGGCGGACTTGCCGTTTCCTCTTGTGATAAGCTGCACCTTGCAAGATTAGGACCCTTCTCACCACTGCCTTCATTGTGTCCCATGTGGTCGCCGGCGAGGTGTCTTCATTTTAATTTCCTTAAAGAAATCTTTGATGACTTTCGCTACCACGTCTCTCAGTGACAGGTCTCCCAAAATCGGGTCGTACAACGACCATTTGCGCCTTGGAAGCGGATCAGAGTCGTGAGCTCTCGGCGTTAGGATGACCGGGGCGTGATCCGATAGGATCCGAGGGCCAATGGTTACATCGTCGGTGTAGGCCAGTGTTTGGGGGTAGCTAACAGCAGGTCGATGCGGGAGTAGGTTCTATATACGTAGGAATAGAATGAGTAGTCCCGGACCTCTGGATGTAGAATTCTCCAGGTGTCCGTCACATCCAAGGTTAGGAACAATTTGAGCAGGGCCGTAGCAATACCATAATCTTTACGGGTCGGGGGTGAGATTTATCTTTGGTTGGGTCCGGGACCCCATTAAAGTCTCCTCCCATTATTATCTGGCCCTCTACAAATTGTGGCAGGGCTTCTTCTAGGGCTGAGTAGAACTCTTCCTGCTTATCGTTCGGGGCGTAGATCGAAACTAGTGAGTAAAGTTGGCCGAAGATCCGGCATTTGATTGCTACAAAGCGGCCTTCCGGACAGAGCAAGGTGTCTAGGATTTGTGGCCTAAGGCCTTTGGCGAAAAGTATTGCCGCTCCGCCTTTCTTGGTGCCATTCGATGCCAGAAACTGCAACGGGAATCGTCTGTCTCGGAGCCTAATAGAGTCCCCTGGGATCAGGTGGGTTTCCTGAAGGAATACTACTGAGGCCTCTTCGTTCTGCAAACGCCAGTGCATGGATTTCTGTGGCACGTTTAAGCCTCTGACATTGATCGTCAGGAACCTTACTTTTCGGTGCGGTGGTGAGGTCTCACGCTCTTCCATCAGCTCTTGGGGCGGCGTCTGGGGGGGGTGGTGGGTGTCAGGCATTATCTATGGGCTTGATGACTATGCCGTTCTCCAGTGGTCGATTTTTATGCGTCCTCCAACGGGATGGTGAACTTGTCCTTTTTAGGGAGGCCGATTTTCTTTGTTCGGCGGTTCCCATGGCCAACCGGGCCATCTTCGTCCTTATAGCCAACCGGGCTGGGACAATCAAACATAACTGAATCTGTCTCCAAGGGTAGAAAGATGGCATACACCTCGGAGCGGGGGTATGGACCGCTCGGGTCCCGCAGCAACGTTATCAACATTCTTCATGCGGCGGGTGGGCGATTTTTGGGCTAAAGTCCTCCTGCATCTACTTTATTTTCATCTTCTCTGCGCCTTTGACCAAGCCGGTTGAGCCTGCTTCCGGGAAGGCTGATTTAGGTCATCGGGCGCGGAGGCTGGGCTGCGAGCGGGCAGAGAGATCGGAGAGGCTGGGCAGAGGATCGTTTCAGCGTCTTCCAGGTGACTTATTGAACGTTGAGTACCTTGGTAGGTGAATTGTAGCGCAGTGGGGAAAAGCCACCGGTACCGGATCTTCTGGTTCTGCAGGAACAGGGCCAGGGGCTTGAGGGCTCTTCTCTTTTGTAAAGTCGTCAGGGAGAGGTCCTGATATATCTGGAGCGGGGTGCCCAGGAAAGAAAGTTCATCTCCAGTGCGGCTTATTGCTGCGATGGCTTCCTTAGTAGAGTATAAATGAGCCCTAGTTATCACATCTGGTGGAATGTCCGAATTCACCCCTCGTCTTGGGTGAAGTCTATGGGTGCGATCAAGGATCAGCTGGGTTGGTTCCATTTGTGGGAGTAGGGCTTGGAAGAAGTTCCCTCTGTATTCAGGGAGGTGTTTATCTTGTACGGATGAGGGTACCCCTCGGATGGGAAGATTGTTTTTCCGGGCCCTGTTTTCCAGGTCCTCCTGCTCGAATTCTAGTACTTCACTCCTGTTCTGGAGAGCCTGGATCGCTTGTTGCATCTCTACTAGAGTAGCATTATGACTCTGGGTCAGGTCCTCGACCTCTCCCAGCTGCTGCTCTACCTCTATGACTCGCTGGTCAGTTTGTTCTAGCTGCGCGGTGAACTCGTCCATGCAGGATCTAAATTCTTCTTTGATATCTAGCATAAAGGCCTTTATATCCCCCTTAGTTGCTAGACTTCCTTGCTCATCTGGGGACTTCTGTGGGGTGAGTTTCGGAGGGTCCGGTTTCTTAGATTTGTCTAGTGGAGATACCAGAGTGCTTGGTTCCTTTGACAGCCTTCGTCATCGTGGCTACCTCAAAGCTTTATCTTGGGTGTCAGGAAGGGAGGCCTGCCACAAGCCAATCTGTGAGTTCCCCACCAGCTATGGGTCCGGTGGCCAGTGGTGAGACGCATCTTAACGTCGGCCAGCGGATGCCTCTCCGGGTAGGTTCCTGTGTGATGTTTGTCCTCCCTCAGTGGAGAAGGAAAGCCCAGAGTTTATAGGTAAGGTTGAGAGTCTGTGTGCAGGTAGCTTGGAGGGGAGGAGGGTGGGCCGGGGCGCCCCAAGAAGTTGTTGGGCCAAGAGGCCGAATCCGAGAACCAGGTATTGATTTCGGGAAATCAGGGGGCCGGGACGCAGACACAGCGACCGCAGCTGACAGTGAGAGGGGACGTTCAGGGCCTCACCAGAGGCGAACTCCTGTTGGACACTGTGTCTCCTCCCGGGCACCCAGCGTGACGGACCCGGGGCTCTCACCTCGTATGTGGCTCAGACGCGCGGGGGCCCAGTATAGCTCTGTCCACGCCTGTGAGAACTCTGGGGCAGCATAGGATCTCTTGAGGCGTTGCGCGGCTTCTTCCCCAAGCGCGGCGCGGGTGCCATCACCCCAGGCTCCAGAGTCACGCCTTTCGTCCCGGTTGCTCTCCGGGCCGTGGAGTTCCGTGTGCCTCAAGGCTCCGCTGGTGTCGGGCGAGGGAGAGGGAAGGAGGCCAGGCCGCCCTCGATTGAACTCGCCGTTTGTATACGCCGCTGCGACGGCTTCACCTCCCGAATCGGGCTCTCAGGATATGGGGGCGAGGGCCAGGTCTCCCGCCAGGAGATGCGGAGGGGAACACAGGGGCGCCGTCCTCTCTGGGCTTGCGGCCTCACATCCCCCCACGGCAAATCCAGTGACAGTCGGGGCCTGTTGCTTTCACTTGCGTCGGGCGCGGGAAGGGGATGGGAGCCACCGGCCCGCTGGTCCGCCCCCGAAGTCACCGAAGCTCATTCAGTAAGCCTTGGTTGCTTTGCTTCCTCTGCTAGACTGCGTCGCGGTCACCATTCTCTCCGTCAACTTGGGGATAGCCTCTCCCGGCGGCCTTTTTGTAAGCGGCGCTTCGGGCTGGGGGGGAGCACTAACCTGGCTTGTTTCGGGGGTGCCTAGGGGGGTTAGGAGCCCCGCGCGGCCCCCTCGGGTGCCTCAGCCCTCCGGGATGCCATAGATGCAGGAATTATTACTGGATGCCCGCAAAATGGTCAGCTTAGAGTCGGTTGCCGCGGGTCCTGAACGGAGGCCATTAAAGGAGCGACCTCATCGCTGGCGCTCCAGGCCACGCCCCCCTTCACACACTTCTAAAGACCATTTGAAGTGGCATATTGCTTGGGAAGGCGTGCCTGCTACCAGAACACTGGTGACCAGGGTTCTACCTACTGGAAGTGGCAGCCTGTGCAAGTACTCTGGCAATATTCTTTGCATGGGAAGGGCAGAAGAAGGCCTTACCTTATCCTCTGAGACCCTGTATCTGGTCCACGCAACCCAGAAAGGAAGGAGTAGCTCTGGGCAATGTCTCTCACCTCAAACCACTTGCAAGCCGACTTGACTGTTTTTTGAGTGTCTACAAGACCGACAGACCTGCGTTTGGCATTCTGTGCTTTTCCAGCTGTCTCAGCACAGACTCAACCCATCGAGAGCACCTGCCTGAAGCATCTTGATGCAGACTCAACCCATCGGGAAGCACCGATATGAACCATTTCGATGCTGACTCTACCTATTGGGGAGCCTGACCGGACCCCCATCTTTTTTTTTTTTGTATTCACATTTTTATTTTTATTTTTGTATTTATTTTATTTTTTATTAGTTCATTACAAACTTTTAAAATATAATTTTTCCAAGAAAAAAGGAGACAAACAAGTCAGGAAGAATGAAACAAACCTCAGTCTCTTTCTATCCATCTATGGAGACAAAGATAATAAAAAATGAAAGAAAAAAGGAAGAAAATGGAAAGGGAACCCTCCTCCTTCCAGTATCACATATTATTTTTCTTCACTGATTAAGGACTTTTCCATAGCCTCCAAGAAGAATGTTAGGGCAAAAGTTACTTGTTTGATGTCTCCTTCATGGAGTAAGCTACAAGCCTTCTCTATGCTTCGGCATGTTGTTAAAACGTTTGCTCTTTTAAGGATGGTTTGTCTTATTTCGTTAAACTTTGGGCAAGTCAGGACAAGGTGTTTTAGTGTTTCTTTATCTCTTTTGCAGAAACGGCACTGATCATCTGTTATTACAGATTTGTTCCAGATGTTTATTTTTTCCTTGGTTCGATACAGATTTAGACGGAACATCATAAATGATCTTCTTTTATAGTTGGAAGGGAACATTTCAAGATATTTAGGAAGTTTCTGGCATTCTCGTGCTTCTATAGGAGCGTTCTTCATGCAGCGGTGAGCTCTTCGCTGTTGTGATGTTTCAAACCATTCCTGGTCCCATAGCTTTTTTTTAATGTTGTTTGGGTTGTGGATTAATGTATGAAGGTCCGATGCCAAATCGCTTAGTATTTTTGCACATGATTCCTTGAACATACCAAGTATAGACTTTCTCTGCTCCAAACGTCCAGAATTTAAGATTTGGAACTGAGGAAAGTTATCCACTCCCATGATTTTCCGTGATAGGGTTAGAGTGCTCCATTGGATTTGAGAGTTTATTGAGATCATGCCAAGTTCATACCAAAGGCACGCAATCGGTGCCCCTTTCGGTAATCGCAAAATCTTGGACCAGAAAGTATTTTCGCACCATGGCCAGATTGTATGCGAGCATCCAAGCATGGTTTCGGCTCCAAATATTAGCGACGGTATTACTTTGGCTCGATAAAAGTCCATGACAGGTTTCAGACTAAACTTCCCATTTTTGTTGTTAATCACAGCTCCTTGGGCTGTTAGCATTCTATATTTTCGCCTTATCCTTTGGGTCATTGGATCGTCATTTATGTTTGAGCTGATTGATACTCCCAAGTTCTGGACCTCTGTTGCTCGGGCTATTAACTTGTTTCCAATATACCATTTAGGTTCTTTTTTTCCTCGTCTTTGTCCTTAGGTTTTGGAAGGTCAAGATCTCGGGTTTATTTGGGTTAATTGTTAGCCCGTTTCTTTCCATGTAGATTTCTAATGCTATTAGCTTTCACTGCAGTCCAATCGGTGTTTGGTCTAAGATAACCATATCATCAGCATAGGCCATATGGTGAAGAGCTCTTTCGCTTATCTTCGGAGGAAAGGATCGGACTTCTGACAAAGCTTCGTCTACATCGGAAATTAAGAAATTGAACAGAGTTGCCCCCAGCGGACAACCCTGCTTAACCCCTCGTGATGTTAAGAATGGAGAGGAGAGCAACCCGGCCTGATTTAGCCTTATGCGAATTGATGTTTCTGAGTGTAGTTCGTGTATTGGTGTTAAATGATTTCCTGGACAGTCTTGGTGCTCGAGTTTTCTCCATAGGATCTGTCGATCCACACTATCAAAGGCACAGGCCAAGTCAACAAATGCTACATACACCTTCTTGTTGTTCTTAATTGCTTCCATTTTCAAAATGTTAAGCATCAGCAGATTTAAGGAACAGCCGACTCCTTTCACAAACCCCGTTTGTCTGATGTCACAAATTCTTTAAATCATTTATCCATTTAATTAAATGATTTAAAATCTGAGTTGCAAAGATTTTACCTAGTACGTCCAGGAGAGCAATTGGTCTGAAGTTTCCTGGGTGGCTTCTATCTCCTTTTTTAAATATGGGCACTATGATGCTCATCTTCCACGAAGTTGGAACTCTTTTTTTCATTTGTAGGTTCTGGAACAGATTAAAACAGAACTTTGACCAAGCTTCAGGGTATTCTTTTAGGTGGTAGTTGGTAAGCCCATCAGGACCTGGGGCTCTTGAGGCACTAAGTTTTTTTATGTTCGTTAGTATGTCTTGTTCGGTAATTTGAAGCTCCCAATCTTTTTTAGCTTCTGCTAGTTCGTAGCTGTTGTTAGTTTGTTTGGCGAACAAGTCTGAGAAATGTTTTATCCATAGAGCCTCTGGTACTAAACTTGAGAGAAGCACTTTTTGGGGAGCTTCCGTTTTATTTATAGCCTCCCAATATTGGGCTAGATTTCTGTTTGCCATAAGATTTAAGATTGCTTCAGCATCTTCTTGTAGCATGTTCTGTTTGTGTAATTTTAGCCAATGCTTATAGGATTTTTTGATTTTATTAAATTCAATCCACCATTCTGGCTTCCCTTCTATTTTTAGTTGTCGTTGGATTTTTCGCAGCTCTCGTTTCTTTAGAACTATCTTTGGATCATGCTTATGTTTGTGGATAAGCTTGGCCTTTGTTGGACCGTGCAAGTTCTCTGAATATTGATCAAACAATGTGGTGTATTCTTTGTTTGTGTCCACACTTTCTTTATGCATGTTTTCCAGGGTTTTAGACATGTTTGTGATTTTTCCTTCATTCCATCGAATTCTGTTTCTACCTGGTTCAACAGTAATTGGAGTTCGCCAATGATCTCTGATGTTTCGGTCAATTCCATCTATAGTGGCTATATCCAGATTATGATCGCTTTGTTTCATTTCCACGATGTTAAAAAAGGTGATCTGTCCAAGGATTGATTCTGACACATAGAAGTAGTCTAAGATTGAATGATGCTTTCCGTTGCTCCATGTAAATTGCGGAGGTATGTCCCCACTTATGTTTCCGTTCAAGAGAGACATTCTCCTTATGTCCATTTCTTCAACCCATGAGATTCTTATCATGTGTACATCTTTTGTCACAGCTGCTTTAATGGCAGTTTGATTGGCGTCAGCAAGGTGAAGGGAGGTTATATTTAAATCACCACATAATATTATATGGGGTTTTGCTTCGTCACTTTGTAAGGAGTCGATCAGGTCACATATTTGATCAAGGAAGTCTGATTTGTCTGAGGCGTCATGTTGCCAATAAAGGTTTATAATGGCAAATTGCTCTTTTTTACAATTTTCCTCGGGTCCTACCTCAATCGTAGTGACTTGGATATACGGCAAAATGATTTTCGAAGATCTCATAATCAAATGTGTTCCGCTCTTGGTAGTCCTTTCGGTAGTTTCACTGCAGGATTAAAGGCAATTTCGTAATTTGAAACAACTGGGCATTCCATCACCCATGTTTCCTGGAGACAAATTACATCCAGCTGTTTAAGTTCATTTGTGAATGTATTAAAGAGGTGAGCAAACCCTCGGGTGTTCCAAGATCCAATCCTTAGGGTCTGTTCTGGACGCTGCTTCCGGCATTATGTGTCAAGATTGGTATTTAGCGCACCTGCTAGCCAAGACCAGGAGTCTTTCTCCATGGGGACACCTAGTCTGTTTGCATCTATGATTTTCATCTCAGTGGTCAATTCGGGTGCAAAAGTGATTTTAATTACATCACGTTCCTCTGGTCTGTGACGCATCTCGTAAAGGTTTTGGCTTTCATTCAAAGCCATTAAGTGATCAGAAGGTTCAGGTTTCCCCTGTTGACGATGAGTATCGGATTGCCGAAACGTCTGAGCTAGAACATTAGACTTTTTTGGACAGTCATTTTCAGAACTCACACTAGGAATATACGATCGGTCCGTATCCCCGTCATAAGATTCGGACAGATCGAAGCCTAGGTAATTCAAGTCAGAGCTGTTCGACAGCAGCAGGTCTCTCACAATTCTCGAGTGGATATGAAGTTTTAAAACATCCATTAGAGTCTCAGTAACAAATTTTACGGTCTTAATGTCTTCGGAGGCAATTGATCTCAATTGTGGTATATGGTTGAATAGTTGAAAGACGGTTCTACGATTTAAGATTAGTTCATCTTTCCCTTTTAGGATCTGCTCCAGAATCAAGCAATAATTTGTTGTCTTTGTTGGGTTTTTTTTATAGTTGTGTTTTTTGTGTTTTTGAAATCCAACTTTGCTTTGGATGTGATCTTTCTCCTGCTTCATGTCTAGTGTTGTTTGCACTAGGACAACTTATTTGTTTATTCGGAATGATTTGTTGCTCGACTCGTCGATCTCCATTTGGTCGTCGAGGTTCATTATTACTTGCCAATTGTACAGACGACTTTTATTTCGCTTCGATAATATTTAACCGCTCACTTAAGGTCAAGTAAATGGGCTCCGCTGGCACTTCGATGTGATTCGGTGGCAGAGTATTAGCTTCTGGGAGGTACTTAATTATTTCGCACGTTCTTCTCGTTCTCTCGCCAGCTCTTCCAATAGGGCGAGCACTTTCTGATGTTTCAGCCGCTGGCTTAACCAACTTGTCGCCAGGACATTCCGGTTGGTTCAAAGCTGGCCGTATTTCAACTGGTTCGACCCGATCGTCTTCATATGTGGATAAATTTGCCAGTAAAGCGATATCCTCTTCTGTAGGTTCATCGTCTATAATTTCGATTGGGTCTGCAACAGGGACGTCAACTTCTCCAGATGTACCAGTTTGTTCAGCCACTTCCAAAAGAACATTAGATTTTGGGGTGTTGACGGATTCAGTTTCTAGTCTCGTCTGTAACAAGGCATTTAGGGTCTTCACATTCCTTAGGAATTTACAAGAGCCTCGAGCCTGAGGATTTTTTCGTTTTGCAATGTTTTTAGTTTTGCGTTGTTGTTTTTGGCAGACTTTTTTTAGCCCCTCTTGACTCATTTACGTCCATTGCACTTTGCGACGGTTTTTGAAAGATTGGGAAGGTAAGTTGACTTTTCTCTATTGATTTGTCGATTGCAAGATTCTGCTTGGGTCTCAAACTCTTTTTCCTGCAGGGACGGCCTAAGTGGTTGAGCGGAGGTTGAAGGCAAACTTTCATAGGAAGGTACCGTTAGCACATCAGGGTTCGATTGAGAATTTAGATGGGAGGTATCATTTGTTACAGCTGTGTTATTAGGTTTGTCTGGAGTTGTTGCTAACATTTTTGATGAAACTTCTGAGGTAGAGACTATGTTATTTTCCGACAGAGGGTCCACAACATCCTCTATATTTGAGGATACAACATCACCTAATACACCTTGCCTTTGTTTTTTGGAGCATATAGGATCATCACTTACTTGCGAGCCAACTTTTTGCGTTCGGTCATCTCTATTTTGAAGTAAGGTAAGATTTGTTGTTTGATAGTTTTTCATCATTGAGACTGTTTCTTTTGCCACCTCGGCCAACAGACGTTTATCGTCTGCATTTGTTTTTAACTGCTCTCTAATTATCTCCATGAATGATCCACATGCCTTAGTGTCATTTTTCATATGACATTTTAATCCTTTGATTTCGTCTTCACAATTTATCATCTTTGAATTTAACAAAGCCAACAATGCATTTTGATCTCGGCACGTTTCGCTCAACTGTTCGTAGAGTTTGATTAGGGGTGCGACTGTGATTGTCAGGGCCAAGGTTGGGTTTGGACGAAGTTCGTTGATGACTTGTTCAATCAAATTAAAGCATTGTTGCCCATTTCTGTCAGCCACAGCATGATTGCTGGGTCTGTAAGTGTCTTGTTGAGTCATCCATCCATTTGCTTTTTGGTTCGTAAAACTTTGAGATTCAGAGTCGGAGGAACTTGTATCAGAACTAGATGGAGAACTTTGTCTGGGGTCTCTCTTTGTGATTTTTGGTAGTGAGTTTCCTGTTTGTCTAACGTCTGTACACAGACGTTTTTGGGATAGAGGGATTATCTTGTGAAAGCTATAGCCCATTCGTCTACGTTTCGGTTGCTGAAACGAGTTTACCTGAGACCCATGGTCACGGTTTGATATTTCAGTTTGGACTGGCAATATGTTTTGATCAGTGGTCGCGGGGGTCTGTGAATCCAAGTTTTCCAGCACTTGTGATATATTTTGTTTTTGTCTGGTTTGCGCAGATCTTCAATCAGTTTATCTGCTACAGTCAGTGAATCACGACGGTTTTTTGAAGAATCCTCAGGTTTCTGAGTTTGTACATCAGAGAGATGTATGGTGTTTGGGAGCTTTGTAGGCCACATTGGTCCTTCAGAGAGATTTTGTATTTCATCCTCCAAAAATCTCCTCATTTGTTTGCGCTAATATCTGTACCTCCTGTGGCAACTGATAGTTTGATTTTCGAAGGCTTGTAAGATGCTTGGGGTTATAATAATAAGCCTCAAAGTGATCAATGATTTCTAAGTCCACTGACTTTGTTTTTGCTTTATCCAATAAGACGTTTTGAGCCAGTTCGTGGAGTGAGCTTATTTGGCCACAGGCTCTACTAACACAGGTTTGTTTTGAGCCAGTGATGTTTTTGTGGGTTGGTTCACTCGAACAAACACCAGGTTCATCAGAGCAAATACATAAGGCAACATGTGGGGTTTTTGGAAGTGTGTAATACAGTCAAAGGCATTCCAATTATTGTGTTTATCTCATTACTTAGGTCTGCCTGAGTGGATTGTACGTCTGGATTTGCGGACTTATCAGAAAGCACATGACATAGTTTGCATTGGGTAAATATAGGCAAACCCACTCCCCCAGTTTCACTTACGTGTAGCGAGTAGGGACTCACATGGACTTGTGATCGTGATATTACTGTCTCAGATTTGGAACGCTGCAAGGTGACAGAACGCACGTTGGAAAGCGCAGAGGTCGGCCACATATCGGGAGTGTGTTGCTTAGTGCTCCCCCAGCGAACACAGCAAACGCACTCTGCTCACTCCGCCGAGGGGTGAGGATTTATGGCTCCGCCTGGTGAGTTCAAAGGCCACTGAAGACACTCTCCGGTCTGACACTTCACGGCACGGCAGCAATTCCACAGTAGAAACGAACTAGTGAGCAGCAAACACACTCTGCTCACTCCATTTTTATTGTGTACTAATCAAACAATTGAAAACATGATCCATCTTAAGCTACATAAGAGCACCTAGAAGCCTGTCTGGATGCTGTTCAGTCCCCCTTGCCACCTCCGGCACCACCCAAGAAGAAGATAAACTTATTCAGTGATTCTGTCTTCCTGGCATGGTTCTTAGGGACCTAGTGACAATTTAGAACCTACTCTGTTCCTTTTTAAAGCATATCCTTGAACTGGAACATTACTGCAGAGATTATTGCCTGTCTTCAAACTCCGAGTTCCCCTTTTATAAATAGGTCTGCATGTTGGATCTTCCTTCACAGGGATGGGTTATTAGTGTTTTGGTTTGTGTGTTTGTTCTTTTAGTTAGTCTCCTCATTTTTACCTTCATTTGACATTTCCTTTATTTTGCTATCGTAGTACTTTTGTTGTTTCAATGTTTCTTTGCTAGCTCACATCCCTCCGGAAGATTATATACTGCCCTTGGCCCATGTTACCATAAGAGGCGAAGGAGGTATACCTGTCGGGTTGTGCCTGTTTCACCTTTGATGGAGATCATTGCTGGTGTTGCTGTAGTAGTAGTAGTAGTAGTAGTAGTAGTAGTAGTAGTGTGGCTGGGTAGGAGTTTGGAAATCACTACTCGACTCAGCTCTCCTGTAGAGCAGTGGTCAGAAGTCCTTGTCTAATTCTGTTGTTAATATGGACCTTGTACCCCTGAGATGATGCATGTAGTGGACCTCTGAGATGGCCATTTTCAGCAAAATGCAACAATTCACTCCATCCTTTACTTATATTACAAATGAACCTGCCAAGAGCTCACAGCAGTTTGTGCTGCTCTGACTCCAACTGGGACAATCTCCCATCTGTGGCTACTGAACCACAAGAGGTTCCACAGCTTTACCCGCTTGCATTCGACTCTATCACAATGTCTGGCGCTGAGCCAAAGATGACCCTGCCATTGCAGGCTTTCATGTTTTTGAGCCACTATTGTAATTCCATGCCTTCCAGAGACTGTCCATGTCTGGAGAGGAGTTCTTGAGTCTCTATAGGGCCTGATAATGCAACAGACCCAGAAGGATGGCCTAGATGAATGTTGTCAGGAGGCCTATAACTCTTGCTAGGTCCTTGAGAGAAAACAAGTCTTTTGAAAGAAGTTTAATCTCTTTAGTGTGCAGTCTTTTCTTGATGAAGCTTAAGATTAGACTAGACCATGGAGAACACAATGAAATCCACCTCTCTTGCTTTCTACCAGTTTATTAGAAACATCAGGTCTTTCAGGAACAATAGCACCATCTTCATTTGAGGCTCTTGCGGCTCCTTATGTGACATGAGTCATGTGTTTTAAGTAAATGACCATTCACAATCATTGCTCTCTCTGAGCTGAGGGAACTGTATTTGTGACGTTCGCGAAACACAAGTGTGCTGATGAAAGCCCAAAAAGGTAGTCTCACAAATCCCCAAAATTGTCATTGGAATGACTGAAATCTGTGATGCTGCTCTTAAATTGGGATCGAGAGGTGTACACGTCTTGAACCTCTAAAGGTGCCACCAACTCTTCCAGCAACAAAATGTCATTGAGCATATGAAATGGGAATAAACTACCCACTCCTTGAACTGAGTTTTATGACTTCTGACCTTTTGCTTTCTCCAAACTATGAATAGATTAAGAAACCCCTGGGATGATCGGTTGACAGCACTGTGACATAATGGACATCTGTGAGGGTTTTAAAGCTTGAACATTTAAAAATGTAGATTACATAAAATGATGCTGGTAATTCTGCGTCTGAAGGGGGCTGGATTCCTGAGTACAGCCTGCTGGAGCCAAACATCAAACAGGTGGTTGTAAAGGCTTTGTCCACAAACGGATAGCTGTGACTCAAGAGCCTGGTGGCACGATAAACTGTAGAGCTAAGCCCTGCATGAGTTGGCAGGGTGGCTTGTGAGGTCACACCGTTATACAGCAACAGTTTGGTGTCATATAGTTTTCAACCTCAACCAGAGCCTCAGCCATGGCAGGTATATGGTGATTAAGCTTGTTTGGACTGCATGCCACCTAAGCCTCTCTGGATGGAAGTTAGAAAGCTTCCCTCTTTTGAAGTTTCTGTGATAGTGTTGGCTCTTTCCCAGAACAGGAAATCCCCTGAGGAAATGTGCTGGGCTACTGCTTCAAAGACCTGCTTGCCAGGATACAATAGGTAGTGAGAAACAAGGTGTCTCACCCGCTAGTCCTCGGGGACCTCTCTCTCATGCGGCAAGGGCACGGCCATCGTCTTTGGATCCAGACCCTGGGGGTGCACCAGTGCGGGAGGATCACCTGGGTGAGGTGTCTTTGGGGAGTGGAATGCTAAAGTGGGATACCTTTACCCCATACTACCAGGTAGGATACGTGAAAACTTTAACCCCTTTCCCTTCTCTAACACTTTCACACAGACAGCCCGCTCTAGGAGAAAACACTCACATGACTCACACGCGAGCAGTGTACCTGGCATGTTGCGCTACTATGGTCAGGCGAAGTCGGGCAATTACTGATAATCACTCACACTTGACTTCCGTTAAGGCGGAGCACGAGAGCACTCTTTGAGCGAGGCAAAACACATGAAGGAACAGTACTTTCGAGTTGGCAGCTGAATGAGGGGAGAATGACTGGAAACCAGGAATGGTTTGCAAGGAGGGAAATGCCCTTGACCTTTTTGGCAAGAAACTGTTACTTTCCAGAAACCTTCGAAGCAGAAGGCATATGGCCAGGAAACCAGACTGAAGACTACCACATTGTGTGTCAGAGATACCGAAGGCCGTCCCGCGTAACCATACAAGGTGGGGAGGAGTGGCAGCCGCCGGGCTATCGCCCTTGGCTCCAAGAACAAAGAAGCATTAGAGAAATCAACACAGCCGACGAGTTGGGGAGACTGAAACAAGAGCGGTCTGTGTGGAAGTTTTTTTATTTTATTTTTTAAAGTTTTTATTATTTTAGAAACAAATAAACAATACAAACCAAACTAGCAGCATTATTTGCGACAGACACATGAACATCAATTAATGCGCACTACTGCTCCCCCAATCCCTCCCCCCTCAAGAGCTTGTTTGCGTTTCTCATTCTGCATCTGCTGCATGCGGCCGGGTATCACTTTCTTCCGAAGCTGCGGAATCCATTACTGTGCCAAACAGTCCTGTTACTAACACTCTCCATGCCATCAGGTTACCCACTTCTTCTTCCCCGCACTTGCTACATGCCTCCTGCCATACTACCGTTTCAGCCTCCGCCCATTTTTGCAAATCCTGCCACCATGCCTCAACCCGTGGCTTGTGGCACTGCTGCCAGCCCATAGCAATCCTTCTTTTTGCAAGCACATATGCCAGGTCCCTCAGTTTCCCAACATGTTTAGTATTCCGTGGTCTGGGAAACCCTCCCAACAGGCAGGCCCAGGCCGTATCTATGTTGAGCGTGACCCCTTTATCTGCTAGTTTTTGTGCCACATCCCCCCCAAAAACCTTCAATCACTGGGCAGGACCAGAACATATGTGTCATATCAGCGTCTTCTTTATCGCATTTTGGGCATGCTTGTCTTCCTGCATTTACAAACTTAGATATTCTCTTCAGGGACATATAGGCTCTATGCGTTATGTATAGCTGTATTTGTTGCAATCTGGCATTTCTGGACACTTTTTTGTGGTATCCCGTAGCACGCTCCCACATCCCATCGGTCATCTGTGCCCCCACCTCCGCTTCCCAGTCCAGCCTTAAATGCGTCAAATCCTTCCCCACCCGGGTCATCACCATCTCATATAATCTAGAGATCTTGTGACCTCCTTCTGATGTGTCATATATTGTCCCCATAATGGCGTCTGGCTCCTCCGCCAGTACAGTCTCTGGCCAGGTTTTACGAATAATCTGGACTAGCCTAAGATACGTGACATATTGGCCTCTGTGCAAGCCTGCCTCTTCCCCCAGTTCTTCGAAATCCTTAATGGTCCCCTCTTGCCATACATCTCCCAATGTGACCAGCCCGACCGATTCCCAATAGGTCCTGATTATCATTCTTAGTTGTCTTCCCCTGCTAAGGCCACTAGCGGCACTTGTGGGGAACACGGGTACGGGTTCTCCATCAGTCGGCATACTCTACGCCGCATCTTCCACCCAAGCAACATCATACCCGGGCGTTCTTTCATTTCAGGTCTAGGCAACCAAATAATCTCCTTTAGGTAAAACGGAGTGCAGTCCTGTCCAAACAGCCTAAGTTCAGGAGTTACCTCATCAGAAAGACATTTGGTTACATATTGCAACTGACCAGCCACATAATAGGCCTCAAAATTTGGCAGCTTAATGTCCCCTCTATCGTAGAAGTTCTGCAGCTTCCATAGCGCCACTCTATTTCGAGTGCCATGCCATAGGAAGTCTCTGCACATGCTATTCAGTTTGACAAAAAACTTTTTGGGTATCAAGTACGGTATATTACTGAAGAAATGCAACAGCCTGGGCAGGACCACCATTTTGAGCATCGCCCGCCGTCCCATCATCGCCAGCGGCAACTTCTCCCAAAACTTCATACTTGTTCGGACTTTTCCCACAGCCACCTCGGTATTATGCAAGTGTTCCTCCTCTACCGTGTGATGCACATCTATTCCGAGGTAGCGGAAGGAATCAACGCCCATGGTACAGACAACATTGGCAACCGCTCCAGAGGGGTTCCTCTGTAGCTTCCCAATGGGAACATGCTCGGTTTTTGGGGGTTCACCGCTATGCCGGACAGTTCTGCATTCCTTTCCATAACCTCTAGAATATATTGAAGATTTTCTTCCGGATATTTCAGATATAGTAGCAAATCATCAGCATACAAGGATATTAGATGTTTCTCTCCCCCTACCTCAATACCTATCATGTCATATTGTTGTCTGAGGTACACTGCCAGGGGCTCCAGGGCTAGAATGTATAACATCGGGGACCAGGGGCACCTTTGTCTGGTGCCCCTGCTAAGTTGCCATCTCTCAGATATCACCGATCCTGTGCGCACCCTGGCCAGTGGTTCACTGTATAGCAATTTTGCCCACCTAACATAGCCCAGCCCCATCCCGTATTCCCTCAGGGCCTCCAGCAACCATGGCCACCTCACTGAGTCAAAAGCTTTGACTGCGTCTAGGGACACAACCGCCATTTCCCCCTCGCTCCTGTTCCCCTCTTCAATCACCCGGTGGAGGCGCCTATGGTTGTGGGTTATATTTCTGCTGGGGACATAACCTGTTTGGTCCGGGTGTATCAGTTTGCTAATAACTCTACGCAGCCTGTTGGCCAGGACCGCCGTCAATATCTTGCTATCCTGGTTCAACATTGACAAAGGCCTATAGGAGCCGCAGCTATGCCCTGGCTTGTTGGGTTTAGGAAGCGGCACAATTAACGCTTCTCTAAGCGATTCCGGCAGCCGGCCCATCTCAAAAGACTCATTGAGCATCTCTAGCATAGGGGGGAGTACTTCCTCTCTATATGTTTTATAAAACTCACTAGGGAATCCGTCCGCGCCCTGGGTCTTACAGGTGGGCAGCTGCTTCACCACCTCATCCAATTCCTCTAAGGTAATCGGTGCGTCCAGCCCCTCCCTTTCTTCAGCACTAATCTTAGGTAATTCCATGTCTTTTAGAGTTTCTCTTATCTCCTCTCGGTTGTCCTCTCTTCTGTCCTCATATAATGTCCTATAATAGTCTAAGAATGCCTCGTTGACTCCCTCTTGGGTGTCAACTACCTCCCCGTCTTCTCTAGTTATCGTCCTAATCGGGGGCCTGGGGGTTTCGCTCTTATATAACCACGCCAGCAAGCGGCCAGTTTTATCCCCACCTGCACGTTGCCTCTCAACATACTTCTTATAATTAAAGTTGCAGAGCCTTTCCCAAAGCTCTTCACACCGCTGCTGTAGTTCGAGTACAAGTTCCGCATCCCCTCCTGCCCTGTTGCTTTCCTGTTCCAATTTCACTTCCGCCTTCTCTAATTCCGTTAGGACCCCACCCTGTAGGCCTTTTGATTTAGCAATAGCAGCACCCCGCAACACCACCTTAAAGGCTTCCCAGTGCATGCACGCTGAGTCCACACTGCCTGTGTTTTCCTCAAAGTACTGTGTGATCGCATCCCTGATATCTTCCCTGAAGACTGGGTCCCGGAGCGCCTTTGCCCGGAGGCGCCACGTCGGTATCCGCGCCCTGGGGCGGCAGTGCTGCCAGCTCAGAACCAGAGGCGAGTGGTCCCACAGGACCCTCGCTCTGTAATCTATTTGGGTGGTCTCTATCACCACATCCGGCGTGGCAAAAAAATAATCAAGTCTCATATGCAGTTGTTGCGGGGCTGAGTAGTGCGAGTACTGTGTTTCATTAGGGTGTTTCAGCCTCCAAACATCTGCCAGCCCGAAGTCGTCAAGTAATGTCTGCAATACCCTGGCTGCTGGGGTGGGCCTATCAATCTTATCATCGGATCTATCAGCCTTAGGGTTGAGCACACAGTTGAAATCCCCTCCCCAAATAACCGCTCCTCCCATACACACGCCCAGATGAGTACACATGGTTCTAAAATATGCCGCAGTATTTTGGTTGGGGGCATACGTATTTATAATGCACACCTCTCTATTCTCCACCAAAGCCTTTAATATGACCAACCTCCCCTCCGTGTCCACCACCTCTTGTGGAAGTTGGAGCGGAACGTGCGGTGCTACCCAGACCAGCACTCCCCTAGCGTAGGCAGAATACGGAGAGCCTACTAAAGTACCTCTCCACTTCTTCCCCACCGTTCCAGTTTTTGCCGGGTCAGATGTGTTTCCTGCAACAACGCAATATCAATCTTCTGTCTTTTCAAGTACATCATGACTTTGTTTCTCTTTAAGTAACTGTTGAGTCCCCTGACATTCCATGTTACGATCTTAAGGTCCCCCATAGCTCATGAGTGTCCTCTTCCCTTCCGTGTAGCGAATCCCCTTCGCCCACGTGATGCAGATGCAGCTCTCCACCTTTACTTGTAGCTTCTTGTACAAGCTCAAACTACCCATAACTATGTAGACAACAAATTCCCAACTTTCCTCCCCACCCTTCCCCCCTCCCTTCCCCCACTCCACACACCCCAACTGTTGCCCAGCTCCGTTCTCGGAACTCAGGCACCCCCACATCTAGTCCTGAAAGCACCAAACAATGCCCAGAGCCCAGTAGGGTGAAGTCGCCCTAATGGCCACTTAACTAAGAATACTGTAGGGTAAAGAGACCCGTTCTGCAAGGCTCCCATTAATTCAATAATAATTACAGTGCTCATAACATCTAGTGTAACAGTCTGACCTCCTCTGCTGAAGGTTGCGCAAATGACTATATTCAAGTCCCATGGGTCCGTGCCGCGCCATCTTGTGGCATCCTCCTCGTGCATTACTTCTCTTTCATGCTCTTTCTCCGTCCGAACTCCAGATTCCTGGGGACATCCCTGTGCATCGAGCCATCCCATGGCATCCTCCGGGGTCTCAAAAAACAAAGTTTTGTGTTTATGTATAACTTACAATTTTGCCGGATACAGCAACATGTATTTGTGGCCCGCCTCTCTCAGTCTCCGCTTTACCGTCCCAAAGTTCATGCGGCTACGCTGCACCGACAGGGTATAGTCCGGGTAGGCCATGATGTTTGCCGCTCCTCGTATAATCGTTCCTCCCTTGCGGAAGTGTTCCAATATCCTCTCCTGGTCCCGGTAATTGAGAATTTTGGCTATTACCGGCCTAGGCGGGTTTCTTGGCGGCGGCCTCCTTGTTAGAGCTCTATGTGCCCGTTCCACCGCAAATCCTTGAGATAGGGCACCTCCGGGTATCTCTTGCAGTAGCATGGACTCAATGAACTCAGTGGGATCGTGGCCCTCCAATCCCTCCGACAGGTCCACGATGCGGATGTTGTTTCGTCGGGCGCGTCCTTCCGCCTCCTCCGCTCTGCTCTCTAAGTTGCCCACTCTCTGTATCAGGGCATGCAATTCGGCCTTATGGGAGGCACAATCCGCGGTATTCGGGCTCACTTCCTTCTCAAGGGTCTCCGTACGCTCCGCCAAGGCCCTGACATCCTGCCAGAGTAGATTAACTTCCTCCTGCACCTCTCCGACCTTAAGGTCCAGTGCCGTTTTCAGCTCAGTGACGGCTAGTTCGAGTTTGGCTTCCCAGGCCGCTTTTAAGTCTGCAATCGCAGCTAGGACTTCTTGGTTGGTGCCCGTTGCTGTCATGCTGCCTGCAGGTGACTTATCCTTGCTCTTGGTATTTTCTTGACCAGGGGACGACTTAGCGAAGTCGTCCAGGGTGGGCTGCTTCGCCTTCGGCTTCACCGTTCTATTAGACATGACCCAGAGGACCTGTATTCTGCACAAGTGACAAATGCGCACCCAGTACACCTCATTCGCTCTATCACCGTGCGGCCTGCTCCTTCCTTTGTTCCGGACATTGGTCAGCCATTTTGTGTCGTCTTTTGTCTCCTGCGCTCCTTGTCTTTTCCGCACAGAACTCTGCCGCCGTTCCTCCTATACCTTCCAAAAGTTCACCAAGCGTGGTCCACTCATTCACACACCAACATGTATATTTGCAGTAGTCATCGGCCTATCGTTGCGCACTTTTACGCCCGGATCATTTCAGGATCTCGGGAGCTCCTCCAGATCACGTCCTCCTACATGGCCCTCGTAGCCACGCCCCGGTCTGTGTGGAAGTTAAGGTTGCAAGCGCAACATTGTATAACGAGCACTGGAACGAACATTGTTAGTGTGATGAAAGACGCGAGTAAAGCTAAACTGCTGATGAATGTTTGAACTTGAGAAGGATAGATATGATACCGTTAGGAGTGGTCCGGCATCGTGAGTGTGGTCAATCGAAGGTCTCTGTAAGGTATCCCGCCAAGAGAAACGAAAGCCAAAAGATTTATGAGAATATTGTATGAAGTGAATCGAAGTGGTCCTGGTATGTTTTTTTTTTTTCTTTTTTTCTGAATTTTTAAAATTATTTTATAACACTCCAAACATTACAAATAATTAGGACTTCCGTGTTTAAGTTTCACAACATAACATTACAGAATATACTCTTCTGTCCTCCCCCCCCTCCCACCCTTTAACTCGAGCCCCTGTGTCCATGTCATCAGCCTGTTCATCTTCAGCCGGGTCTATTGCCATTATCTCTTCCGTGTCATCATCACTGTGGTCGGCCTGGGAGGGGCCCGCCATTGAAGCCACCAGTTGTCTCCATTCTATTAGGGGTCCCACCTCCTCCCCCCACACTCCCCCTGCTGACCGCTTCAAACCAAGCAGCCGTTTCTGCCTCTACCCACTTCATGAGGTCAGCCACCACATCTCTATCCTAGGCCTATGGGCTGCTTTCCAGCACATTACAATTCTCCGTTTGGCCAGGATGTAGGCCAGGTCCTTCATCTTACTAATGTGCCTCAGATTACGTGGTCTGGGAATGCCCCCAAGCATGCATGCCCACGCTGACTCCACCTCCAGCGTAATGCCTTTTCCTGCCAGGCGTATCTTCAGTTCTGTCCAAATCCTTCCCACCTCTGGGCAAGCCCAAAACATGTGTAGCATCCCAGCTTCCTCCTCCCTGCACCTAGGGCATCTCGGTGTCAGCTGGCCATTTTACTGGGGGTCAAGTATGCTCTATGTGTAACACATAGTTGAATCTGCTGGAGCCTCGCATTCCGGGACACCTTCTTGTGATACCTTTGGGCTCTATCCCATTGCCCTCTGACATGGGTTCTCCCACCTCTTCTTCCCAGACTCTCCTTAGTTGGAGCAATTCCTTCCCCACCTTGGTCCCCATTAGCTCATATATGCAGGATATCCCATGCCCACCCTCCAAGATGCTATACATTGTCTCAATGGTGGCATCAGGTTGTTCTGTAAACCCTGCCGCCGGCCACCTTTCTCGCACTCGTTTAACGATTCTGGAGTAGGTAATGTGTTGACCTTTATGCACCCCAGTGTCCTCTATTAGCTTCTGGAATGCCAATGCCTCCCCCTCCTGCCATATATCTCCCATGGTAGCCAGGCCCATCGGTTCCAAGTATCTACGTACACCTTTTATCAATTGGGGGTCCTCTCTGCATAGCGCCACCAGCGGCACCTGCATGGTGATCGGAGCCGGGTATCCCACAATCTGCCATGCCCTATGCCACACCTCCCAGCCGAGCACCAGCAGCCTCGCCATTCCTAGTACCTTTGTTTTAGATAACCACACTGTCTCTCTAAGGAAGTAGGGAGCAGGATCCATACACACCAGTCTGCTTTCAGCCGTTTCTTCTTCAGACAACCACCTGGCCACATATTGCAGCTGTCCCGCCAAATAATATAACTGAAGAGCAGCTCTCCCCATCATGGTCAGGGGTAGTCTGGACCAAAATCCCATGCTATTGTTAATGCTTACAACTGCCTTTTCCGTTTTGCGTTTGTGTTCTTCTCCTGTCGTGTGGTATATGTCAATTCCAAGCTATCGGAACTTCTCAGTTCGCCAGGGTATACCGGTAGGCTCCTTGGTAGGCCACGTCTATATCTTCCCAGGGGGAACATGCTGGATTTCTTGGGGTTTACCGCTATGCCTGAGAGGGTAGCGTATTGTTCCATCACCTCCAGGATGTATTGTAGGTTCTCCTCAGGGAAGCGCAGATATAAGAGTATATCATCGGCATATAATGTTATAAAATGTCAACCACCCGCAGTGTGGATCCCTATCTCCCCATATTGTTGTCGAAGACAGACTGCCAATGGCGCCAACGCTAGAATATACAGCATAGGCGACCAGGGGTAGCCCTGTCTAGTGCCCCTGCTAAGTTGCCATTTGTCTGAGATAGTGGCGCCCGTTTTGACACTTGCAATTGGGGAACTGTATAACATTTTGACCCACCTTAGATACCCCGGCCCCATTCCATATTCTCTAAGTCGCTAGCAGCCAGGGCCATCTTACTGAGTCGAAAGCCTTAACCGCATCCAGCGAGACGATTGCCAGTTCACCTGGGTCCTTCTCTGTTTCATCAATAATGTGGTGTAGTCTCCTATGATTATCGGTTCTGTTCCTGCCAGGGACGTAGCCTGTTTGGTCGGGGTGTATCAGTCTGCCGATGACTCGCTTAAGCCTGTTTGCTAGCACTGCCGTGAGGATTTTGCTGTCCTGGTTAAGCATCGATAGGGGTCTATATGACCCGCAGTCTGTGCTAGGCTTACCTGGTTTTAAAAGCGGGATGATCACCGCCTCTCGGCAACCTACCGTGCTCAAACGCCTCGTTAAGCATGGCCAGCAGCGGGGGGAGCAACTCTTGTTTATAGGTTTTATAGAATTCGCTGGGGAGCCCATCTGACCCCAGAGCTTTACATGTGGGCAGGTGCTGAATCACTGTCTCTAGTTCTTCTGAGGTGATTGGGGCATCCAGGTCTGCCCTTTCCAGATCATCTAAGGTGGGCAAGCCTATGTCTTCTAGCGTTTCCTGGATTTCTTCGTCCCTCTATTCCCCTGCGTCCTCATAAAGACGTTTATAGTATCTAAGGAACTCTTAATTTACTCCCTCTTGGGTATCCCAGATCTGGCCTCCCTCCCCTCTAATTTCCCTGATCACCGGCTGTGATGTTTCACTTTTATATAACCAGGCCAGCAATCTGCCCGGCTTGTCTCCCCCCGCACGCTGCCTCTCACATATTTCTTGTAGCTTAATTTACATAATCTGTCCCAGTGCTCACTGCTGGCTTGTTGTAGCAGTCTCATCCTGACCCCATCCTCCCGAGATGTGCCCCCCCCCTTGCGCTTTGTCTTCCAACTCCCTCTCAGTTTCCTGCAACTCTCGTCCTATGCCCCCCTGGAGCCCTCTAGATTTTGATATGGCTACGCCCCGCACTACAACTTTGAATGCCTCCCACACAGTTCCCACAGATCGAACACTTCGGTATTAACATCGAAGTACTCATGATCGCCTCCCTCAGATCCTCCCGGAATCCTGAGTTTCCACGTCGGGATTTGCGCTCTAGGGGGTTGGTGTCGCCACTCCAGGACTGGGGGGGTGGTCCAAAAGCACTCTGGCCTTATATTCTGTGCCCCTCATCTCGAGTACCAACTCGGCAGCAGCAAACACATAATCCAGCCTCGTGTGTAGGTCATGTGGCGCCGCATAGTGTGAATACTGCCTGCTGGGTGCAACTGCCTCCAGACATCTATGAGTTCAAAATCTCTCAGCAGGGCCTGTTACACCTTTGCAGCCGGGGTGGGTTTGTCTAGTTTACCATCTGATCTGTCCATTTTAGGATTCAGTGTACAGTTAAAGTCCCCTCCCCATAGTAACGTGCCACCGAATAGGGGGCTAATTTTGCCATATAGAGTCCTAAAATAAGCCGCTGTATCTTGGTTAGGGGCGTATAAGTTTATAATGCTCACTTCTCGGTTTTCCAACATCCCCCGCACTGCTATCATTCTGCCTTCCGGGTCCCCCGTAGACTGAAGCAATTGAAATGGTACGTGGGATGCTACCCATGTGATTACTCCTCTTGCGTAAGCTGAGTATTTGGCTCCCAAAATGCTCCCCCTCCACTTTCTCTTAACCACCTCTGGTTTCTCTTTAGTAAGGTGGGTCTTCTGTAGTAATGCTATGTCAATCCTCTTCCTTCTTAGGTACATCATTACTTTATTACACTTCAAGTAGCTATTGAGGCCCCTCACATTCCAGGTGACCACTCTAAGGCAACCCGACGCCATTTATACAGTATCCCGCCTCCCTTCTCAGCGTCCCATCCTACTATAGCTCCCAATTTGGCTCGTTCCCCACCCTCTCCCAACAAACTCCCCCTCCCCCCTTTCCCAACATCAAACCCCAACAAACAACCGCTTCCCTCCCCCGACCCCGCCCAGCCCCAACAAATGCCCAGCTCCATCCCTGGATCTCAGGCGACGACGCGTTTGGTCCTGCCTCGGAATGCCGAGGGCAGGAACCTGGCAGGATGTCACCTGGCTACCGGTGACCTAACTAAGCTTCTCCTTATGGGGGTATTAGGGTTGGCTCTGTAAGGCTCCCGCGCTATTATCAAAGTTTCTCGGTGCTAACGGATCATACACACTCGGATCCCTGGCCATGCCCGCCCATAGGCTACGTTTTATGCTATAATCAAGTCCCATTGTCTTAGGCTGTGACACCCTTGGTGCCACAGACACATGTTACTTATCTTCTCCTTCTCCCGTCTGGATTCCCGACTCTTGTGGGCAGCTCTGCGTGTCTAGCCACCCCATGGCGTCTTCTGGGGTTTCGAAAAACAGGGTTCTGTTCTTGTGGAACACCTTCAGCTTTGCCGGGTAGAGCAGCATATACTTGTGGCCTGCTTCACGCAATCTTCTTTTTACAGTCCCAAAGTTCATGCGTCTGCACTGTACCTGCAAGGTGTAATCCGGGTATGCGGTTCTGTTTGCCGACCCCCCCTTTGTATTGTTCCACCCTTCCGAAAGTGTTCAAGGATTGTTTCTCGATCTCGGTAGTTCAGGATCTTGGCGATCACCGGCCTAGGGAGGGTTCCCGGCGGCGGCCTTCTCATCAGGGCCCTATGCACCCTTTCCACCGCAAACCCCTGGGTCAACACTCCTCCGGTTATCTCCTGCAGCAGCATAGATTCAATGTACTCCGTAGGGTTGGGTCCCTCAGCTCCCTCCGGCAAACCAACGATGCAGATGTTATTCCTCCGGGTGCGTCCTTCCGCCTCCTGCGCCCTACTTTCCAGGTTACCCACGCTTTGTACTAGGGCGTGAAGTTCCGATTTATGAGTTGCACAGTCCGCTGTGTTCGGGCCACCTCTTTTTCTAGGTTCCCCGTGCGTTCTGCCAGTGACCTGACATCTTGCCGGAGAAGATTCACCTCCTCCTGCACCGCCCCAACTTTGAGCTATAGTGCCGCTTTCAATTCGGTCATAGCCAGTCCCCGTTTGGTCTCCCAGGCCACTTTCAGGTCAGCAATAGCAGCAAGGATCTCCTGGTTCGTGCCCATAGTGACTGTGCCCACAACGGGGGTTTTGTCCTTGCTCCTGGCTCCTTCTGCACCCAGTGATGTTCTGGCGTATATCAAGTGTGGGTTGCTTGCCCTTTGTTCTTAGAGATTTGTTGGTCATCGTGTCGTGCCAGAGACGAATAGGCGAGCCCCGCCGCTTGTGGCTACCGGCCCCAGTGAAGTTAGGCTGCTATTGGCGTCGGGGCCCAGCCGGGCCGCGTGAGGGGTGTCCTAAAGCTGCTTGTTTTGCTCCAGGAGTGGGCTGTGTCCTCACACGTAATAATGTAAGTTTATTCAGACCTCTCGAACCCTGAGGTCCAGCCTCAGTTGGTCCGGGCCTTCGGGCGTCCCTCCAGAGCTCGCGGAGCCCACCCAGCGTTTTGCCGGCCCAGCGTGCATCACCCCAAGATCCGACAGGATACTGTTGCTTCTCGCCCAATGGTGGTCAAGTTTCACAAACAAACTGTGTTGAAGGTACCCACGATTCCCCAGTCCAGCCTCTGAAGCGGGCCGTGTCGTCCTACGTGGTAATACGGGCTATTCTGTTCACTCAAAGCTGGAGCCCCATCCCAGCGGCTGTGTTTGCATGCATGCCTTCTGTGGTGTAAAATGTGGAGGCCTCAGCGCTGTATTATGGCCATCAATGTCACCAGGCTGGAGGCCAAACCATTGTTACAGGCCTCAGTGCGGCCTGTTTGTCTATGGGCTGTGGCTCATGTGTCCCCCACCCAGCCGGTGCAGTCCAAAAAAAGGCAGATCTGTAGCCGTGGGTGCAGCAATGTTTCAGGCTTGTTCTCTCCAGTTCGGCTCACAGCTGCGGGGCGCTCGTGCAGCCCCGCTCGCGGGTCTCCGTGGGGGACCAGCTGCGCGCCGTTTGCCGGGCGCAGCACCTACCTCCTCGGGCCCCTTGCTGCCGAACGGGGCCCCAACTGCCAGGCATCTGCAGGCTCCCCAGCGGCGTCACCAAATACTGCGTGCTCCTCCGGAGCCGATCCCAGCTTTCTTTGCTGCCTGTACGTCCGCTGCCACCGAGGCAGCGCAGGGCAAGCGTCACCACCCGCAGCGCGCCAGCCAGAGCCTCCCCGAAAGGCCAGCGTCACCCACTCCATCTGCGCATCAAAGGGCCACAGCGCGTCGGGGGGCCCCCGTCCAATCGGCAACACTGCCAACTGACCAGCGTCGGACTCGGAGCTGTGATCTCTGTCGTCCAACGCACAGACACCACCGTAGGCCAGGGGGGCGATTCTCCTCCTCCGCTTCGCACAGCGTCCCACCGACAGTGCTATCCGCGACCTCACTTTGCATCACTCGTCGTGGGCTCCAGTACCAACATCCTGACTCGGCAGGGTCCTATCCCGCCAGCAAAGGTCCTCCCCTGCTGGCATAAACGCCGTGCTCCACCCGTCCCTCCCGGACACGACGGGCACGGTCTCAGCTGTGCCTGGTCTGCCACTTCTTGCCACAACGCAGCGGCCAGATTATATGGCCCTTTGTGTGCCATCCGCCATTTTGTTTAGCCCCAAGACCCAGGCCTCCCAGTTCTACCGACGTCTATTCCATGCCTGTCCAGCGACAGATCGGGCCCTCACTGCGCTCCAATTGTGCCCCAAATATTCATGCTTCCATATGTGTGTGGCAGGCACATGCGGCAAAGGTAAAGCACGTACATGTCCCAGGATCGATGTCGGATCCACGGGATCCCTCTCAGAACGTGTCCACTCAAGCGGCCATGTAGCCACGCCACCAGGTCCTGGTATGGTTAAAGCAAAACCCATCATCACACATTGAAAATCTTGGATTTTGATATCAAGGGGATCGGAGCCCGGACGAGGGAGCTCCGTGGTCTGAGCCTGAATAAGGGAGTCCAAGAGTAAACATTGTGGTACAAAGGGGTCCAAGCCTGAAGGATGGAGACCCATGATAAATACTGGAAGCAAGAACTTGTGCATGTGACGATCCTGATAGAAATTGAACTTTGATATTTATTTGTTAAGACAGGCCTTCTGCAGTAGGAAACTGTTATTGGAAAAGAGACTTTGGCAGAAAGCCGTGATGTCTATGCTTTGAACTGTATCCTCGTGGCAAAGAGGCCAGAGTGTGTGCGAAGCTTGAACGTGCCGCCTTGCACCGTGCTGAAAACGTGGGGAAGGGAAGCCAACTGCTCAACCATCCTGACATATTATTTCTTGAACACTTTTCTTTGTTGCATACATTATTGTCCCACACCCTTTTGTATTTAGAAGTAAGAATTGGCAATAGGTTTATTAGTATAGGCACTTTTATTTTGACAGACTTGACTAGGAATGCGTTATTTGATGTCGTAGCTTGCTCCCATCCTTAGATTTAGGTTGGATAGGCGTTCAACCAACCCATTGAAGTTCAATAAACACCCTTGAACTAAGATCACTTGTGTCTGTCTTCACTGTTTGATACCATGTCTTCCTTACAGTAGTGAAACCATGGTGGTGGTCACCAGAGACTTTCAAGTTAAGCAGCAGGGCAAAGTGGACGGAATGGGAATTGGCTTGGGACAGGGGTTCTGACAAATCGAGGAATCCACCATCTTGGTTTATGTTGGGGTTTCTCCAGCTTCCTGCCCCTCTTTACTTCCGGTGGATAGAGCACTCTGGCTGTGACATCAGAGGGCAAAGGATACTGGTTACAGCAGCCTGGATTGGACATCTTAACAAATTTGTTTTGGACCAGTCTGCAGTAGCATTTTACCTTCATAAGGAAAGAAAATCATGTCCTTAGTTGATTCATCTTTGAATCCTTACAAGAAGGATTCGCTGGACCTCTGGAGTAAGCTGTATTCTAAGCTTTTTCGGCATGGACCGACTGAATGCCCGCCGCCACCGCAGGCTTCGTGCATCAGGTGCAAGGTCTTCCTCAATGTATCCGCGCCCTGTCTGCCCTTAATAAAGCCCACCTCACCCGGATGGATCAAACGTGGCATGTAATCCTTGAGTCTTGCCACCAGTGCCCGGGGTGTAAATTTTGGCATTTAAGTTTAGGAGGGAGATCGGGCGATAGGAGCCACATTTCTGAGGGTCCCTACCCTCCTTTGGTATCACCGAAATGAATGCCCTTGAGAAACACTCCAGGGCTTTACCCATCTTCTTCACGTCTGCAAAGAGTTCAGTCATGAATGGTAATAAGACATTGAGAAAGGCTTTGTAAAATCCCACAGTGAACCCATCATCCCTCTGGGCTTTCCCCACAGGCAGTCTCCCCACCTCCTTCTGAATTTCTTCTGCTGTTATGGAGGCTTCCAACATGGCCGCTTCCTCTGCCTTCAATCTGGGATGGTGAGTATTAGCCAAGTACTCTGCAATTTCTTTCGTGCCTGGAGTACGCCCTGATTTATAGAAGGTCTCGTAGGAGGGGAAAGCCTCCTGGAGCCCCCCTGTGGATATCTCTGTTGTCTCACGCCCCCCTCTATTTCTGCCACCCATCTTTCTGCTCTCTGCCCTCTTAATCTGGCCGCCAGGAGTGCCCCTGCTTTATCCATTTTTTCATAAAATTTCTGTTAAAGGAATTGCAGGTTCCGTATTATCTTCCCCTCCACAAGGAGCCACAGTTCCTCCCGTTTCCCCGACCAGCTTCCTTAAGTCTCCTCCCTCCCCCTCCCCCTGCGCTCACTTATCCAGGTTGTGTATCTCCTCCCGTAGTCTCTTCTCAATCAGACCCGCTCCCTTTTCTTTTGTGCCCCTTCCCTAATCAATACCCCCCTTCAAGATGCTTTCCCCACCTCTCCCCCACCGTCCTTATGTCCATCTCCCCTGTGTGATTAGTAGTGAAGAACCCCTCAATTTCCCTAGCCATCTCCTGTCAGAACACCTGGTCCTTCCAGAGGTACTTGTTGCATCTCCATTTGGTCCCCCCGGTTTCATGTCTGCCCAACCCAAGTACAATGACACCATATCGGAGTCCGACCAAGAGGTCGGACAAATCTCTGCATTCGTCGCCTTCTCCCACAGGCCCATTGGAGCATACACATAGTCTGTTCCAGTAAATGTTCCGTGGGGTGGTGAGTGAAAGGTGTATTCCCTCTCCTCTGGGTGAAAGTAGCACCACATGTCCTGCAGCCCATATAATTCCAGAGTCTCCTGGATCTCCCCATGGCCTGGCCTCCCCACTTCCTGTGCCCTTTCCTGGATCCCCTGCCTGTCCCGGTTCAGGCCTGCCCATATATTGAAGTCCCCTCCAATGAGGAGGTGTCACAAGCTCTCTACCATTATTTTAAGGAGGATATTCAAGAATATCAGTTGGCCCTGGTTGGGTGCATAAATTGTGGCAAATGTAAAACGCAACTTTCTAATGGTATCTGAGACCAACAAGGCCCTCCCCTTCACATCGGACCACACCTTTGACACCTCCATTTTAAGGGCTCTGTTAAGTAGAATGACTGTCCCCGCCCTCCTTACCGGGCCCGACCCCCAGTATACCTGGCCCCCCAATCCACCAGGAATTCTTCTTTACTCCCCCCTTACAAAATGTGGTCTCCTGGAGGAACATGACATCCAGTTCTACCCTCTGAAATATTAGTGGAGTTCAGTCGCTTGATATTAAGTGGGCGATTGTCAGATTCCTGTGATATTGGCGCTTTGTACATCAATGGTCGGTTTCAGGAGAATTCCTATATTGTGTTAGATCCCAATTTGTTAAGGGATTTAGTCCACTCGTTATGGATTCATGCCATTAGATCTTTATTATCACTGTGGGTGCTGACACGTGTTTCGATCACTCTGGGATCTTTATCAAGGCAGCTGTGATTTATCCTGGGCATTAAGTTTATATGGCATGTTGCCAGTGGTGGTTGGATACACCGGTTAGTACTTCTTAATGGCGTAATGCAAGTGTAGTGTCTAGTCCTCGGTCCGTGTTCAGAACTCGGCGCGGTAGCCACATGTTCCTGGTGCTCTCACCCTTTGTCTAAACTTTGACATTAAGTGTTGCAATCCTCAGCCGGCTAACTTGAACAGGATCGCTTGCGGTCGGCATCATGTTATCCCAGTACGGGTCTCTTGTCCTTGCCATCTGGTTAGCCTTAACCGTGCAACTTGAACAAAGTAACCGGGAAATAACGCAAAACTAAGCAAGGTCTCTAGTACCAGTCTCCACCGAAGCCTCCCCAAACGGTGCCCGGTTCGCCCCAGTTATCACTAGGGTGTAACCGAACCACCAAATGGACCCCTTCATTTCAGATCCCCTCTCCTCGCCCCCACCCTTCATTCCCTTAAAATCTTTGCATCACTCTCCCTGGGTGCAGTGGCCACCCGGTAGGTGGCTTTGTCATTTCACACCCATCAAATCACCCTCTGCCCGTCCCCACCAGCACCCTCCCCCCATCCAATGTCATGCTGAATGGAAAAAGATATAAAGCTTGTATAGAGAGTCATTCACGATAAACATACAGGTTACATAGTTTTCATTAACACAATGACCGAATTAGAAAATGAGTAAGGTGCAGAACCCTGGCATCCTTAGGTGCTAACTCTTGATTCATCCAATGGCATTTACAATGTAGCTAACATTTATACGTAACACTTGGGAGCAGCATAAATATTTGGGACTGGTGTTCCATATTTTACATCTAAGAACAGACCCTTAAACAAAGATAATATACCAGTCCGGTACTGAGCAATGTTTAAATGCCTACATTCGGGAGTAACTGCTTTCATTTTTAAGCTATCCGTATTGACTCGCTCACAGTGACTTGTACTCTCACCATCCCAGGATTCTTTAGTGAACAATGGACATAAATCTGACAGTGCTTTAAATTAAAAGCGGCCCAATGCACCTTCCTTTGGTAATAGACAACTATGGTCACTTCATTTCATCATGCATATTAATGGTTGTTGGCTTTGAAGCCACTCGCAAGTAGGCATACATTTATTTGAATGCCATAATTGTAGGTGACATACGTTTCTCTAATTGGTTTGTAACATTTACTTGCATTGGACAGGTATTTCACATAGTTTTATTTAGTTTTGTCAGTTTTACTCGTCCTGTGGCCATGTTGTTCTTGGGCCGTCTTGCTGCCTTCTTACGTCTGGAAATGCCAAATGTGGAATACCCTTTACCGGGGAAAGTTGCTGAAGCCTGGATGTGGGGGCTGGGATTGTCTGTTGCTTGACAGATGTTGTGGCAAGTGGCTATCCATGACTGGATAGCCACTGCCATTTTTGGATGGTGCAGACCCTTAATATTGATGGGCTTGGGCAAGCTCCCAGCACAAATGGGTAGAAGGAGGTGTCCTGCAATCATTTGACAGATCATCATTGGACCCAAGTCCTCTGACGAAGAGCAGTCGGTTGACCACTTGAGGACGACGCCTGCAGCTGACCAGCACAAACTCCTCTGAAGTCCAGTAAAGCCCTGTTCCTCTACCTGATCTCAAGAAGACCCTTTTTGTTGCTTCGAGCCCTGGACCAGTGAGAACAACCAATCTGAACCCCTGCTTGAGGGTCTGTTACTTCAGAAGTGTCCCTGGGCCAACCGGAAGAGTGACCAGCTCTCTCCTGGGCTACATCGCTGCAGCCATTGCCATTCTGAGTGCATCCTTGGAACTAGGGAGATCTTCAGCTTGTATAACAAGATGGCCTGCATTGTCAGCCCCCCTTGCATCAATGGAGGTGGTGCAGGACTGGCTCCTTTGTTTGTTCTAGAAGATCGACTGTTGCCACCTGCCTGTGGTGACTCTCATTGCAATCCATTTTCGATGCATTCTAGAGGTGTCCTGAGGTTGTCTGCATCGCAGAAGTCTTCTTTTCTTTATTTGGGTTCTCAGCTTGAAGGTGTCTGGTTCCCACTCTTAAGCACTGTGACCAACCAAAACTAAATACCTCTGAAAGTTACCTCTGCACCTGCGACTCCTGGGACTTCCTCGACCTGACCAAGCACAGAAGGCTGTGTCCCTAACAGATTCCAGAACCTCAGCAGTGGTCCCTGGATAAATCGGGGTATGTGGGGGAGGTAAGGTAACATGTGGGCTCCATGTACTTCATAGGGTTACATGGGTGTAAAGTCCTGTCACTAAACAACTCTTTCCTGACTTTGTTCATTGGAGGCCTGGCCAAGGATCCCTTACTAGGCCTATCCTAGTGACTGGGATTGAGTTAGTTCACTTACCTGAACTTTACTTACCTTTTTGACATTTTGATCATGACCACTGACATTGTCCAAATCTCTTAATAAACCTACCTGTGAAGTATAATCTTGGGTACAAGGCCCTAACCATTTTAGGGCTATCCTCATTAACTGTTAGGGGAGCTATTCTGTGGTTATTCTAAGTATCTTTACACTATTTCACGCATCGGTTTTACTGGTTATTGAATCAAATGCTTTGTAACTTCTCCTAATGGCGAATATGTATAAATGGTTTATAGTAGGCGTGTGACAATATTTGACTAAAGGTTTTACTTGATAAGTGTATTTTAAAGGCCTAATAAATCCTTGTATATTTTTGTACTTACCTGTCTAACTTGAATTATTGATGGTGTTCTCTGTGGACTCATTGTAGCCCTAGAACAATCTCACAACCCTCTTTAGACTAACCATTGCCGCTCTGCTGCCTTACTGTAAGTATTTTTGGAGTCCAATGTGTCTTCCCATTCACCATAATAGGGCATTCTCCCAAAATCCAGGGTCGATTTGGGAAATTTATTTTAGCAATATTCCTTACTTTGTTTACTTTCCACTTGTAGCTGTTCTTTTCCTTTCGCTTTTAACACCCACGGTTCCCTCCTCGCTGCTCTGTTGAGTTCTACTTCTAACTTTTTTGTTCTGCACATTTTCCTTCTTTTTTGTATTATCTCCTTGAAACTTTTTTTCCACACTATATATTGACACTTCCTCTTTCCCTTTTGTTTTCGGACCCATTTGTTAATTTTTTATCATGACAATAGTCAGTCGTTTTTTTTTTATTTGTTCTTGGGACCCTCCCTCCTGACGCCATGGTCGGTTTTTCCTCCTTCCTTTTTACGCTCTCTAGCACTTCCCTTCACCTTAGCTCTTCCGCAGTCAACTTTTCCTTGTGCCATTTCTGACAGTCCCCTATCTTCTTCAAACATTGGGTGACATAGATGTTTTCTTTGCTTCACGCTTCACTAGACCACCTCCACTCGACTACTTTCCTCTCCTCCAGGTTCTTCCTTCAACCTCCTTGTGTGCCTTCTTTTTCTTCTTGACCGATCGCACTCTTCTGTCCACATCTGTTTTTTACAGTCCCTCTTCACCATAATCTCCCTAGCACTCTGCACTACCTACCTTGGTTTGTCTCTGGTCCATTTTTCCTGTTGGCACTGCCTACGATGCTGGTACTCTCTTGGCACTGCAGAGTTCTGACCTCTCTCTTGGCCAGCCACTTTGAGATTGTGTGGCATCATCCAGGATGCCGGACGACTTTCCCTGAGCCCCAGGAGTTGTGACACGAAACAGGGCAATTGGGTGACCAAAACGGTGTTTTTCGTGAAGCCCTAGGAGTCGGAAAGGGGAGTAGTTGTCCCCATGTGACTTAGTATGAGGGTACACACCAGCAGCCGTTTGCCAATCCCCATTGACTACCTGGAGAATGAATCATCTCTGGATTACTTAAATGGAAGGCAATGCTTATTCACCAATGCGGTCTGCACTAAAGTTTATCCCCTGGACTAATGGGGAAGTTCCAGTGGTAACCACATGGTAGTGTGTTTGTAGTCTCCTGAGTAGGAGGTGTCTCTCCATTATCCACCCTGAATAGTACCAGTGGGAGGTGGCAGTCTCTGGCCCTTTTCAGTGCCCCTGTACTTAAGGGAAACCTCTAAGGGAACCTTGCTGATTTTCCTCATAGTTCAATTTGTTCCTTCCCCAAATCAGGCTTTGATTGGTTAACTAGCTGCCCGAACTCTTCCCAGTCTCCTCTTTGCTCTCAGGAATAGATTTGCAGATCTGACTTCCATAGTATTAGGTAGATCTTCCAATAGGTTTTCCCTGCTGCAATGGAGCAGCCTCTTATATCTTGATATTTTGCCTGTGTTTGTTCTTGCGTTGAATAAAGGTACTACTCGGGCACGAGTTTGGTTTATTGGGCAGAGTTGTTCGTCCTACCCCCGGTGAGTTCTGAAACTATTAGTTCAGGAGCCATTCCCTTGTGAGCTCCTGGGGTATGGGTGGATCACGATTCATCTGTACCTCTGGCAGCCATGCTGGGTCTGCCCCTTCTACCATCTGGTGCTGCTTACCATGTTGTTGGTACCCTCCTATTGGCACTGCTGTTCCAGTGCCAGCACACACTATCAACAGTGAGCACGATCCGGACTCAACACTCACCTGGCTATTGTTACTCTGGCCTTGTGCTTATATTGCCCTCTTTTAATCAAAACAAGAAATGCAACAAGCTTTGGGACGCTTGGTATGCTCCAAAAACACCTGTTATTTCTAATAAGGTTCGCAGGCACTGCTGAGAATATCTTCTCAGGTATCCTAATCAACATATAAAACGGAAGAAAAATACTAAAATAACATTAATACATTATTAAATCCTAGTCATAAATCAACAAACACATCATTCATTTGGGGCATCTTCACATTTCCTCTCAATTTGTCAACTTCTCTTGCATTTATCTCCCGAGGCTCTGTTATATGATACTTTTTTTTCCATTGCTAGCAATAAAGTTTGGGAGGTTCTGACAAGTGTCACCCTATTTTTTTCCACATGAATTTTTATTAAACATTTTCCAGAAACGGTACATAGCCATAAACCACTGATAAGAAACATCATCAAAGAACAGCCAACCCAAACCCTCCCTACCCACCCTCTCCCACCCCCCGCTCCTACAAAACCAGTATACTCATCCCAATCACAGGAGACTACCTAGTGGATACAAAAGCCTTGAATGACATTTATCAAGTCATCCAAGCTTGGATGGCCCAGCATGAGCTATGTCTTAACGACGATAAGAAAGAGCTCCTCATCCTGGGCTCCCAACAACGACTGAACAGACTTGACCCTGCCTTCAAGACGTTCATTATCGATGGTAACACTATCAAAGTCTCCTCTGACACCAAAACGTTAGGAATTTACCTTGACTCCACCCTATCACTCAACAGACAAACCAATTCAGTTGTCTCGGCATCCGCTTACACATGTAAGCTTATCACAGCATGTCGCCCCTTCCTCACCACACAGAACTGAACTATCCTAGCCAGGACATTGGTTATGTCCAAACTAGACTATTGTAATGCCCTATATCTTGGGACCAGCCAACATAACCTGAACAAGCTTCAGGTTACATAAAATAATGCAATTACAGCTGCCCTCAACATCTCCAGATCCTCTCACATCTCTGAGACTAGGAGAAGTTTACACTGGCTATCAGTGACACAAAGAATTGCACTGAAATTTCTCACGCTCACACACAAATGTCTGAACAACCAGGCCCCCACCTATCTCTCCACGTGCTTCTCGCACTACACACCTACCCGTCTACTCAGATCGGCTCAAGCACATGCTCTGACCATCCCCAGATACAAACTGCAGAAAGCTGGGGGAATCGGCTTCCCTGTCCTTGCTTCCAAACTTTGGAATTCTATTCCCTTACCTATTAGATCCGTACATTCCCTTACCATTTTCAAACAAAGAACCAAATTATGGTTAGTTTCTAATGTTGTCTAAATTACCAGTGTATTACAGGCTCATATTCTACCTCTGCTTGTATATTTCCTTGCTACTTGTAGATATTGCGATATGCACTCTGTAAATAAGTACATCTACTCTGTGACTGTAGATACTCTTGTACATTATACTGTTTCTATGCCGAAATGTAACCTGTACTGTAAATATGCACCCTGTGTCAAGATATGCGCCCGGTTGCCCTCGGGCCTGGCTGCGCTATATAAATAAATAAAATACAAAATACAAATACCCAACGGGACAATGGAGAGTCAATCATCACACAAACTCGGGACCAGATACAGTCAATGCTGACAAAGCGGAAGAAAAACACAAGTACTCCACTATTGCGCTCCAAATTGATTATATTTAGAATAGTTCGAACATGCAATTCATTTCATTACAAATAGACTTGGTTCATTCCAATGTTGGACAATTAGTTTTCATCGTCATTCACATTGATTCCATATTCTGTGTATGCCCCTCTCATAAAGTTAATTCCAATGTTTAACTATTGATTGTCATTCACATTTTCATTCACATATTCAGTATATGCCCCTCTACACGTGTTTCCCCATACTTTTGTTAGTATGGTTCTTCAGGAGGGATTAAGGTCCTCCAGTTCCGAATTGCAAAATCTTATGTTTTTGTTTTAATTAAGTTTCATCAGCTGTGATTCACAAAAAATTCCATTCCTTAATTTTCAAGCAGTTGGCAATTAAACTTTTGTATAGCCTACATTTGAGGTTTCATGTATTTGTTTATCTTAATCTGTTGCTAATGCATCTCTTCCTTTCTTTTCCGGCTCGATTTTGAATGCGGTGTTCGGATACGATTGCTGACAAAGCGGACTCGCCTCATAAAGACAAACAAGGACCTTAATCATAATAGGAGGGACTACACACGCCGAAGGCTACTTGTGCATCCCACTTCTCAGAGTCTCATTGATTCAGTCTTCGTGGAGCAGGACTACCATCCAATCTTGCAAAAATGAGTTCATAGTGTCATGGGTGAGGGCTGAAAGTTTCTCGTATGTGAAGATCGCAGTTTTGCTTGCCACTCTGATTTGGAAGCCACTGCACTACTTTTCCACCTTTGGGCCAAGGCAAGCCTCTCCGCACGCAGCATGGCCTGGACCACCCGCGGCAGGGCGGCATAATCGACGTCCGAGGCCGGTACACCGAAGAGGAAAACAAGGGGCTGTAGAGGCAGGTCGGTGCCAGAGATCTCCTTAATCCAGCTCTGCAGCTCTGACCAGAATAACTGAATAGCGGGGCACCCCCACCAAAGGTGAAACCAAGACCCACACTGACCACAACTCCTCGGGCAGAGCAGGGATGCCCCCAGATACATTCTAGCAAGCCTCTCTGGTGAAAGGTGCCATGCGTGAAGCATCTTAAAGTTGTGTTCCATGGCCGCTGTGTACAGGGAACCAGAGAAGAGAACCTTGAAGATGGGCGTCCAGGTAGACTCATCCATTTCTCCTTCCACCCATCTCTCCCACTGGTTCTTAAAGCTCTGTCTAGGCTCTACGTCTGCTGTAATCAGGGCATTATAGACATTAGAGAGGGAGCCCTTCCTAGATTTGGAGTCTATTATCATTCTTTCCAGCGGCGTGAGGGGGCGGGTCAGATCGTCATCCTACTGGGGATCTGTCATGATCCCCCTTCACTCAGATGTAGTCAAAAATCGAGATCGAAGCATCCCCCAGGGCTTCCACCAAGCTATCATAGTCAATAAATAAACTTTGCCGAAACCGTTGAGCCTCCTGCTCCAACCCCCCGTCTGGCCATCCCTGAGTCCCACAGAGATTCCTCTTACCCAACTCAAACGGGGGAGCCCACACCGAGGACAGGGGGGAGGGCCAGGAAGTAAGTTTTACATTCCCCTATTATTTCTCCACAGTGACCACAACAACGACAAAGTGGGGTGCATTCTAACCGCACTTGGGAGGTTCATGCCCACGGCCCACAGGAGATCCCTAACTTTTCTGGGGTGAACATGAATGTCTTCAATATATGGCCAATAGGTCCTCATCTCGTCTCTGGAATGCTCCAAGAACACTCTTAATTGAGCCGCCTTGTGATGCATCGGAAATCGGGCAGGCCAAAACCTCCATGCGATCTAGGGAGGGTTAGGGTCCTGTGCCCGACCCTCGGTTTTTTCCCTTTCCAAATGAACCAGAGTACTTCCGAGTGGAGGGCTTTAAAGAATGAGTCCGGGATAGCGACTGGAAGAGAGAACAGATAGAGCAGGCGAGGTAGTATGTTCATCTTGACCGACCCATACGGCCAAACCAGGAGAGTGTCAAGGGGGACCAGCGCCAGAGATTTGAGCAAGAACAGGGGGAAATTAACTTCAAAGAGACGCATCAGGTCCCTCGGGATCTGCACACCCAAGTAAGGCGTAACCTCCCGCTCGATTCTAATACCCTCCCAGGAGTTCCTCCCCCTACTTCCGAATCTGCACTGCCCATAGGCATCGAACACGATTTCGCTAGGTTAATTTTCAACCCAGAGAATGTACCAAAGGCGCGAATCAGATCAAGAAGGTTTGGGAGCAAATGCCGAAGTTTGGTTACATATGCCAGGACATCATCCGCAAAAAGCAAAAGCTTGAAGTAGAGGTCACCACAACTGACCCCTGCTATCGCCTGATGGTTTCTTACTGATATGGCTAGGGGTTCCATCACCAGTGCATATAGAAGGGGCGAGATCAGGCAGCCCTGCTAAGTCCCTCAAGAAAGGGAGAACGGAGCCAAGGTCACTCCATTAACCGCCACTCTGGCCATTGTACAACGTTGCAATCCACCTACAAAATCTCACCTCCAGCCCCATTTTCAATAAAACCTTGCTCATGTAGGCCCACTCAACTCGGTCAAAGGCTTTTTCCAAGTCCAATGACAAAAGATAAGCCTCCTCCCCTGAAAGGGCAACCTTGTGCATCAGACCTAGCGACTTCCTGATATTATCTCCTCCCTGTCTCCCCCAGAATAAAACCCATCTGATCGCCATGAACCAATTACGGGAGATGTTGGGCTAGCCTATTCCCCAAAAGTTTGGCTAGTATCTTCACGTCCGTGTTGAGCAGGGAGATGGGGCAGTAGGACTGACACTTTCTCTGATCTTTTCCTCCCTTTGGGATTACAACAATACGGGCTGAAAGCATGGTTGGCGGGAGAAGGCCTGAATCAATAACGCCATTGAAGAGTCTAGACAGAAAAGGGGCAAGGTCATAACGAAATGATTTATAAAAGAAGTGAATCCATCATCCCCCGGGGTGGTATCTGATTTCATAGAGCCGATAGTATCAATCACCTCCTGGGGGGGGGGGGGGAGAAAAAGCACAGAAACCAGGAGGGAACAGAGGAAAGAATCCTGCATTCTACATGTAAGAATTAAGGAGTCTGCCGGGCAGCATTCGAGAAGCAGGCGCTTAAGGCCCAACTGCACCGAGAAGGGAGAAGAATGGCCACAACCCTGCTGGAAGTCACCCCGCTGGAGCATTATGTGGCAGACCAGACATAGGACTCGGACTCTGGAACATCATCTTTTTTACCTTATTTTACAGTTAGTCTGACCTTTTGGACAGCTTCAAAGAAAATAAACTATAATAATGAAAATCAACTCTCATATGTTCCCTATTCTAAAACTCCAATGTTCAAGGAAAGGGTATTCTAGTCCGGATGAATACAAACATAATGTCCCTAGCCCAAATCCTGTACAAGCCTACTACATTTGTTGAAACTAACACAAGTCTAAATGGTTCAGCAACTAAAAAGATGCTTGACTGCTTCTTTTCTAGGTTTTCTCCCCTGTATAGAATTTTCTTCAGGTGCCACTATAAGGATTGAATGTTCCAGGTATCATCCAAAATAATCTGACTTGGCATGTTTCAGTCTTTCTTTCTCCTGACACTTCTGGTGCTGTTTCCACTCATTTACCCCACTCTAGGGTGTTTCCTTTCCACTCTGGCTTTTACACTCTTCCAATTAGGGTATTTTCTCTTGTGTCCCTGCTCAAGGGTATCTTCACTCTCTCCCACCTCTTCTGAGGTCTCTTGACTCTCATCCCCCAATCTTGGAGTATCCTCATTCTCGTGCCCTCTCTTGGGATATCTTTACTCAAGGGATGGGTCGCTTACATGACTCCTTTGCAATGGGCTCGCCCCTTCTTGCTTCTTCACTCGGAACGAGAGGATGAGTAATTTGCGACTCCTTGGCACTGGGCTAACATCTTCCCTTCCAGGAGTAGTCTGGCTGTCCACAGTACCTCTCTTACTTGGGAAATTTAGGGTGCCTAACACCTTCCATAGGCTAGCACGGGCTACTTTTCTTTCGGCTCCTCTGGGCTCCTGGATCAGAGTGGTGCAGACCTCTTCTCCCCCTCTGGGTTCTGCTGGGCTCACTCAGGTTTCCCTCTTCAGCATAAGCATAGCAGGGTAGCTTCCTGGCGCAAGGCAGCTTTCCTTCTCCAACTTGTCTTCTTCTCCACTGTTTTGCCCAAAACAGCGAGACAGGGAACCAGTCCCCAGCTGAGACGACTTGCAACTGAGCCGGCTCTCCTTTTATTCTGTCCTTTCTCCCCCTAGCTGACGACTGATGGCGGAACTGTCCGGCTTCACCATTTATGGAAGTAGTACTTCATCATTTATTTTAAAATGTTTTTATTGGCATTTTAATATGAGCAGTTATGCATATATCATTTGTTACATCAGTACACATTATACGCTTATGTTATAAATGCATGCCTTTTAACAACAACTCAGCACAACCATAAACACAAACTTTCTTCACTTAGTAGGCAAAATAAGTAATTTAACATTGCTTCATACGCTGCAGATGGTCAGGGGTGTCCTATGAGATGCATAATGTCTGTATCAGGGCACCATGCTGGAATCTGTGTTATTGGCACGCTGTCAGTTTTTGGTATCAAATTTCTGCTGGTCTATTAGTAGCATTCCACCGTTCACAGGGTTTTATCATCTAAGGGGTGGAACATATCCCAAACCAGCGTTTTCCAAGCATCATAGGTGACACTTGCATTCTCTTCTGATCTAGCAACCACTCCATCCCACACTCTGGTCTCTGCCTCCGCCCAGTGCTCGAAGTCCCTATGCCAGTGTGCATATTGGGGGCCCCCAGCCGATTTCCAGGCCATTGCTATGCCCCTTTTGGCTAGGATGCATGCCATGTCAATGAATTTCACCACATGTTTGGACTTGCTGTCTCTAGGGTGAGCCCCCAGCAGACATATTTTCGGGCTCCAGCCATATTGTGTAATCCCGGATCTTCTACAGGCCTGTTCTATATACGCCCAGAACCCCTGTATATGCACCCCCCCCCAAAACATTTGAATTAGATCTGCCTCTGTGGTACCACACCAGGGGCAATTTGATTGCATGTTGCAGTTGAATTTGGCTACTCTGTGTGATGTCATATAGGTGTAATATAATACATTCAACTGGATAAGTCTGAAGCGAGAGTTCCTGGACACCTCCCGGGGTAATGACATTCATTCCCATTCTCTTTCTCCAATTTCACCTCCTAAATCCACCTCCCAGCGTACTTTCAGTAGTATGCTCTTAGGGTTGGGTCTATCTTATCAGGAGACCATATATTCTAGATACCGGTTTACAGCCATCACCCAGGCTGTGCATCAGAGTCAGTAGGGGGCCCGTTTCCGGTTCTTCAGGCCATTTCACCCACCTCCCTTTCGCCACCCTCTTGACTTTTTGGTACCAGAGAAACTGTCCCCTGGGCAGCCCTTCTTGCTCAAGCAAAGACCCAAACTCCCTGAACACTCCTTCTGCAAACATGTCACCCCAGGAGTATATACCTCACCTCTCTGTGTCTCACTACCGCCAAATCCTCCCCTTCCCTGCAGACGTCCACTGCCATCAGAGTCTCAGGTGAGTAAGGGCGCCCAAACTTGAACAGCGCCAGGGTCCTATGCTAAACTTGACGCTTTTGTAACACAATCATGGGCGTGCCGCCCAAACAACCCTGGGGCAACCATAGTATTTCCTGCAGGCGTGCTGGAGCTACCAATCTCTGCAGCAGCACTGACTCCGAGGTAGCCTTATCCGAATGCCACTTTGCTACATAGCCAAGCTGTGCTGCCAAATATTTTTCCAGGTCTGGCAACTGTGCTCCCCCTTCTTGTAGGGTAGGTAGAGTGTAGCAAGTGCCAGTTTATGACTAGCTGTACTCCATTGGAATTCCCATAACCCCTCTAATGAACGAAAGGAGGCCTTGATATAGTGATGGACATTGTTGAAAAAATACAAAAATCTTGGCAAGATTATCATTTTGGTTATGGCAATCCTGCCCATCAAAGATAATGGTAACTTGGAACAGAATGTCATGGACTTTCTTAGACTCTTCACCACATTTCACCGTATTGCACTCATGCATTCCCTCAGGTTCATGCATTGTATTCACCCCTAGATATCGAAAGGTATCAAGCTGCCATGTCAGCCCCACTCTCAGTAAATCATCCACACTCTTCCCCTTCAGGCCTACTAGTGGGAATATACAGGACGTTACTCTGCTAAAGCAAATTCCAGAAACCCTGGCATAGTTGTCTAGCACATCGAGTATCACCAGTGCGTTGTGGTGGGGATCCCTCAAGTATAGTAATACATCATCCGCATAGAGCGAAACCAGATGCCCAACTCCTCCCACCCATATACCCGCTTCCAGGAACCGCGTTCGACGATAAATCGCTATAGGCTCCAGCGCTAGCACATACTGCATGGATGACAGTGGACACCCCTGCCTAGTGCCCCTCTGTATATCCCAGGCCGATGACACCAACCTCCCTGACTTAACCCTTGCCACTGGTAACGTGTATAATATCCTTACCCATTTAATGAACTGCTCACCAAACCCAAACTCGCACAATACCGCAAGATTCCACTCCCAGTACACTGAATCAAAAGCTTTTATCGCGTCTAGCGAGATTGTGTATTGCTCCTGTGAGTCAGCGGTCTGGGCTATGACGTGCTGCAGTCTGCACAAGTTCATGGCCGTACTGCGACCTGCTATGAAAACATTCTGGTCCCCTTGTATCAAACCACCGATCACCCTGCGTAGCCGCCCTGCTAACATTGTCGCCAATATCTTTATATCTTAGTTTAACATTGCCAGTGGCCGGTATGAGTCACATTTATCAATGGCTTTCCCCGGTTTGGGGATGGGGATCACTAGGGTTTCTCTCATACTAGTCGGGAGCACCTCTTTTGCCTAGGCCTCCCTGAATACCTAATATAACACTGGAGTCACAACCAAAGCATATGTTTTGTAAAACTCAGAAGGGAGTCCATCACTACCAGGAGTCTTGCTAGTGGCCAGGGATTTGATTGCTTCACCTCTTTCCTCGACCGATATGTCTATTTCCAGTGCATCGCACTGTCTTCTGGCCAGCCTAGGCAGCTCTATTTCTTCGAGGGTGCCTAATGTTTCATCTTGGGGGACCAAAGTTTCATGTTTATATAGTTGGGAGTACAATCCAGAAAGCTGTCGATTGCTTGCTGTGTTTTATGTACATTGCCCTCCTCTGTAAATTCTGTGGTCGAGTGTCTCGGGTGTTCTCTCTTGCATAGCCACGATAGTAATCTGCTCGGATTGTCCCCCTCTGCATGTACCCCAGTGCTTCTAACCATATAGTCTAATTTACATAGTCCCCCCCCCAGGCCTTTTGGCAGTTCCTCCTGAGCTCAGCCATTTTCAATTCCTCGTCCCGGTTCCCCAGAGGTAGGGCCTCCATTCGCCTTATGTCCTCTTCCCACTTCTCTAGTTCCGCCCTTAGTGTTTTCCGAATGCCCCCCACTCTGTGCTCCAGTCTTTTACACTACCTACATTGTGCTCTAAATATTCCTCTAGTTTTGTTTGGAGCCTGTCTTTGAAGATTTGATCTGACAGGGCATCTGCGGGCATACGCCACAACGGTACGGGGGGCCTCGGTCCTATCCTCTTCCACTCCAGCAATAGTGGTGAGTGGTCTGAGATCGTTCTGCCTAGGTATTCTGCCAATTCTATTTCCGCTAGTTGGGTCCTACACACGAAGAGGTCATCTATCCTAGTATACAGACAATGAGGTGATGAGAAGTAGGAGTAGCACCTGTCATTAGGATGCAGTTCCCTCCGCACATCGACAAGAGCCAGATTGTGTAACATTGTATTCAATGCTGCGGGTGCTGGCCCTGCGCGCTGTACATGTGGGAAACGACCTGTCCAGGCTCAGATCTCTAACACAATTAAGGTCTCCCCCACCACCCTGACCCCCCCACCCCGCCCCCCACATGAAGAAGCTTTCCTGGTATGATGGGTGTTATTTTAGCGCATAATGTACTGAGGTGAGATGGGATTCCATGATTGGGGGGGGGAGTAAGAGTTCATTATGCATACCTCTACTTGCTCTAGGTGACCCTGTAGTATCAGGTACCTCCCATATGCGCCACTTTCCATCTCCAGCAACAGGAAGGGCGCTGCAGCATTTATCCATGTGTAAACCCCACAAGCATATTTAGAGTACGCCACCTCGTACCCCTGTCCCCATCTTTCTTTCACCTTTTGTCAATTCTTCCTCCGTGCAATGGGTCTCTTGCAGTAATGCAATAGACACCTTTTTTCTGCTAAGAAAGGATTTTACACGGTTCCTCTGCATATATGTACCCATCCCCCGTGCATTCCACGTTGGCACCTTAATGGTGGATGCCATGGTTGTAAAAGACTGCTCCTTCCCACCCCTCCTCAATTAACACCCAATCGCACAGCGCCCCTGCATCAGTCCCCACATACCTTCTTGGTCTCCTTAGCCACCTCCATCCGCCTGCCATTCCAAGTAGCCATTTCCCTTCATTTACCTCTTTACGTGAAGAATATAAAACAATCCTAACAACAAACAAAACCTTTGCATGCAGCAGCTGCTCCCTTCTCACAGTGCTCGGACGCCCCCGCACCCTTGTGACCTATCCAGGCCCTGGTCTGCGAGCAATACGGTGTCGGCAACGGGCCAACACAAATTTTAGCGTGGGTTAGACCAATGAGTTCAAGGTGGGTGGCCAGACGCCGCCCTGTCCATCCTGTATTTCGCAGGAGTAGTTTTGTGCAGTACCTGTATAGTGTTAATGACCATTAGGGGCAAATAGGCTGCATCTGTTCATGTGACAGTTTCCTCTCCTAGATTCAAGTTGTTGTGTTCTAGCCACATGGCGGCCAGAGCCGGGGTTTCAAGAAAGATTGCATGTCCTTTGTAGATCACCTTGAGCCTAGACGGATACATAAGCATGTATTTGATGTTCAACTGCCGTAGTGTAGCTTTAATTGGTACAAAGGCGTTCCTGGCTCTCTGGACTGGCGGCGTATAATCTGGTTATACGGCTATTTTAGAGTTGTCTCGACATATCTCACCTCCTTCCCATGAGAATTTTAATATGACTTCCCTATCTTGGAAGTTTTAGAATCTTGGCGATCATTGGTCGAGGGTACGACCCTGGTGGGGGTTGTTTCTGCAGAGACCTGTGGGCCCTCTCCACCACAAATCCCTGTGAGAGATTCCCTGCACCAACCTCTTGTAGTAACAAGGTCTTCACAAATCCTGTGGGGTTGGTGCCTCCATCCCCTCCGGAATTCCTAGCAGCCTTACATTGTTGCATTGGGACCACCCCTCAGCCTCTTCAGCCCGTGATTCCAACACAGCATGTCTCCTCTCCAAGTCCTTCAATCTCGTTTCCAGGTCTTTCGTGGCCTCGCTGGTTTCTTTCAGCCCAGTTTCCACATTCGTAACTCTCTCCGCCAAGTTACGTAGATCTTGCCTCATCAGTTGCATGTCAACTTTCACCTCGTCAATTCTCGTCTCAAGGGACATTCTCATAGCAGCTATCGCCGCTAGCACCCGATACTCGTTGCTGCCCATCTCCGGCGCTACCGTTTCTTCGAGTCCCGAGGCCTGGCTGCATTATTGAAGGAGTCCATCATTGTGGACTTATTCTTTCCTTTAGTTGGGGACATGACCCTGCCTGTTCGTGTGTAGGTGTATCCTCAGCAGAGACTCAGTACTTGCTCCTATTATTGTTGCACAGTTAGGGTTCCTTCTTTTCCTTTTGAGTGTTTTGTTTACTTTTTTCACCTCTGTGTCCTATACTTCTTATTCACAACGGCAGGTGCTACCAGCACCTCGCAGCTCTCGCGCCTGCAGTAAGTCAAGCCTCTGCACCTTGGCGCCAGTAGTATTCATGTACGCCAGCCAATGTGTCCTTCGTGTCAGCCCTTGGCTTGCAGTGCCACAGTCTGAGAAGGCTCTTATCCCATGGGTGGAGGATCAATGCAGCAGGCACCCCACTCCCTCTGCACTCTACATCCAGCAGCCCCCTCCGTTAGTGTTCAGCTTCCACCACCATGTCCCCAGTTGGGAACTGTAAGTCCCCTTGCGCGGCGGCTGTCTTGTGTCCCACTAAGCTCCGTACTTTAGGACGCAGTGACTCGTGTTTATTTGGTGTCCACGTACCGTTGTCTTGTCCGCTGGTGCACCTCTCCACCTCGCAGACCCAGCAGCCCACGTTGTCACTCGTCCGTTCTGGGTAGTAGTCTTCCGCATGGCATTGTCGCCAAACTATTGACCTTGGAATGTGTAATGTGCTGATGCCTCAGATTAATCCGGCCCATATGCCATGCTGCGACTTGGTTGTCCCAGTTGTTGCCCTTTCCAGGCTGCACCCAGCAACAGCGATGTACTGGTGTAAAGATTCCACCTCTCCCGGATGATCCCTTGTCCTTTGCCAACACACGGAGCCTATGTCTGCGCGTAGTGCACTGAGTCCACGGTGCACACGATGCAGCTCAGTGTGTGCCCCCTCAGTTGTGTGCGCCGCGGTTATACACACCGCGGTCTCCGCCATGACTCAGTGGCAGTGCTATGCAAGGGTTGCCTCACCACTGCGTGCCATCAGCTTCTCTCCCATGCAGTCCGTGGGCTCAGTGTCAGTGGCGACGTCCCAGGCACCCCCAATCAGGAGGTTCACGCAGTTCCATATACTGTCCCTCTCGCTGACGCTTCACCAAATTGTGCTCTGGTTAGGTACCTCTATCCCTGATGTACTCTGGACAATTCGAGCCGCCTTTGTCCCTCGCTGCACGCTGTGGCGGGCCCCGGCCGTGTCGCAGCGTATGTCAGCATATGTGTTGGCGGTGCTCGCCTTGCTCCTCCTCACACCATCAGGTCCGGGCAGCGCCACGTCGGATCTCCCTCAGGTAGCCGATCGGGTCTGCACTAAACTCCCGCCTGCTACAATGCGACTCCCGCAGTCTCCTTCTACTCCGACTCCGCTGCTGTCAGCTGCGGAGTCGGCCAGGCTCCTCCCCACAGTTCTCTCTACCTTGCAACTCTGTCTGCCATCTTTGCGAGCCGGGGGACTTCGACTTATGCCGCTCCTCCAGCCACGGGGGCGCACCACCTTTTGGTGAAATTGCCACTGGGGCGTAGACAACCCCTTTCTCATGCCAGTTGCTTTCCCACCGTCCAGGCACCACCACTCCAGCTAATTATATTATCGTTGCAGGATCAGGGCGGGAGTGTCGTCGCTAAGCCTCCTCACTCCATGCGCTCAGGCCACGCCCCCCGTAGTGCTTGCATCATAGCCTCCCAGGGTAGTTCACCCCTTTTGGTCATTCGAATAACAGTTTAGTCAATTAGGAGTTCCAATTAACTATCCTATATAAGAGCTATCCTCAAGTTTATCTAGTGTGCTCCTCCTGGGTAGATGGTAGGTATTGCTCTCTGTGTTCATGAAAGAAGGTTTTATTTTATTTCCCCATGCCTTTGTATTGGTGTAGATATCATTTCATTAATTTAGATTCAGTTGGCATACAGTCCTGAATGGGGAATGCAACCCATGTCTTCTAAGAGGAGGTACCAGTTCTACCACTATGATATTTCAGCTGCGCTGCTATTCACTTGTGGGGGAAGCTGAAGCCTTTTCCTTGCAGCTGATGAGAGAATTTTATTCTCTCCATGCTGGTAGCACGTATTACTGCATGTTGCCGGCTTGACCAGCCACTCCACTCCCTTCGCCGCCACAGGCACTCCGCGATATGTTGATTGTTTGAGTAAAGGAAAAAACATGATTTCCCACATCGCCCAGAGATAACGAGGGTACCAGTGTGACCCAGGAGGGAGCTTGGTGACTGGAACCCCACGAACAGAGAGATAGAGGGTCACAGGAGCCTTAAAACGCTGAGAGAAGAATGTGATAGAAATATTGAAGCCAGCGCAACGCTTGTGAAACAAGAGTGTAAAAGGGGTCGGAAAGAGACATTTGGGGAGACCCCACAGAAAAGTTAATCTAGAGGATTCACACAAGGGATTATGATACAAAGCCAAGAGACATTGGAGTTCCAGATGGTCGGGGCACGGCAGGAGGAATGCTTGCACGTCTTCTCTTTAAGGGCAGCTTAGACTCCAAACCTTTCATAGTTTTGCCTCAGTGACATATTTTGGTTGCTTTGGTCCCAGGGAGGTTCAGCTCTCCAAGGAGGATGTTGGTCAGGTGAGAGACTGAAGTTGTAGAAAGTAGTTTGTAATCTTATCTGGGAAGATACCGCACCTATGAGGTGATTTGTGGAAGAAGTGGCAAGTGAGTTTCCACTAAAATCTAATGGGGATTGATTGTGTATCGTAGGCCAGTCAATCATTTTGAATTTTTTATTATGGCTGCTCCCCCTGTTTTCCCAGACTGGAAAACATATGTTGCATGCTGTATGCTGGCGGGATGTGGATATCTAGGACGTGGGAGGAGGTTTGTGTGAGCCAGGTTTCGGTAATGAAGATATCATTGAGCTTATTTCACGGTGATCAAATATGAAATTTCTGCTCCATCTAGGCCAGCCGAGTGGTTGCTAATCAGCATTGAAGTGCTTGAATGCCTTGAGGGAAAAGGCCAACTGGTGACAAGAGTGATTTGGGGAAGGCTGGTTCAGTTAGTTATGAAGAAGTGTGTTTGTCCAGGCAGTTGCTGGCGAGTAAGGGAATTAGCTGGTTTATGAGACGCACATGGTTATGTCTTAGTGGCAAGGTGGAGTGTTTGGACCGTGGCTCTGCCAGGCTTGTACAGGCACAAATTAGCAGTTTGTTTGTTCGTTTTATTTATTTCTATAGCGCACCTTAACTTGGAGGTATCTGGGTGCATTCGACGGTTGCAGAGGTTACAGACCTACAGATAAATAACAGATTTACAGAAGTACAAAATCATAATTGCAGAATTACAGATATTCGCAATCAATACTAACGATACTAAGTTATTCAAACTGTGTGGTCATAGGTTCAGTTTGGACGTTCAGTAGCGGAATGGTAGAGGAGTATTAAGGTTGATACTATTCGGTCAGCCATTTGATGAAGTTACTTAATGTTTTTTTTTCTTTTTTCTAATTTGATTTTATTAGATTCAAACATAACACGTAAACCCAGGATTTCAGTGTGTATAACCAGAACATTGTTACATAAAGAAGGTGTAACTAAGACATTTGTCTAAATCTGGGTCATAGAATCATATCGCAACAACATTGCTTCCCTCTCCCTCCTAGCACCCCCCGTCCAATACAGTGTTTGCTAAAATATGTCCCTCTATAGATCTTCGTCCGCAAAAAAACCCATCATACAACCAGATTTGTGTCCATCCCATGTTCTCAAGGGCAGTGGTCACAGGGTGGTCGAGACACTTGCCAGAGGACTCTCTCTCATTTGGCTCCTAAGGTCAGGGCCTCATCCTATAGTGATCATGACTGTTCATACACATATGCTGTAGCATTTCACGACACAGATCCATGTTGGTTTGTGGTCTAGTGATTAGATATAGGTTTGTCAACAAAGTCTTGCCATAGGGTATCACATTGTGTGGCTCTCCTGTGTAGACCTGCAGTGATCTTCTCCATCACACAGATGTTAGTCGCAACATTTACCCATTCCTTCTTGCTCAGGGTTATCTTAGCTTTCCATTTAATGACAATGCATGCTCGGGCTGCTAGTAATAAGGGGGAGATTAGAACGGTTGCTCTCACATACGCATCTTCATTCAACTCCATCCCAAACAGTATCAGAAGGGGTGTTTGGTCACGCTGGATCCCCTCTATGTCCCTGATCCACCCTAGGACTTCATCCCAGAACACCTTCACTTTGGGACATCCCCACTACATATGCCAATAGTTAATGCTTTGACCACACTGCCGCTAGCATTTGGGGCTCACCGTTTTGGTACATTTTGGACAGCCTATGGGCATCGTATTGCCACCTGTGGAGAAGTTTGATGGCATGTAGCTTATACTGGGAGGCGATTGACACCTTTGTGGTTCCCCTACATATGTTGGATCATAGCTCAGGGCCAATTTCCACATTCATTTCCGTTTCCCATCTCTTCTTGAGGTTGGTTGTGGAGCCCTTGCCTGCCTCTGTCAGAGTCTTGTAGATGACCGAAATCAGACCCTTAGTATCCGAGAGAGTATCGAGAAGCTTTTCAAAGGGGGAGAGATCCCTTTGTATCTTGTCTTTCCATGGTTCCCTCAGCATTGTACCCTTCATCTGAAGAAAGTGGAAAACCGAGAGTTTCCCTATATCTAGGGCACTTTCGAGGTCGGTAATGGTGATAAATGTCCCTCCTTTCCAGAGTTGGCCCATCCTCTCTAGGCCCGCTTCGAACCAAGATTGGAACCGTGCATGATCTGGAATTACCTCTGATTCCTGGTGCCCAGATGTGGCTCAATGGGGATGGCCGTGATATTTCGCATGTCCGGACTGTCCCGCCAAATTTCCCAAATAGTACCTATAATCAGATGTTCCCGTATTCAGCGCGTCAATTTATCCTTCGGGACCCAGAGCCACTCGGAAAGGGTGGCAGGGGTGAAGTAGAAGTTGTCGAGGTTTAGCCATTGTAAGTGTGTATGGTTCCTCAGATGCGGTATTGGTATTCTTAACTGTCGCCATCTAGTATTTTTCAAGGTCCGGTAAACCAACCCCTCCCTTTTCCTTGGGTAGTGTTAGTACATTGTATGCAATTCTTGATTTCTTCCCCTGCCAGAGGAATTGTAAGATGGCCTTCATGACCTTGCCAAAGAATGATTTTGGCATTTTAATGAGGAGCATTTGGAAGGGGTATAAGAATCGTGGAAGACACACCATCTTAATTGCATTCACCCTCCCCATCCAGGAGACCGTGAGGTTCTGCCACTTATTCAAATCGGCTCGAAATTTCTCAAGTAGTTGGGGGGAAGTTGGCTTCGTAAAGGGCATCCAAGTATTTGACCAGGTTAATCCCTAAGTATCTCAAGGTTCCCCCCCCCCAATGGTTAGTCCCAGGGTCTCAGAGTTCTCTTTGTCTCTCTGTGTGGGTTCGTGAAGGGGGAACAGGATGGACTTGCTCTTGTTAATTTTGAAGCCAGAAAGGAGGCCATAGTGTTCTATCAATTGTATTGCTCTGGGGATAGATGTTATCGGGTTAGTGATGTGTAATACTAAGTCATCATATGCAATGCTATTTTGTATTCCTGTCCATTGACTGAGATCCCTTTTGACCGATTGATCAGCTCTAATTTCTTGTGCTAGTGGTTCGAGCAACAAGACAAATAGTATGGCCGACAGGGGCAACCGTAACTTGTTCCTCTGCCCACGGGGAACCATCTCGAATAATCTGAATTGACCGATACTGAGGCCTTGGGAGATGTATAGATTGCCTTCACCCCTCTCCTAAATCTCAACCCGAGACATACCTTGATTACGACCGCTTCCAAGAACCCCCACTCGACCCTATCAAATGCTTTCTCTGCATCAATAGATGGGAGGACTGATTCCTCTGCTCTCTTTAGATTTGTTTATCAAGTGCAGGGTCTTCCGCATAGTGTCGGATCCCTGCCGACCCAAAATAATTCCCACCTGATCTGGATGTATGAGCCAGGGCATGTATATTTCCAATCGTGCCACCAATATACTCGCGTAGATCTTCGCGTCTATATTAATCAATGATATCAGGTGATACGATCCGCAGTGTTTGGGATCCCTTCCTGCTTTTGGTGTTACTGAAATCAGAGCTTCGGCGAAAGAGTCTGGGGCAGCACCCAAGTCGAGAATATCTTTGAAGAGCTTCACTAAGAGGGGAAGAAGGGGAGACAGGAATGTCTTGTAAAAACTGGCTGTGTAGCTGTCATTTCCGGGGGCTTTCCCTAAAGGTAGTCTCTTTATTGCGGCCTCGATCTCCACTCCAGTGATTGGGGCGTTCATTATGTCCGCCTCATCACTCGTTACTACAGGCATTGTTATCCCGGTGAGGTAGCTGTTTATTTCCGAGTTACCCTGCTTTGTCTCAGACTCATACAGATGTTGATAAAACCGTGCAAATGCCTTTGCAATGTTTGTTTCTTGTGCTTCCTGGGAGCCTCTCAACCATCTTCGATGGACGCAACCCATCTTTCCACCCTTTGTCCACGAAGTATGGCCACCAATAAGGTGTCAGCTTTATCTCCGTTCTCATAATATTTTTGCTTGAGTTGTTGAAGCCTCCTGACGACTTGGGCTTCCTCGAGGAGGCGGAGTTGCTCTCTTTTCTGCCTGAACAGATTAATTTGCTCCTCCCTTCCCTCTGTGGCTGTTCGGGCCGCCCAGTCTAAGGGATTTATCTCTGCTCTGTTTCTTTTCTATCAGGGTCCTCTCCTTTTTCTTGTTTGCACCTTCTCTGATTAATACCCCCCCTCCCCCGGCCAGGTCGCTTTCCCTGCTTCCCATACAGTTTTTATAGGTACCTCGCCAGTATCATTCACCTTAATGTATTCTTCTATTTCAGTCGTCATTTCTGCATGAAAGATGGGGAAAGTCTAGAACGACTCATTGCAGGGCCATTTTTTCCCGCTATGTGGGAGTGCCCCCAGATCTAATTCCACAGAGACCATATTGTGATCTGACCAAGTGACTGGCTCAATTGCTGAGTGAGCCGTCCCTGCCATGATTTCTTCCGAAATGTAAATGTAGTCAATTCTCGTGTATGTGCCATGAGGTGTAGAGTAGAAAGTGTAGCCCATAGTGTCTGGGTGTAGGGCATGCCACACATCCCGTAGCTTATATGTCTGCATCATTCCGGTTACCGCTGTTCTACCGGCATCGGCCAGTTCTGGGGAGGTCAGGTGCCACTGACTGCCTGTCCCTCTTGGTGTCAGCCCATAAATTGAAGTCACCCCCAATAATCGCATGGCCCTCGACCTCTAGCATTATTTTAGAGACTGTGCGTTGTATGAACCCAGCCTGTCTCACATTTGAAGCGTATAGTGTCGCTTACGTAATCTTTAGACCTCTCATGGTTCCCATTAACAATAGGACCCTCCACTCTACGTCCATCCAGGTCTTAGAGACTTTAAATTCAATTCCTTTTTTCACTAATATTCCAACTCCCGCCTTCTTCAGAGTCCCGGAGCCCCAGTATTCCATCCCCAGCCTGGGCGGTATCACCTTTCGCTCCTCACCTCTGGCATACTTCGTCTCCTGCAGAAACAGTACATCTATCTCAGACCTCCTGAATTCTCTTAGGACCATAGACCTTTTCATGGGGGAGTTAAGCCCCTTGACGTTAAGCTAGCAGATTCTTGTGAGAGCACCCTCTGAGATATTGGGAGTCGCTGCAATCACCTATTGACAAGTTGTCGCGTGGGTATTTGGGACTTTAGCAAATCTGTGTTTCCCTTGTGGTTGTAAAGATCAGCTCTTACATATTTGCATAACACTGAACACCCATCTTTCCTCTCCCACCCTCGTCCCTCCCCTCCCTCCCCTCCCCTCTTCTTGACGGCGTCCGAGCCAGCCCAGTCATTATTGCCGACTGGGGTCAGACCACCAGTGAGGACCTATGTTGCCCTGGTCACCTTTGCATTACATCATTTTACCAACAAATGAGCCCCCGCTATGATTCCCCCCCCCACACCTTCACCTCTTTGGTTCTGTTGATCATCACCTTCTTACAGTCTGCTGAGTCATTCTGAGTATGCAATGTTCTTTGTTTGTCTTCAGGTACCGTCCCTCTCGGGGGTCATCACTCAGCATCTGGGGACCCATTCATCCGCCTGTACGTTCTGGAGCGGAGGATTCGCCTCCGCCTCGTCCCTTTGCGACGCTGTTGGGGGTTGTCTCCATCTCTCTCTCTTCCTAATTCGGCTCTCCTGTATGGTCTCCCAGTAGATCGGCTGCACAGTTTTGAATGTCCTTCTCGGTTGTCAGTCTGATCGTATTTCCTTCCCATTCAAAGGTAAGAGAGAAGGGATACCCCGATCTATATCGCACTCCTTTATCCTTCAACCACTTAGTGAACGGGATGCACTTCCTTCACATGGCCAATGTGAGCAACGACAGGTCCTGAAAAATTGAGATCCTTGCTTCCTCCAGGGGGATCTGTGCATTTCGTTTGGCCTTGTCAAGAACCCTGGTTTTGTCCGTATAATTATGAAACCGAGCTAAGATTGTCCTTAGTCCGCCTGCGGCACCACCTGCTCTGTGAATGCAGTTTCGGTTCGTCGATGGAGTCCTCTTCAAAGAGTAGCTTTATGAGAGTATGGAGGGTTTGTTTCAGGTCTCGTTCAGTTTCACCCTCTTTCTCTGGGACGCCAAAGATGCGGATGTTATTGCGCCTTTCTCAATTTTCCAAATCGTCAATTTTCATGCGAGTTTCTTCCTCCTTGGCTTCGATATCAGCTATGCGTTGGCCCATTTGGGCTTCCAGCGTGGTGAGAGCGGTCTGGTTATGTTCCACCTCCACTATACGCTCCTCCATCTTGTCTATCCTCTGCGTTATCTTATCGACCTTGGAGCCTATATCAGCTCTCATACCTTTTAATCTCGTTCAGCAGGTCCGTTACATCAGCTTTGGTTGCAGCCAACTGGGCTCCCGAGGTTGCCATTGTGGGGTCCGGGAGGGATTTAGCGTGAGTGGTTCCGGGGGTGAAACTATACAGAGCGAGCTTCTCATTTATGTCCATATGTGTTTGGTTCAGGGCCGCTCAGCTGACTGCGTGGAGTGGGACTTAGACCCGTTCAGGAGTCTTGCGCAGATTAAAGAGGGTTTACTTGGCGCCGATGTTCGGAGAAGAGGGTACACGCCCCTATATTGAATCAGTTATGTCACAAAGGTAGCGCTGTATCTGGGGGCGATGGCTTCAGTATGATTCCAATTATTAGGCACGTAGTGCTCCATGTGAGCTTCATGCGCAGCCGAGTAATGAGTTTGTGTCGCTTTTCTACCTCTGAGCGTCAGCGTGGGTGGCGAGCGCTGCAGACTTATTCCTCGGTGTGGTTCGGGGTTCCGAGGGACGGAGCTAATGTTTTCCGTTTGTATGCCGGGTGGGGCAGGCGACGTATTGAGGGACTGAGGTGTTTATCTTCGTGCAGGGAGGACCTGCCTCGGACCTCGACCGACGCTGTACAGGAGTGTCGGGCGAGTACCAGCGTTATTTCCAGCTACCAATCACTGTGAGGTTCTGGGTTCTGTATCTCTTTGCTTCACCTTAGCACTTGGTACCACGTCTCAGGTTCCCGCTTTGTTGTAGGGTAAGAGCAATTTGCACTTTGGGTGATTACAGAATGATTCCAGGCACTGGAGGTGGTACTAAGATTCCTCACCTCATATATATCTCATCTTACAGCCATGCTGATCTCTCTGTTCACGTAGTTCACTGTGTTTGGGCAGCTCCCAGCGCCTCTAATGCAGGCTTTACGTGACTCAGGGTCCTGAATGAGCAAGGGAACTGCTTCGTGTTCAGGCGTGGGGCCAGCCGACCGACATCAAGCCTCGATCATGACGTGTTGTGCTTGGGGCTTATGGTCCGCGTATCTGTTGGATGGTGACATAGTATGGAGAGGGGCCCACCACAAACACCTTGGGGCAAGTTGTATCCCATGGGTTGGATTGTTGAGTCTGCCGTCACGAGAGCAAGGGCCGTTCACCACTTTGTCCCCTCTTGCTGCTTACGGTGAGAGAACGTAATGTACTGGGCAGGGGAGGTCGCTCGTAGCCCGTGTGTTTTACCACGAGGGACCCAGGGATGATGAGGAGACTTATACGGCCGTGATGCAGGCAAAAGCACAATGGCACTTTTCGTCTTGTGCGTGGAGAGCGATCGACCCACCAGCAGGCGGCTCCGCAAGATCCGTGACTAGGTGCGCAGCCAGGTCTGTCCTGGCGTTTCAGCAGTGCTGCGCTCCGCTTCCAGGTCCTGGTTCATATGGCGTGGGATCCTCAATAGGGGGCACCACGGGGGCACGCCAGCAGGTGACAGTCAGGGGATGTTTCTTCCTTAGGACTGAGGGCTGCGTGCAGTACACGGATCTGCCGGGCCCAGGCCTGAACGTCACTGGGCCGCGCAGCGGGGCCGCTCTCATTCACCCAGTCAGCTGTGGTGATGCAGAGGGATCCGTTGCTTCTTGTGGGCCCTTCGGTGTGCCGACTTCTGCCGGAGCAACGTCTTAATGGCTCACAGGTCTCAGCACTCTTTGGGAACGTCCCCTGCCTGGGCCGCCTAGTGCTGTGCGGTGCACCTGTCTGTCGTGCCGACAATTGCAGATTTCTCGGCAAAAACCGCTCTGATTATCTACAGATTTTCTACAGATCCCCCCCCCCCGCCCAGATGTTTGGGGGCGGGGGGAGGCCTTCAGGCGTCAGGATCACTAACTTTCAGAGGTTGGGGCGGGGTTCTTCAGCGGGGGCTCAAACCGCTTTCAGTGCCTGAAGAGCGTAGCTCACACGGGAAGGATACTCATCTGTGCGCTCCCTGGTGGCCAGTTCACTTAGATGTTTTTAAGGATAAAGGGAGCGAGTTCCACAGCTGAGCAGCCATGACTAGGAAACTAATCCCACCATATTTTTGTAGATTAAATCTGGGGACTATCAGTCCGAGTGCATTAGATCATTAGATTACCTAGTTACTCAGGTAGATGAATTTAATTTTAACTTTTCTGTTACGGGGGGGGGGGGCACATGAATCAGTGCTTTATAGGTGTGGGACATAGTTTTGAGTCGAAACATGTCCTTGATTGACAGCCATTTATATTATCTACTTGTTTCAGATATGTGAACACTTCTTGGGATGCTCAGTGCTGATATAAGAGCATTATTTTGCAAGATTTGTAATTTATTGAGCATATATTTACTGGCTTCCAAATAGAGCCCATTGCAGTAATTGAGCTTGGACAGTATTAATGCTTTGGCAAGTGTAATACAGCTTTCCTTGGAGAACAGAGGTTTGCATGCCCCGATTAGTTTCCCGGTATATGTCGTGACTGAGGCCGTAGCGTTAACCTGTTTATGTAGATTTAGGGTGGCGTCGAGATAAAAACCTAGCATTTTGAACTCTTTGGCCACTGGGATCTTGTTACCATCGATGTTGAAGGAGATGTAGTCTAAATTCAGGTTAGCTGTGGAACACTGCGGGTATTAATTAATGGAAGACAAGAGGTGGGATTAACCTGGATGCAGGGAGCAGGGGGGGGGGGTTCCAGCCCTTTCCAGGCCCAAACAGGAATTGCCCTTTTCTTAGTCTGCTCTGGGGATAGACACCCTGTGATCTAAGAGTTGAGAAAGGGGCATGGGTCACGTGACCTAGTTCCACTTGCAAAAAACAAAGAGGTGATGGTGTTTTTTCATATTAAGTAGCTTTGGGTTTTCACCCTAAATTACTAGGGTAATCCAGACGTGGAATCCTTGCTCACTGGTTTTAGAGAGGCACAGCTCCACCTCACTTACGAGGCCCAATCAGGCTGAAACACGTGTCTGGGGTTGCTGTTGGTACTCTTGTTCAGAAGAGAATTGCCAGGCATTTCGATGCTGGACTGCCCTTGGGCAGGACAAAGACTGATATGAAGTGGACATTTCTTTTTCTTTTCTGTGAAAGTATGGTGAGCTAAAGACTCTGGTTGAGACTCTAAACCGGGATATAGGCTGGTAGTAGGGAAACTCCTAGAACCCCCCCTTGTTTTTGTTAGTTCCACTTGCACCATTTGACCAAGTGCAAAAGAAAAGAGGATGGATACAGCTTACGTAAGGAAACCAAGGGTCAGGGTTAGGAAAAGAGTGCCAAAAGAGGCCCCAAAAGATGTGAAGTGATTAGCTGGTAATTGGGGCAGTGGCCATAGGACCTAGATTCACTTGCACCCGCTGACCAATTGAACATCTTGATTAGAAGGCAGGAGCGGCCTATTTTCGTTGAAGAACTGCTCTGGAAGCCGAGGTGCCTGCATAGTGAATTCATAAAGCGTGTTGCCTGCAAAGGGAAAAGTTCTGTAGGTCATCGGAACACTGGAAGGACTGTTTTGGTGGTGCTTCCTCACTCTCGCATTAGGGGAAACCCTATGTGGGCAGCGATTGTCAGGAAGGAGATCCAATTTCAGTGTCACACGATTGTGCTCTCCCCAGAACTTATTAGATTTCTGGCCTGCAGGCATGTTTTGTTGGATATCCGAGGATTGTTAGTGAGGAAGAGGATCCTGGCCTTGCAACGGTGTTATCCACTGCCAGACTCACTGTGGTTCATTGCAGAAAACCCTAAAAATGTGTGTGTTTGGTCAGCAAAAGTGTTTATGAAGGGCTTTGAGGAGGCATTTAAGAAGAGGTGAGTGTTCCTGGTACCTGACTGGATGAATTGCCTGATCTGCTAATTCGTTATACATCTGGAATTTGTGCTTAATGACTGTCTAGGGAAATGTGACGTTACAAATTGGTGACTTTGCTTTAGGATTTTACTAAGAATCACCACTTTCTGCGTAGAGACCCCCCTACCCCAAACCTTAGGTAAGATTTTGATGTAGAAGTATTTTACTCCATATTTTTTATTTGAGCTATTGGGCATTAGGATTTTTTCCCACCCGTTCAACACCCATGGTCTTGGTAATCCCCCTTCGTCATTCTCACCCAATACCTGCCCAAAACTCTCATGCTCTAAAAATTTGTCTTCAAGGCAGTGGCTTAATTGCATCTGTAAATGACTCCCTGGTGTAATTAACATGTCTTAAATAAGACTGCCTTTAGCCACATGATTTCTAAGCAATATGTGTCTTTGCACCTGTTCCTTGCACGAATTCCTGTTAAAACCAAGCATTGTACAGACATTAGATAGTAACTTGCCAGGCCCTAACAAAATATGCCTAGGTTCTAACAGAATTTGCCAGCTGTTGCCGTATTATAGCCAGGTAGTACCATTGTGAAAGTGCCTGTAAAATACCTATAACATACCTACAAAAAGCTATAATGGTTAGCTTTGCCAATGCTTCTTTAAGATTGAAAGTAAAATGATTTTGGAAGGGAATAAGTAATTCTCATACTCGTGGTATTTTTTAGGCAAATCAAAGTTTATTTTAACTCTAAAGATGTTTTCCTAATCCCTACTACTTTGCGCCAATGCAATTGTACTTTCAATTTCCTCTTCAGTTTAGAAAGTAATAATACCAGAGCTGCTGCCTTTGGCGCTGCTATACTGGTCGCATTGATGGAAACATATCCATAGAGATGTGTGGATCACGCAAGGGTGGCAATCTCCTTTAGGTCCACAGTTTACTAGTTTTTGTGGCGTTTTTTTAACATGTAATGTCTTTGGTTGAAAGTATTTGCAGAGTAAACGAGGCTTATCTGGAGGGCTGCTCCTCTGGTCAGCGGCCCTTTCACTGTGGTTGGACATTGATCTACATAGATGTTTTTATGAACCTCTTAACTGCAGCTGAGATTACTGCGTCAGAGCTGAACACATCAATCAATGAGTCCCGTATGTGCTGGATAAATCTTTTCAAAGCCGTTTCTAGAGCACTTTCACCCAAGCACTTTACAATAATTAATGGAAGCAGTACATATTGGCAATATGATTAATTACATTAAGCCAGTAAAAAAAAGTCAAAACACCTGGAAAGAAAATAAGACAACAAATATGAAGAACTGGATATCAGGAAATTATACCAATGTAAACAATTGACATATTTGCAATAGTCAATGAAACAATAAGTATGTTAAGTACATCGCGAAGCAAGGGAATTTGTAATCATCCAGCTGATATCAAAATCATGAAATCACTTTAAGTATGGTAGTGATGTAACCTGCCTATTATTACAGTTAATATGTTAATGTTAGATTTGTATTGATATGGAGCAATGAGGTAGGTAGTATTTTGTAGTGGTTGGAGTGCGCGTTTATAGTTCTAGGTCTGGTTGCATTTGCAGTGCTGGTGTATGGTTATTGTGGTGATATGTAATAAATGTTTGTCCCGGGAGGATAGCTCAGTGGCAACGTGCTTGCCTTGGAAGCAAGACGACACAAAGCAACACAGGTTCGATCCCTGGGTCCGTGCTTAGAAACCTATGGGTATTTAATTGCGTTATAAATATGCAACTAAGACCACAACAAAACATTCTGTAACAGCGCCTCCGGGTTGTGTCAGCGCTTTACAAATAAATAAAAATAAAAATAAATAATACCTTAACTTTGCTATGTCCACTGTTTAGACTTTAGCTTTTGTAAAATTAACCTCAACTCTTTTAAAAAAAAATTTTACTGGCTAATTTAAGTATGGCATCACATGTGTCGGAGGTTCTTGAATGTTGCGTAAGAGTGTTACCGTATTAGGTAACAGTGTATGGCAAAGGAGTGTGGCGTAAAAGTGTGTGGCGTAAGACCATACTAAATGTGTCACATAATGTACATGGGGATTTTATACATTTACACTAACATGTACAGTTTGTAAGACGTACATGTATTAAGTGGATGTGTGAAATGTACTAACGTAAAAACATGAACATAAGTGAGTCTGGCACACGACCATGTGGTGTAAGTGTGTGTGCCATATTAGAGTGTGTGGTGTAAGGCATTTAAAGGTGTGTGTGTGTATACTGTGTGTATATGGCTTATAAGTTGTGTATGGGTGTTTTGCATGAAGTCTTGTAAAATTCACACATTGTTTACAGCTGGTAAATGTATCCAATTTGCAATGAAGTTAAGCATACAGTTTCATTTCGTACATTTATGCAATACACATTTCTGGTACATAGTATATACATAACCACACGCATAACAATTGACCAATACTTTTATATTGCATTGTAAAACTATGCTGGGATTGTGATACTGGAATGCATGGAAGGGGCAGGGCTTCCATGTCCTTGCCCTGTACTCCCTTATTTGTGTTCTGTGTTTTCTGCACAGGAGTCCAGTGCAGCTCTTCCCTGTACCCCTAGTGTATGTTTTAGGGCACCTGTGTATTGGCTAGAGAGCAGGGTATGGGCTGGTGGCAGCTTCATGCTGAATGTGACGGGTGCTCAGAGTATCCTATGTTTTGGGATACCCAGGCCCTGCCATAGGGATCAGTGGATTCATGATAGAAGGCAAGATGGTCCCTGTGGCCTCTTGGTTTTGATTGCCTTTTACCTGGCTTTCCCAAAGTCATGGGAAGCCCTGACTCGGCCCCTTCCCCTGACTGGCTGTTGGGTGGAAGAACCATATATGGTATTGTGGGGGAAGTCCAGGCCAGACTTGCTGGAGCCTTCCCAGTTACTGTATGTTGTGGGTTCACCGTTGGGGTAGGACCTGTGTGAATGGTGTGTGGGACCAATATGCATTCTATGTTATGGGTGTCTGGTTTCTGTGTGTGTGACACAATGAATGAGACAGCCCTGCCTGAAACTGTCATGGATGCAGTGTGATGTGCTGAAAGGCCGGGTGCTTGCCCAAATCCACATTCCTTGTTATGGGTGTCTGGGTGGAAGGGAATAGCCTGAATGCCTGTGAGCCTGATTGGCTTCCTGCCTGCTTGAATGCCCTTCTGTGTGATTGACTGACTGAGCCTGGCTCAGCCAGAGTGAATGAGGGACAAATGTGTATATCTGGGGACCTCTCACTTCCCAATAGATTCAGAAGCTGAAGTTGAAATTTGAAGCTGCTCATCCTTGAAGCCCAGCTGGAAGAAGATGAAATATAAAAGCTGTCGAGTCTGTCAAGGACTGATCCAATAGAGGACCTAGTTAGAAGACCTCTCCCCAAGCTACGAGGGAACATCGTGCAAAAGCTGATCTTCATTGAGGTACCCTGGAAGCCAGTCACGAAAGTCGGTCTACCGGAGAAGGGGTCCACCAAGAATCTTGAAATAAAGCAACAGGACCTCGAGGCCATCGAAGTCCATTGCAGTCGACCAGCGTTTGGAGGATTTCCATAGCTGCTGGAAGCTAGTCTAGTCGTGTTGCCCAGAAGAGGAGACAGCTTGACACCGTGCTGCTCGACGACGACCGAAACCGCAACGCTCCACCTTTGCCTAAGAGCATTTGAACGAAGAGCTCCCTTGCCATCACTGTTGACCGCTTTGTCCCGGTAGAGAAAGTTGAGTTCGTCTGCTACCGGGGAAGTCCGCCGGTGGGTTTCCCGCCACTGGAAGCCAACAAAGATGCTGACGCAGTGAAGAGCCAGAGTCCATCCCGCGGTCGAATCCCGATTGCCGAAGCTATCCCTAGGTACGTTCAGCGGATGCTGCACCAACAGGCCAGAGGACCACTGAAGCATCTCCTGACGCCTGCTGCTGGTCCTACATCCATCATTGAGTCTTCTTTGGGGCACCAAAGTCTTTGCACCGAGGTGGACTGCAAGCCTCAGCTTCACAGGACTTCCACGATCGATCATCGAAGAGCACCGCAAAGGTTGAAGCTGCAGTCTTGACGCAAGTGTTCACTTTTCTTTGAGGAATCTCGACGCCCTGTGGCTCCTGCTTTAAAGGGAGTCTGCACTCGAGGGATCCGTCGACGAACCATGGAAGAAACTTGTCCAGTTCCGGTACATTGGGGTGGTTGAACGTTTTGACCAGGATACAAGACTGTTTAAACAATAATATACTGGCCTTGTTAATACTTTTCATTATAGGTTGCACAGGTTGGGGGGGGGGTCTTCACCCAGAACTGCATTTAGGTAGCTGGAGAAAGCATTCTGCCATTATTAAACTAACTAGCCTTCCTTCCTATGATCTATGCTGTTAAAAATTGCTGCATGATTTGTATGCCATTATAACTGTCAGCAGTTGATGCATTTTAAAGGAAGCAATAGCTAAGAGTAGTACCACATAGACATTGTATATATTTGTCATATTAAAATTTCCAGCGTACGAAGTGTCATTAATTGATGTATAAATCTTGAACCTTATTTTTATATAAAGAACTGTTAGCACATAACATAGTGTATGGACATTCCTTTGTGGGGGCTTGGGGACTACACTGTACTTAAGAACCAGCCCGCATCACCTCCTGAGATCTTAAGCCTTGGTTGCTCGTCCACGTCTCCCATATAGAGAGCCTTGGCTGGGGGGGGTCTGTGCTTCTACTCTGCCATATAGAGGGTAGGAGTACAGATGCTCCCTCCATTCTTCACAGGTGTATGTTAAAAATGTCCATATTCTGTTAATTTTGTAGCAAATTGTGTGTGGTTGTGTATGTCAGTGTATATGACTTTAACAAGTTGTAAGTCTATTGTTCGTACACGGTAGTGTAACAATTTGACTGTACGTACATGTACCTTTTTGTATGTGTACGAGTGTGTGCGTCTAAGTGGATAAGACGTTTTACAAGTTGTGTATGATTGATTTGTACACGATTGTGTAAAGTAGGGGTGTGTGTGTGTGAACCTGTACGTGTATGTTGGTTCTGATAAGCATTTGTGAGACATGTAAAAAGTAAGATCAGTTAGTTGTCATTTTGATGACTCTAAAGGAGACGTATAGTAATTTGACAGTACGTACATATACGTTCTGTGCGCATGCCTGTATACTTATTTTAAGTTTTGTACATCTACAACATGTACATGTCCTATCCAAAGTGAGATCAAAAATACTGCTCATTTTCATGTACGTATAGGAGATCTTTTTTTCACATAAATCGCGTATATATTTACAAAGTGAGAGCAAAGTTAGTCCTCACTTTCATGTATGCTGTACATGTATGCTGCATATCAAAAATGTATGTTAATTTTGCAAATGAGGGATATATAAATACATCTTAAAACGTTAAACTCTCCAAATTCATCAGCTCGATTTTCAAAAACAAATGTTCATTCCATCAATTTATGATAAAATCTTGGTGCATGTAAAAATTCTTGAAAATCGAAGCAACCAATTGTTAGCTATTTGAGCCGAATTCTTTTTTTTTATCTGAGAAAACTCATGTTAAACGCTGTTCAAACACGATCAGAATATTTTTTTTAAACGTGGACTAGTGCATAAAAAATTCGGAGGTTTTCCATGTTTGCGTGGCTGCCTCGATATTTAAGGTGTTTTTTTAATGTGAGTTTTCATAAGTTATTAAGTTAGTTTGTGAAACTTAATTGACAATCACACTTAACCTAAATATGCCATGCTCTTGTGTGATGGCTATAAATATATATATGCATGAATAATATTTCAAGTTGCAAAAATACAGAGCATATTAATTTTGTTCGTTTATGATGCTCTAAATGTATAGGCGTTAAAAAGGTGGTCAGTGACTATAAAAGAAAATATTGATTATGAATTTAAGTGGTTTTATGTCTGAATTCAGTCTTTGTAATGAATGCACTTCAACTCTTATTTATACACACATTGGTTTCCATTTATAATATTAGTTGTTTTTTTTTTTTTTTTTTTTTTTTGCAAGTCTTTGGATAAAGTAATAATGGAAATGAGTACTTGCGAAGAACCACGTGCCCGCAATGGCCCCTCACCTTTAGCAAATGCATCCGGACAAAGGTCAGTAATATTTCCCTGCTCTTAAGGCACTATGGCAGTTATTTCCAGGTATACATGGCTGCCCCGGAGACCAGACCGAAACTGTTTGACAATCCTGTTTCTCTTCAGCCATTGTGAGTTGAAATATTTTAACGTACAACTTGCAGGCTTCCAGTGCATGGTGTTTATTTTAAGTTGCTCAATAAAATATATGCTTTTTCCAGGTCTGTATGAGAGGATGCAAAGAATAAAACACACCCAAAATGAAGAAAAGTCCAATTAAACGGCAACATTATATAAGTGTTTTCTGATGAGTATTCTGTAGTGCCTCATTACGAGTTAGGCAGTGTGGCTCGATATGGCGATAACGCGGCGCTAAGGGAGTTACTGCTGCATTACCGCACCTTCAACTTTGGTTTTGGCGGCGGGGTGGAAGATAAACCATCAGCAAAATGCTGTAAGTAATGCCACCACCTAACTGCCAAAAAACAGACATTTCAGCAGACTTGCCACTAGCGAGAATTCCACTGGAATCCCCACTGAGTCCTATGGACTCAATAAATGGGGACTTATGATGCCATACCGCCACTTATAATCTGGCAGTAATTCTGCCGGACCAAGTGGCAGTAACAGTAAATCCATTTGGTGGTATCATCATATTTACTGCACCACCAAACTTGTAATGAGGCCCAAAGTATCTTGTCAAGGTTAAACTCTGTGCAAACGCTATGCCTTCAGCATGGATATGTATATACTAATTTACTGTATTGTTCCACATATTAAAACACAAATGTGTAAGTAAATTGATATTGTTTTAGGCACTCAGGTCGGTTCTGTTGTATTTGGCTAACATGCTTTTCCACCAAGCAATACTTTTTACCAAGTGTAGTTTGTATAAGCTGGATTTGAAATATTCCGCCATTTGATGCATGTAATTATCCAGTGCCTTTTCATTTATTGTAATGATCAAAATGTACACATTTACTATCTGTATGCTTTGGGAAATATTTTTTGATGAATGTTCGTTGGGCTCGAAGATACGCCAGACTTAACCTGTAGGTCAGAGGTCTCCAACCTGCAGTTCTCCAGATGTTTTGGAATACAACTCCATGGTCCCTCATTATGCTGTCAAAAGATAATGCAAGTTGTCCAAAACATCTGGAAAGGCAAAGGGCGCAGACCCACTGTCGTGATTTAATTATTTTAAATATGTTTTCTAAGAATGTGTATGTTTTATACTGGTTGCACCTCTAGGGGCGTTGTACTGAAAATGTACAAAAAATAGGCAACCTAAGTACCTCAGTCTCCTAAAATAAGGTAAACATAGGCCTACTAACGAATGTATACCAGGACTGGGGAAATATAGTAAAGTGTTCCTGGAATTCTCCCTGTGAGAATTGATATCTAAACTCCTCATCAGCAAAACCAACCTATGGATATCCATGTTGACACAGTAAACCTATCCAGTTCAAGGGTCCCCAAAGAGCACCATTCCAAGACTGCCTAATCCAGCCAGAGCACATTATGTGTTCGAAGGAATGGAGATAGCCAAAACGTCAAAACTTGCACAGACTAGCTACGACGACAGATTGTTGCACTTTAAAGCTTCATTGAACAGACATTGCCTTTGTTGCTGCCTAAAAGAATAGATTGATGAGGACAAAGCATGGGAGAAAATAACCCATTACCATAAAAAAATCTCCAGAAATGCTCGCCTCCAATTTATTCAGCTGTACATCACCAACAGAGCCTACCTTACGCCCGACGCCATATCAAAGTTCAAAGGAGCCACGATACAGACATGTCCCAAATGTCACGAGCCAAGGGCGGGTATGACCCACATGTTTTGGAGCTGCCCGGTAGTCCAGAGGTTCTGGGCCAGAGTGAAAGAAAAAGTGGCGACGGCTGAGATTGAGGTGGAGATTCACGAGCCAGCAGCCTGCATATTGGGGAGTTACAAGCGAAGCAGCAAGAATAAGCCCCTAAATAGACTCATTGACTTGATATACATAACAGCGAAAAGGCGCATAGCCATGGGTTGGAAGAGCGCAGGGGGGGCCGAGCGAGGCCCTTTGGTGGGACAACCTCAAGAGATGGATAGCCGCTGAGACTGCGGCTTGGGAAACGGCGATTCAGGTACAAAGGCTGGACTCCAGCGCAGATCTACTTCGATGGGTAGCGCTAACGGTGCCACTCTCCACCCAGTGATGCAAAACGGCACCTCGAACAGCTCTGACAGTCCCGGCCCGGCTCGTGCCTAAGGAAATCTGAGGACTTCACTGTGGTCTCGGAGGGAGGGGGGAGGGGTGGGAGGGTTGGGAACGTTAAAACATGTTGTTCTTGATTCATACATATTGCATTGTCTAAACATTGATTCATTTGTGTTGAAAAACCAATAAAGAAATTAAAAAAAAAAAAAGAATAGATTGATATGCACAGAAAGGGACACAAACGTGATTTGACTGCAGGCATAGCAATATGCTATCAATCATGGAAAGGCGGTACAAAGTAAACTGTACATCAATTGTTAACTGTGCTGATCCTACTGTCAAGCTCCTCTCCAGCTGTAGATTGCTTCAGCACAATGGAAAGGAAGAAACAATATCTCAATGGCTCCTTGCAATTCACAGGATAATGCCCACCTCTATATCCTTGATAAGAATGAAAGAGTTTCCTACATTAAATATTTGGAAAATCTCCACTTTATCGCGCGACTGTGAGGCAAGCATTATGCTTGTTTAAACTACTTGGCACCAATGAGGCTGGCTGTCTAATCCATTCCAGTTAGAATTCTTTGAATACCGGTTTACCGGACTAGTTGGCTGCATTCATGATATTCTCCAGTGGCACCACTAGTTGAAAGGCCTAGCTGGATGTACCCCCAAACGGTGAGGTATTCACTCCTGCCTGACACAGGATTCAACAAACTCATCTAGCTAAGGTAGAAGAACTGACTGGCATGTGAGGCTTAAGCACTGAAATTATCTGGGCCTTCCCTCTCCCGTGAAGGGATTCTGTCACACCTTCATTGGTCTTAAGACATTTGGTACGCACAACATCAAATGTTAAGGGAAAGCTGAATATAAAGTAAATCTGGATCGGGGCTTAGTTTACCTAGCTACTTGGAAGATGGCCCTGCCTGTGCCCGTGAACTGTGCCTGTGAACTGTGCCTGTGATGTCCAATGCGTGCACCTCCAAAACTCTAATGCAGAAAAGTAGACACAATAGAACTGCAAGGCCAAAATGGCAGACTCTTGAGAATTCACTATGTCAAAACTAAACTGAAACAAGATCAGCACCGCTCTTATTACACCACATACTCTAGGTAGACCATGCTGTTCACTGGTATTTGGATGGCACCCAATAATCCCTAATAAGTTCCTCAACTTGCTCGAAAGGCCTGAGATGGACCGGCGAGACTAGAAATCCTCCATTCCTCCAGTTCTGGAAATCCTGTTTCTAGCAAGGGTTTGGTCTCCCCTTAATAGTTTGACAGAATTTGAAGATTCAGGGACGAGAGATCGGAAAATATGGCGCCAATTCCAGTAAGACTGGAAAACAGGCTAGACATTCCATAGCCAAGTAATTGCCACCAACTCTGCTCTGTTAACGTGCCTTCACCAAAATCTTCACATTCTTGTTGAAAGGCATAATTTGTGATAGGATTGCACACTTGGAGAAGGGCACTTGAGGCAGCCGCTCCAGGTCTGGCCTCAAGCTGAAGAATCTCTGCAACTGTCTCATGAGCCGGAATGCAAATAAGTCCATCTGGAACTGACCAAACACATCCTGCAACCTTTCAAAAAACACTGTCAGCAGCTTTCAATCACTAGAATCCAGTAGCTATCTGAAATATCAGTCTGCTGCTATATTGGCTAGTCCTGTAATATGCTCTGCTTTGACTGTCAGCTTCTTCCCCAGGCAATAATGCCAGAAACCCTCCTCAGATTGCTAGCCTCTTAGATGATTGCTGACAGTGTCCGTTTTGAGAGGTACAACATGGAAGTGTGCCCTGCCACGGATTTGATAGCAAATTAGCATGCCAAGATTTCTAGGCTGTTTGTGCATACCCTGCTCCTCCTGGGACCATTTGCCTCCCATCACAAGGTGCTCAACACGCCCCCACCCGAACCTGCTCCAATCTGATTCTGGCGTGGAGACGAAAATGGTTTGTCACGGATGGCCCAATCATCGCTCTGAGTCTTAGTTCAAGGGTTTTTATTTACCTTTGTGCAGTGTAGGGTCATCCCCCTCTCTTCTGGTTGTGACCCTCCTCCCTAACCCAGATGTCAGAAACCCACGATTAGTGCTAAAGAAAGTTGACCCCTACTGTCCGAAATATTGGCTTTCTCTCCAGATAGTTACCTAAATGCTGGCCATCTTAAACTCCCTCAGAGACTTCCTAGCTGTCTCTACTCAATTTAAAGATTAGTGCGCTCATGAGAATGGCGATTGTGCCTTGCAATTATACTATTTTGATTCAGGCTTCTCTGATGCTCACTCACCTCCTCATTTCTCTGTCTCCTTCTCTATATTCAGTTCCCCCTCTACTCTCTCTCCTCTCTTGTCCCTGCAATGTTTCACACAGTCTAGTTCTCGCCTACACCCTTAGATGCTACTACTCCCGTTTCCCCACTACTACTACTCCCTCTTCCCCTCCTGCTGCTCCCCTTCTCCACACGACTACTACTCTGTTCTACACACCACTTCTCTTCCCACCTACACTCTACTACTCCTTCCAACTACTGAAACACCTGCCTTTCACCCAGTACCATCCACTTTACAATCACTCCTTATTCTCTTCTTACCAATTAGTTATTACACAAACACACATGCTCACACTGCAGAACCACTTTCATTCCTAAGCCAATACTTCATAGTTGTGAATTTGCAGACATAGGGTATATCTGTGGCAAACCTCACAAGTGCTATTTGTGACTAGGTTAGTAATGTCAGTTTTGCTGTCGCTGGTCAAGCCTTCTAATTGTGTCTGCCCAATTGTGTATAACTGAGATAAAGAGGAATAAGGCTTGATTATTAACACATTTAGTCTTTCTTGTTCTTAAAGTACATAGTTGTTGTTCAAAATAATTCCTTGTCCTCTGTAGGAATGGTGGTTAATATCCACCTACACGTGTTTCATCAACTCTATGCACTTTAAGAATAAGAAAGACCAAATGTGTTAATAATCAAGATAAACTTGTTACTCAATCCAATGGGACACAACTTTGAAGAAACAACAAATGAACACTAATTACTAAGCTATCCTGAATTGGACAATCAATTAGACTATCAAGATTAACTTGCCATTGAAGAAATCTATTTGTTGACAACGAATTGTGTCAATCTACCAGTGATGCAGGTTTCTTTTTTGTTGATGCCGTTGTTCTGGTCTTCTAATTTTGCTGCCTGGACACTGAAAAAGACAAAGATCCTTGCAAGCTTCTGTTTCTAATGGGAAGGCAGGAGGTTTTAATGCTCTGCAAACGTACATGCCAGCACAAGGGGTGGGAGTCTTTGAATTGGCACTGTCTTTATGGCCCTCATCAGGTTGAGGACTGATTCTGGACATTCCCCCAGACCGCTTGCCCCTAGTTGAGTGGTATCCATCGCCTCTTGACAAGGCCTGGTGCTGGCCTACATTGTCACTCTATTCCACGTTTCTGTGTGTTCTGGCCACCGGTGAAGCTCCACTATAGCTACCTCTGAAAGGGGTACTATCTGGGAGTAAGGCACTCTAGTTCAGTTTTTTCAAACTCTGAATGGATTAATAGCGTATTGGTGCTGGGAATATGTCCTGAATCAATGCTTATAGCAGTTCTGTTAGCCTCATTAGCTCCCTTGAGCAATAGTTGACACACCCTTCATCAGGTGCATGGTCTCCAATGGTTGACTGAGAATCGCTGCTGTTGTGTTCACTGAAAATACCCAAAACTCTACCTCTTGCTGCGCTTGTATCAAAATGTCTGAGGCTTGTGGAATCTGCTTAGATCACATGCTGTGCAGAGGCCGACATCTAGTGGAAGCTGCGCAGTATTACAGTTGTTGTTTTCGAAACTCGGTGTGTGCCAGTAATACCATCCCTAGTGTGACGTCCACTGTACCCATGATCCCTCACGCGCAGAGGTCCCTCAGATTGTTTTTTTACGCCATTCTAGATGGACGCGTATCGCAGAGTTCCTCTTTCTATCCTTTATTTCACCGACCATCGAAATATCGCACCGGTGAAGACATAGAGACTGCCCGTCGAAAGACTACAGCGAGGGGGGGGGGTGGGGTGGAGCCCACAAAAAGAAGTCCTCCAAGACCCCTCATAGGGATAAGAGCCCTCATAGGGATACAACCCCTCATAAAGAAAAGACTCAGGAATTTAGGCCATCCCCATAAGGATAAACATCTAGAGGCTAGACCTAAACAGTGTGGGGTAATTCCTCCCAGAGATGAAGATTTGGGACTTCCTTCCCAACCCTTGGTCATTCCAAGTTCGGCACAGTGGTCAGCACAAAACATAGACAGGGTCATGAGGAGAATGTCCTTTATGGCCAATTTCTACGAAAAGGACCCTGCCTATTTCGAGTGTTTCCACTCCACTGCCCCCACTACTGCTCCCTCTGGTTCACAAGTCTCTGCTCAACCTTCTCAACTTCCTACTAAAAGGTCTCATTCTGAAATCCCAGTGTGTAGGACAGTCATAGAGCTCTATGACCCTGACTCCGAACACAAAGATCTCTATTTTAGAGGCAGCAGAACTTCAGTACTATGACCCTTATTATGGGGACTATGAAGACCAAGAGGCTGACCCAGACACCAATATGTATCCTATGGACTCACCTATTGATCAGGACCCCCGATCACTGATTCCCCAATTGACAATCAGCCCCTTCTAAATGAGGTACTAGCCAAGACGGCAAAGCACTTTCAAATAGAAACCCAGGAGGTACAAGTGGATAAGGATTTTGTGGAACAAATCCTTGGGGACAAGAAGACTGTGGCACAATTTATTCCTCTCCTCAAGTCAATAAAGCGCAAGATACAGCCCTCATTCAACACCCCTAACCTTACACGGGCTGTAAACCCCTGTATAGAAAAGGTATTTAAACCCGCACCTTTGGTCCATCTGTACATTAGATGTCAGCTGAAACCCGACACGTTAGTCGTCCCTACAACTAGGAAAAGAGCGGGCAACCCCCTTGCTTCCTCTGAAGCTCTGCCTGACAAGGAAAGCCAGAAGTTTATGCAATGGGCAGAAATGTTGCCTCCTCTGCAGCTTACTAAACCAGAATTGCAAACAACGCAACCCTCTTGGCCTGTTACAACGGCCACAAATGGGAGGAAGTCTCGACTTTACTGTCGTCTGCCCAGGAACCATTGAGGTCCCAGCTAGCTCAGGTGGCCGCAGACGGCAGAGCAGTGCCAAGCTGCTTACTTAAGACAAACCTTGACGCTACGGACAATGGCGGAAGGATTATTGCAGAGGGTACCGTTATTAAATGTCAGGCATGGCTTAGGGACTCAGTTTTTAAACAAAAGACCCCGATTAACCTGCCTATTGAACCGAATGTGCTCTTCGGCAAGGCTGTCGAGGACACCCTTAAGACATTCTCTTCTTTGGCTGATGCACTTAAATCTTTGGGGCAACTCACCAACAAGCCACCCGGCCAGAGGGGTAAAGGCAGTTTTCGTGGTTTTCGCAGCCAAAGTTCACAACAGGGTTCCAATTACAATCAAAGCCAAGGTTCTATCTGGGGAAATAATCAAGGTCAGACCTCTCAAAACTATCCTAGAGGACCGCGTACATCCCGAGCTCGTGGCAGGGGCAACTCCTCTCGTGGAAGTACCCCTCCACAAAAGCATTGACTATCCAGTTCAGGTGCCCTCCCATGCCTCTCCAGTAGGAGGGCACATTTCCAGCTTCACCCATGCCTGGGACAAAGGTCAGTAATATTTCCCTGCTCTTAAGGCACTATGGCAGTTATTTTCAGGTAGACATGGCTGCACGGGAGACCAGACCGAAACTGTTTCTGACAATGCTGTTTCTCTTCAGCCATTGTGAGTGAGTTGAAATATTTTAACGTACAACTTGCAGGCTTCCAGTGCATGGTGTTTATTTTAAGTTGCTCAATAAAATATATGCTTTTTCCAGGTCTGTATGAGAGGATACAAAGAATAAAATGCACCCAAAATGAAGAATGGGTGCTGTCCACAGTAGCAGGCGGATACTGTATAGTGCTCCTCCAACTACCCGCCAAAGCAGAAGATCCATTCAAAGGAATACTAGTGTATCCCCCTCGAGGAAGTCACCACACTTCTACTAAAAGACGATATCGAAATCGTCCCGGTCAATCGGGTAAACAAGGGTATATATTCAACCTACTTCCTTGTGCCAAAGAAAGATCTGACCATGCGCCCAGTATTAGATTTGCACCCTGCAAACAAATATGTAAAGCCACAAAAGTTCTGCATGACTACGCTACAAGAGGTAATCCCCTCTACTAAAAAAGGGGGATTACATGGCAACACTGGATAATGAAAGATTACTATTTTCATATTTCAATGTTCCAGCGAACAGAAGATTCTTGCATTTCAAGATCGCGAACCAGCACTACCGATCAAAGTGCTCCCCTTCGGGATAGCATCTGCTCCAAGGGTATTCACAAAAGTACTGGCGGTGATGGCAGCACACCTGCGCAGGGAGGCAATCCCAGTGTACCCTTACCTGGACGACTGGCTCATTACAGGGGAGTGCCCCCTAATTTGCACGCAAAACATTCAAAAGACTATCGACCTTCTCTTTCAATTAAGCTTCTCAATCAACAAGAAAGTCGAGCCTAGTGCCAGGCACAGCCAAACAGTTCCGAGGAGTGGTCTTAAACAGACGAGAGGGGTTGGTCTTTCCGTCAGAGGAAAGAGTCCAAAATATATTGTTGCAAATACCACATTATCAAGCCGGCCACCATATAAGGGTGTGCAAAGTGATGCGCTTGCTAGGCACGATGGCATCTTGCATTTACCTGGCCCCACACAAGCGCATGCGACCCATGCAGGATTGGTTGGCGAAACAATGGTCTCAGGCAAGCAGTCAGTGGGATGATCTAGTGGTCGTTTCGCCAACACTTGTACTAAATCTTTGCTGGTGGACGAGAGAAAATCTACTGAAGGGGAAACCCTTCTACGATCCAGAGATACTGGCAATTGACACAACGGACGCCTCTCTTGCTGGGTGGGGGGGCACACTACCTTCACCACACAGCTCAGGTATGTGGTCTTGCGCGACAGCTCAGAACCACATCCGTATTTAAGGCCCTTCAGGCGTTCAAATCCCACTTAATGAACCTACCGTTGCAGGTCCCGACAGACAGCACTACAGCAATGTTTTACATAAACAAACAGGGGGGCACGCGTTCTTCAAATCTGTCCAGACTTGCACAGCAAATTTGGAAATGGGCACTCAAACGGAAAATATTCCTATCACAGTATTCAACTCCTTAAAGGTCCACCTGGCGGCTTTGTCAGCATATACCACTTCCCACAATAAAGTCTCATGGTGGAAGATACATGTCAAAGAGGGAGTAAAAAGACACCACCCTCCAATTTTGAACCCGCCGCCAGGATGGGATCTCAATGTTGTACTCGAGAAGCTCATGGGGCCCCCTTTCGAGCTGATGCATAAGTCTAGTCTCAAACACTTGACTTACAAGACTGCCTTCTTAGTGGCTATCACTTCCATAAGAAGAGTTAGTGAAATGCAAGCATGGTCAGTTCAGGACCCGTTCTTTGTTGTACACAAGGACAAGCTGGTTTTACGTACTCACCCTAGGTTCTCCCCTAGGTTCATCTCCAAATTTCATGTAAACCAGTCTATTGAGCTACCGGCTTTCTTCCAGGAACCCACCAGCTCAGCTGAGGTAAAATTCCACACACTAGATGTGAGAAGAGCGGTCCTCTACTATGTAGACAAGACCAGACCGCTTAGAAAGACAGATCAACTGTTTGTCTCCATAGCACCAGGCAGAGAAGGTGACCGCATTTCAAAGAATGCCATCTCTAGTTGGATAGTCAGATGTATACAATTGTACTATTCCTTATCGATAAGACACTGCCTTTTACGGCCAGGGCTCACTCCACAAGAGGCACAGGAGCCAACCTGGCTTTCATCGCAAATGTCCCTCTAGACAGCATTTGCAAAGCAGCTAAATGGAGCTCAATACATACTTTCACTCAGCACTACTGCGTTGATACTCATTCCAAGACAGATACACAAGTGGGACAAGCGGTTCTAAGACATCTGTTCGCTCAGGAACCTTCTCGCATCCCACATCCTTCTTCTAACACTGCTCGCTAATCTATGCACAGCATGTGATCTAAGCAGATTCCACAAGCCTCAGAAGGGATACTTTACTCACCGTAATCATATTTCTGATGCTTGTATCTGCTTAGATTCACATGTGCCCACCCTTCCTCCCCTCGGAGAGAAGGCGCATGGATGCTTTTGAGCTTGTCTGATACGTATATGCTTGGATACAACTGTACTCCGACTACCTCATGCTACCTCATGTCAGAAAAACAACAATCTGAGGGACCTCGACGCGTGAAGGTTCATGGGTACAGGGGACGTCACACTAGGGATAGTATTATTGTCACGTCCTGTCGACGTCCCTTTTCTAATTTTGAAAACAACTGTAATGCCCTGCAGCTTCCACTCGATGTCGGTCTATGCACAGCATGTGAATCTAAGCAGATACAAGCATCAGAAATATGATTACGGTGAGTAATGTATCCCATACTAATGCCAATGTATTCTGAATCCCCAGGTTATGGTCTGTATCTATTCTTACCTGCTCTAGCAGCAGATTCCGGTCCTGTGACATGATCATGTATTCCAGATACATAATAGGCCTGACTCCCTTCTCTCTAAGGTGAGCCGCTATTGGAAGAAGCACCTTAGTAAAGCACCATGGTGCGAAAGGCAGCCTGAAGGATAAACTTGTGAACTCTCCTGATCGGTCTGCCCAGAAGGACTGGAGGAAACCTCTGTGCAAACCGTAAATCGGAAAAAGTGAGATATGAGTCTTTGAAATCGACACTGGCCGGACAATCCCCCAATACCATATTCCGGTCCACTTGCATACCTTTCATTTTGATATGCTACCCGTTGTTCTTCCGTCTGAGATTGATCATGGGCCTGTACTTACATTTTCTTTTGACAAAAAAGAGGTTGCTGATAGATCTGTCTTATGGTGCAATTGCACCTTCATGCGCCATCCCCTTTAGTTCTGTGTGCCTGATCTATGTCCTCTCGGGAGAACATCATAGTTTGTGGAGGCTCTGACATTGTCTCCCTGCAAATTGCAACTCACTTGCCACACCCAAGCATTGCTTGATAACGTGGCACAATTTGTTGCAAAAATCATTACTATCATGAGACTCTCCTTTGCTAAAGAATGGTTTTGTTGTTGGTTGTTTCCAACTGCAACCTCTGAAGGCCCAGCCCATGAGTAGGCAGAAAGGAGTCTTTATTATTGTTCCTACCAGTACTGGGCAGCTCTTCTGCTGTTTTGGGGGTGCCATCTAGGTGATAGCAGCTAGAAGAGCATCCCCTATCTCTTCCAGCCCTCTGTGATGAATACAGAGATGTCGTCACTTTGAGTGGCTCATTAACCGACATAATTCCAACGGAAATAGGACTTAAGCAAGCAAGGCTGCAACTTGGCATCTGTCTTGTTCAACCTCTACATAGCGGACGTTGATGACTTATGGCTCAATCAGGACACCTTTCCGGCGAAATTAGGCGGCTTAAGTATAAATTGGCTCGCATTCGCCAACGACATGATCCTTTTTGATTGAACTCCATATGGTCTCCCAAAAAAAATAAACCTCTTTGTTGGGTTTTGTATCCAACATAATTTGAGTATGAATGTTGAGAAATGAAATATTTTTATATTCTCAAACAAAAAAAGAACTGTGGCATATAATTGGACCATAGGGGGCAGATCAATTCAACACAAGACGGGCCTAACCGATTTAGGTTCCAATTTAACTATTACTAATTAATTGACAAGATTTTATAACTTCTTAACCATCAAAGCAGCCCTGCTAATAGCACAAATGAGAATTATTTTCATCAAGTTCTATAAATTCTCGTTGTTTTCTCTCATTTACTTTTACCTACTCAAAGTAGAGTCCATTCTTTTATATGGATTAGACCTCTGTCTATTGGATATAGGTGAATACTTAAACAAGTTACAAGGTCGAATTTGGAAAACAGTATTACATCTTCCAAAAAGCTTACCTAATGTTTGCATAAATCACGAATTGGGAATCTCGTCCCTAGCAATGAGGTTTCAATGGCGTAGACTTAGTAATTTTTCTAAAATGCTACAGGCCCCATCTAATTCTCTTTATGAGGATCTGGCTGACATGATGACAAGGGATTGTCCTAGGTCAGTGGCACAATTTAAATTACTAATGTTCGCCGAACTTACAAGGCTGGGCATGGGACCATTCAATCTGGTTTCTCGTCCTGGAATTGTAAAAAAAAACAACTCTTCAAGCAGGATTGGGCAAGCATATCTGATCAGTTAGCAAACTACTCTCAACTAATGGAATATGCCAAATTCAGGCATAAACAAATCCCACGACTTTCCTATCTTAAAATTTGTCAGAGTGATCAGGTTAGACAGCTGTATATGAGATTTAGATTAAATCTCTTTCACACTAAGGAACGAACCAAAAACTGGAAAAATGTATATCCAAATTCAACTGAACAGTTGTGTTGCTTCTGTCACAGTTCAGAAGAAATGGAAACCTTAAAACATTTAATACTTTGTTTGTCTTTTGAAAATCAACGATTGGGTACACTAGGACAGTTCATAGGGAGCAACTCGCCCCTTTCCAAGGAATTATTGTGGATTTCTTGCATGTGGGGGCAGAATAAATCATTGCTCCTTGCTCTAACACGCTATTGTTTATTCAAACAAGTCTGGTTGAAGGCGAATAACATCGCTTACAAATGACATGGCAAATATGATGCAATGTTTAAACTTTTCAATCAACAGGCACCAAACTCACATGTAAACAAGATTGGTAGAAGAGGAATAAGAACCCTGACACATGCACACACATGGGTGAAAGTGTGAAGCGATGAAATCCGTTAACCAATAAGTGGCTTGACGTTTGCAAATACTCAATGAACTGCTTCAAATTAGGAAAAGGTGTATTAAAAAACAGGCCAGTTTTGACACTTGAATTATTGGGCGTTTTAGAAGTGCTAACTCATCTTTGAGTCATATCATTCTCTTAGGTTACACTTACTGTCTGTCTTGTAGATCATTGTTTTACTTAAATCATAACTGATGTACAGAGAGTCTCATTGTGAAGTTTCTTTAACGATGAACAGTTTATCAATTTACTGGTATTTGTGCTGTTGTTGTTCAATCTTGATGCTAATCATCTTAAAAAGAATCAGGACCAAATTGGTCATCTTTAGCTAAAATGATTCAAATGGTTATGTGTTCATTACTTGGCAATCCATATTTCTGTATTGTTAGTGAATTTTATATTTTTGTTTGTGTTGGCTCTGAACTTTGAGGTTATTCATATTAGGATTTAAAGAGCGATGGTTAAAGTCAAGTGAAATATGTAATAACTATGTGAATTAGTCGGTTTATTTTATTCTGTTTAAATCATAATACACATTTTATTGTAAAGGGGCATTGCATCAAACACAACTTCAAATTAAAATAAAATAAAATGTCGTCACTTCTCCCTGGGGGGGGACCCCCTTCTCCATGAGGTCGTCTCAGAGGTGAGGCCTCTACCTAATAGTCCCCCGTGGGTGGTACTGAGTTTGAGGATCTCATGGGAACTACCCCAGACTACCCCAGACTACCCCTCTTGGGACAAGGGAGGCCATCTTGAGAGAACACGGTAGAACACCCCTCACCGAACACCCTACTGACCTCTATATCCCATAGACCCTAACACTTTATCTAGTACCCTCTTTCAACTTTGCAGGGCCAGTTACAGAAAATCCACTTAGACGAGGAAGAATAGGGAATACCTAAGGTTGACGCCCTCAACTAGTAACAAGACAAAGATGAGATGCGAAACAATGAAGAGCTATAATGAGAATTTGAATGGACATAGTTTTCGATTTTGAATAAAGAGGAAAGAAGGACTTACTCATGAGTTGAGCCCTCCCTAGAGGAATTGCGAGTCAGGAAGCGGTTCAGCAGGGTGTAGAGCAGAGAAGGCTGGTTGGGATGCAAGCGTAGCAGCCGTGACGTCCCTGGCGTGGAAGGACCACACGGAAGACTGGAAAGTCTTTGGTCCAGGCGTACGAGGAGCATGGATGGAGCGCGCAAGTGCAGACGCGCACTTTGAGAGAAACTACATGCTTCAGAGGCGCTTCAGCCTGCCAGAGAATGAGAGGGACCGGGGAAGACTGAAGCCTGGAGAAGCCCAGACCAACCAGGGAGAGCCCGAAAGGTACAAAGTTTGCTAGGACGGTTGGTGAGGGCTCTATGGCTGAAGTAAGCCATAGAGAAACGAACGTCTGGGACCCGAGCCCCCAAAAGATCCATCCTAAGTCCTCTTCTTCGTAGCAGTACCTCGCAGGAGAGTGAACTAGGTCTGCCAACAAGTATGAAGCCAGGGCAAGGGAGTAATTCCCGCTTGTATTGTGAACTGTGGTAAAGCAAGTGGAAGAAAGGCCATGGGAAAGGAGGGCACTCCATCTGGCGTTGTTAAATACTGAAACCAAGAAAGACCAGGGTAAGGAAGTAATTCCCCCCTGGTTTTGTGAAACTGAGAAGTCAAGATACCAGGTGAAGGGAATCATTCTCTTGGTAACCAAGGCCAGGGGAATGGAGTCATTCCCCTTGGTAGTGTTGAACTGTAAAATTCAGATACCAGGAGAAGGGAGCCATTCTCCCGGTAACAAGAACTGTGAAGACTTTCTGATACAAAGTGTTAAGAAATGGACAGTGCGTCCGTCAAGGAGAAGTGTTTGAACTTTGCCTTTTGTGTTGGAAGACAATTTTGACACAAGGAATTGAGCCATTCCCTCTAAGAAGAAATGAACGCACAGAAGCTAACTTTTATCACCAGCCCAGAGGAAGGGAGTTGAGAAGTCCATCTTATCTTATCTTTAGTTTATTTAGTGTAATGCTCATAAGTAGGCTTTTTGACACATGACTGGACTATTGATTTACACAGACATTCTGACCAAACCGTTAGTATTTTAGTTGAGGCAGGGAAACCCCTCTTAGAGATGGGGAAAAGTTATGTTTTCTCTTTAGTTTTTTGACTAATAGTCTATAACAATCACCATGCCACCTGTGCGTCATTCTCCTCCTTCTAAACCCTTACAGGTCTTACAAATCATGGAAGAGAAAGCCCTCCTTACTGATTATTGGGCTTCCTCTAAGGCTGTATACATGATATGGCATTTATAACGCGCCTGTACACAAGTGTTTCTAGGCGTGACAAGATAAGGAGGGGGAAAACAAAAAGTAGGACAAAACTTTGTCATTCAGATCACGCAAGAGTAGGGAAGGGAGGACGGAAGAAGTGCTGAGGGAAGGGGGTGGATGGAGAAGTGCGTGACACAGGAGACAACAAGAGTGCAGGTAATCATAAGTGCAGCCAGCGTGTGGTAATAAGTGCAAGGTAGGGGACTGTATGGTTACAGATACAGACCACAATTGAAGGGGAACCAAGGGGCAGTGCAGGATTGCAGCTGGACAGGCAGGGACCGGAGCCCGAATTCAGAGGGTACATAACCACAGACCTTATGTGCTCCTTGGCAAAATAATCGCCATAAGGAGACCTGGTGCAACAAGTTCCACTTCTGAGGACGCCAGCTCAGACAGTTGACGGTCTATCTTCATCAGCGCACCCTTCTGGTACGCTGTGGCGATGGCACAGTTAGTGTTGCCCAGAAAGCTCACTGTTTGCTGAGCCTAGTAGCTCAGCGCCATGGGATACACAGGGCCACCTTTGTCCTTGGCCTATTGTGCCAGATCTAGAGTCTTAGATGGGGGTCCCTCTACCTCTAGGAGCTTATCCTATCACAACCTCCAGCCTTTGTCACTGCCCTGTTTAAGGTTTTAGAAGCATTCCCATGAGCATTGTCTATATGGAGCCAGTGTTCTGGGGTACCTCAATCTTCCTCTCAATATCTGGTCTGGGACGCTCACAGCCTAGTCTGGACCTCCTTGTCTAAGTGCTTCCGAAGGCGTTTTCTCATGTATTAAGTGACTTTGGGGGAAGTGGCCAAGTCTGATGACCTCAGATTCACCAGATCTTCTGGGATATAGGCATCTTCTGCCTTATCTTGTACATGCCCTAAGCTCTCTTCCGACCATTCGAGTCGCTGGCCAGACCCTAGCTCTGGTGGTTCTTGGAACTCGTCCAACTCAGTCCCTCGTTCGAATCGGAAGCGTCATCGTCCGAGTTATAGTTCAAATCTTCCTCGGGGTGTAAGGTTCTAAAGGGGGTTGTCTGCTTTTGCCTTTAAGCAAGGGTTCTTTAAGGCATGTCCGCAGGGGTTGAGGAAGCATTATTTATTTAGCAGTGCCTATAGAGTGTTTTTAACAAAACCACTGTAAAAAAATCAGACAATGGTACATGAAAAAATGAACAGTGAAGAGAAACCAGTATGTTCCAAGCTCACATGACTGTTCAGTGGAAAAGCGATTTGTAGTAAATTAATTTTAAGGCGTTTTTTAAACTGAACTAAAGAAAGAGTTCCATAGTTAAGGGGCAAGAAGTGTAAATGAACAAAAATGTGGAGCACAAATAGGGCGAGGGACAGAGGAGAAAGTGAGCGACTGGGCCAAGGTTTCTAGGTGGGTGATAGAAATCAAAGAGCAAAGATGAGGAGGAACAAGAGCATAAATACTTTTAAAAACTAAGCAAAGAAACTGATATTCGTCGCTGTTGAATTGGAATCCAAGGGAGGCAAGCCATATAGCACGTGCCATTAATAGAGAAAGGTAAACCCAAAAGAATCCTTACCACAGAATGTATAGGAGAACATAAGCGAAAATGAGCATAGTTGGGCAGATGTACACAAAGGGAGAAATAATCGTGTAGATGAGAAAGAACCAGCTTTTGTAACATTTTAAGTTGAAGCAAATGACAATTATTTTTGATATTTAAGAGGCAAGATTGGACGACCATTCAAATCTGGGCCTGTAATGCAAAGGACAAATCAAATGGAACACCAAGATTACGTTCCTAGTGAGATATAGGTTGTTGGAGTGAAAAAAATGAGATCGAAGGTGAATAAACTCTAGCAGAAGCAGGAACAAATAGAATTTCACTTTAAGGATTAAGACCAAGAAAATGAGAAGACGTTACTGGAATCATTCTGACATGTGTTTATTACAGTTCTCCTCAAGCGCGAATACATACTGGAAAGCTGTTAATCATTTACACATTTAGTATTTGTATTTGTATTTTTATTTATAACGCGCAAACCAACAGGCCCGGAGGCATCAGGGCGCAATTTGTACAAGGTTACAGATATGCAGGTATAACAGAGAATCATTAAACATTTACACATGGGATCAGATATGCAGGTATAACAAAGAAACATTATATACATTTACAAGAGGATCTTATATACATATGTACAGTAGGGTCTGGTTGGCTCTAGGATTGGAACTTGCCCATGCTGTGCACCACTTATAGGTTGGGAGGTTTTTTTGTTTTCTTGGTGTCGCAAGATCACAGGAGTGGTTTGGGGTATAGCCAGGACCCCAATTTGGTGCGTATAAGAAGAGGGTTTACTCCTGGTTATCTTGTTTAGTTTTTGGTATCAATAATCTTCCTAACACGGTAGTTAGTGCGTTATAGGTCCGCTTTTATTGATGATTTTTAAAAGATTCCACTTGATACAATGGTTAGTGTGTGGAACACTGTTATGGCATTGTATGCCTTGGTGCGGTCAGCCGACACGTGTTTCAACCCCTAAGGGTCTTTCTCAAGGCTGAACAATATTCAAAGGTGCAAAGTGATTTGTGGTAATAGACATTTTGTGACCAGCATGTTTAATTAACAAACATAACGCGTGGTGAGTGATGTGTGGTGGTGATAGGATATTTAAAAGCATTACATATTTTTACATTGCATTTATAGATTGGATAAATAAAACAGTAGAAAGAAGGAAAAATTGGGGGAGAGAAGAACAAAAAGTTTTAGCAAGAGCGGTGGGTTAGAGGATAGTTGAGGGAGGATTGGAAAAGTGGGTGGTCTTCTTACCAGGTATGTCATGCTGAGATCCCCAGGTGGGGTTTCTTAGTGTGTTGTAGGTGGCTGTCCTTGTGGCAGTCTAGCTCCTATTGGGCTCTGAAAATAATTCATAATGAATTAATCCGTTGTTATAATTGGTAGATGATTTTGAATTAATAAGGAGGTGGGCTGTGCCCTTCGTTTGGTATGGCGATTTGCAGTGAGGGTTGGATCGGGGTGGTATTCTTACCTTCGTCAGAGTAGTATCAGCGTTGTGTTGCTCCCTGCGGCTTCTGTGGTGAATGGAAGCCGCCATGATTATTATACTTGCGCATGCGCCTGCCAGCCGTGGTGGGATGGCGGCACATGCGTGAGCATGTAGTGTTCCATCGGGTGCTACTGCGCGTGCGCGGTGGGGTACAGTTCTTGGGACGCAATTGCGCATGCACGAAAGCGGGTTCACGATGCTGGCCTGAGCACATTGTGATGCCTGACTGAATGGGCCATGTCCAGGTGGATTGGGGTGGTGTGATTGATGCCCGGAATGGGCAATTCTAATATGGGAGGGGATTGGATGGGAGGGTGTGTGTGGTTGCTAGCTGAAATCTGTTATGAGTGAGATTCCTCATTTCGAGTGTGATTAGTAGTATCATTACGGATGGTCAGTCGTGGCTTGTCAAGAATGTGTTGGTGTCCGAATTTGTTGTTCGTGTTTGCCGGTGGGGCCATGGTGTGGGGCCAATTGGAGTGTGTCATGGTGGAGGCAGATTGGTGGTCGAGAGGGTTACAGAAAAACATTGAGGTCGTGATCTCTGTTGAGACCATTTTTAACACATCTAAAATGACATATAAGTCGCGCTTCTTCTTGTCTGAGTTTCTGTGTTCTGTCTCCTCCTCTCGGGCCCAGCCTGACGATTTTTAGTCCGATGAACCTTATTTCACTTTTGTCGTTCATTTGGTGGTATTTCTGCCAGTGGTTTGCCAGCGGTAGTTTGGGATCTTGCGAATGTATGCTGTTCATATGTTCCCTTATCCTGATGCGAGTTTCTCGAATGGTACTGCCAATATATATCTTGTCACATACACAAATCAAAGCATAGATCACAAATTTACTTCTACAGTTAATGTGCTCCGTGATTTTGAATATTGGGCATCCTACGAATTTGGCACATTTGGTTGATGTCGCATACTTGCACATAGAGCAAGTTCCACATTTGGTGAAGCCTATTGGTGTTTGCTTACTAAGCCAGTCTTGTGCCATGATGTGTTTTTCCGCGAGAAAGGAAGGACTGAGTAGGTTCCTGAGAGTTGGTGCTCTTTTGAATGACATGCTTGGATATGCCTCCAGTTGAGGTTCTATATGTTCATCCATACGGAGTAGCTCCCAGTGTTTAGTCAAGATTTTTTGGAGGGCATGACTGTCTTGGTTGTATCTTGTAACGAATCTAATCTTGGGGTTGCTTTCCTGTCTTCTGGGTTTAGGTGATAGCAGCGTAGATCTTTGAATGTGTGTGGCTTGTTCTCTTGCAGGTGTCAGGCTTTGGGCAGAGTAGCCTCGACATCTGAATCTGTGGTCCAGTAGGTCGCATTCCTCTGTGAAGGATTTGTCTGTGTTGCAGTTCCTTCTAGCCCGGATGTATTCTCCTTTCGGGATATTTCGTATGACACTGTTCCTGTGGCAACTTTTTGCATGCAGGGTTGAGTTCACTTCCGTTGGTTTACGAAATGTTCTGGTTGTAATTTTATTGTCTTCTATGATAATCTTGAGATCTAGAAAATCTATTTGTTCCGAGCTGATGTGGCTTGTTAGTTCAATGCCGTAGTTGTTATTGTTGAGGTAATCCATGTATTGGTTCAGTTCATCTTCAGTCCCTTTCCATATCAGGATGATATCGTCTATAAAACGAGCCCAGTTGACAATGAGGCTGGTGTATTTGGTTTCCTTCATCGCATGCTCTTGTTCGTAGGTATGCATGAAGCAGTTGGCTAGTGCAGGAGCATAGCTGGCTCCCATAGCGATCCCCTTAGTTTGCTTGTAGTATTCACCATTGAAAATAAATATGTTGTTGTTGAGTGAAAATTTCAGGAAGGATTTGGTCATTTCAACTTGCTCAAGGTGTGACGCCGACTCGTGTTTGAGGAGGTACCCCATGCTCGATATTGCAAGTTCATGATCAATTGATGTGTACAGGGCCTTGACATCCAGGGTGGCCATTAAGAAGTTCGGTTCCCATTTGATTCTGGAAAGTATTTCCAAGGTGTGCATGGTATCCCTAAGATAGGTAGGGATCTTGATGATGAGTGGCTGTATTACATTGTTAATGTATCTTGCTAGTGTTTCTGTAATACCGCCAATACCACTCATAATCGGTCTTCCTTCTGGAATGGTGTCATAGGTTTTGTGAATTTTCGGCAGGAAATATAACGTTGGCATAATTGGATGATCCGTTCTGAGGTAGTCGTATTCATCCTCTGTAATGAGTCCTGTCGCTTGGTATTTGGTTAGGAGTTCTCGGTGTTCCCTGAGAATCCTGGCTTGGGGATTGTTGTCCAGTTTCTCGTAGTTACCCGGTATTTGGAGGTGGTTCAGGGCCATTTTGATATAGTCTGTTCTTTCCATAATAACTATGTTACCACCTTTGTCGGCTTCCTTGATCACGATACCCGTTTCTTCTTGTAGACTCTTGAGTACGGTTTGTTCCTTTTTTGTTAGGTTGTCTTTGTCATTAGTACCTCTGGTAGATCGATCTTCCAGTTTGTGAAGGTCATTAATCACAGCTTGATGAAAGGTATCAATGTAGTTCTCCGCAAAGAGTTGTGGATTGAATTTAGATTTGCTTTTGAGCTCTGGGATTTTCATGGATACACTTTGAATCCCTAATTCTTGCATGCAATCCTGCTTACTCTTATTGTTCTCTGCAAGTGTGCTTAAGAGGTGGATGTCTTCAAGGTCTTTAATGGTGAACAGGCTGGGATTTGGTACCGTCCCTGGTGGTTTGTAAACCGTTGTTTTTGTTGCGAAGAATTTTGTGAGTTTGAGGCGTCTGGTAAATTTGAATAGATCTATTTGTATATCTACAAAGTTATTCTTGCTTGATGGTGAGAAGGACAATCCCTTGTTGAGTACCCTTATTTCTATATCCGTAAGTTCTCTGTGTGATAAGTTCATGATCAGATTTTGTTGTGTTTCTGTCCCACAGTTTTCTGTGATTGGGACCTTGTTTGTCTTTGTTCTATTTCCTCTTCCAGGTCTCTTGCGTCCTCTGTCTGCTCTTCTTCCTCTTCTTCTTCTTGAGGGGTTCCTGTATTTGTCAATGGAGTTGCGAAAGATACTGATTTTTTGTTGTTGCTGTTGGGTTGTGATTTCAGGCGACTTGCCTTCCTGTGTAGTTTTATCTGGTCTAAAAAAGACCGTTTAGCTGTTGCTTTTTCCGGTACATTTGATGATTCTTCCTGTTCGCTATCGATTTCCGAACTTGCACCCGAGGTGTTTGGGGTACTTTCTTTGGACTTCTGTTGCTGTTGGTTCTGATCATATTTGGGTTGGTAGGTGAAGACCCGGTCTTCCCTGTAGTCTTTGTCGTCTCTGAAGAATTTGTGTAGCTTTCTCATTTTGACTTCGTCTTGATGGGTTTTGAGTATTCTATACATGGTTTTGTAATTCTTTTCCTTGGTTGCTTTGGGGGCATCGTATATCTCTATTTCCTTTTTTAGCTCTTCTAGTAGGATCACAACTCTTTCATGTTTTCTTTTGGCGTGTTCAATCAGCAGTTCTATCATTCGTAATGAGCCTGTTATGAGATTTTGTTCCCATTCATCTGCTAAGTCTGAGTCGAGTGGGTCATCGAAATCAGGAAAGATAATTATCCTGAGACCCCTCGGTATTTTCTTTTGTTCCGCATATTCTTGCATTGTTGTCTTCTCCCAGAATTTATTGATTTCTTTTTTAGACAGTTTCTCTAGTCTCATGAATTTGTGCTTAAGGTCTTCTTGTAGATTTGAATCACGGAAGGCGTTGTCCGTGGATCCTCGTGGGGCAAATAGCGCTCTGATGTCTTCATTCCTTGACATCATGTATTCTGCCATTTTTTGGCTGGCCGTTCCCTTAGTTAATGTTGAGCTTGTTTTGGAAAATTCCAGGCGCTTTGAGCAGGGCTGGTTCCCTAGTAGTGGAAAGGGGGGTCTGGTTGGCTCTAGGATTGGAACTTGCCCATGCTGTGCACCACTTATAGGTTGGGAGGTTTTTTTGTTTTCTTGGTGTCGCAAGATCACAGGAGTGGTTTGGGGTATAGCCAGGACCCCAATTTGGTGCGTATAAGAAGAGGGTTTACTCCTGGTTATCTTGTTTAGTTTTTGGTATCAATAATCTTCCTAACACGGTAGTTAGTGCGTTATAGGTCCGCTTTTATTGATGATTTTTAAAAGATTCCACTTGATACAATGGTTAGTGTGTGGAACACTGTTATGGCATTGTATGCCTTGGTGCGGTCAGCCGACACGTGTTTCAACCCCTAAGGGTCTTTCTCAAGGCTGAACAATATTCAAAGGTGCAAAGTGATTTGTGGTAATAGACATTTTGTGACCAGCATGTTTAATTAACAAACATAACGCGTGGTGAGTGATGTGTGGTGGTGATAGGATATTTAAAAGCATTACATATTTTTACATTGCATTTATAGATTGGATAAATAAAACAGTAGAAAGAAGGAAAAATTGGGGGAGAGAAGAACAAAAAGTTTTAGCAAGAGCGGTGGGTTAGAGGATAGTTGAGGGAGGATTGGAAAAGTGGGTGGTCTTCTTACCAGGTATGTCATGCTGAGATCCCCAGGTGGGGTTTCTTAGTGTGTTGTAGGTGGCTGTCCTTGTGGCAGTCTAGCTCCTATTGGGCTCTGAAAATAATTCATAATGAATTAATCCGTTGTTATAATTGGTAGATGATTTTGAATTAATAAGGAGGTGGGCTGTGCCCTTCGTTTGGTATGGCGATTTGCAGTGAGGGTTGGATCGGGGTGGTATTCTTACCTTCGTCAGAGTAGTATCAGCGTTGTGTTGCTCCCTGCGGCTTCTGTGGTGAATGGAAGCCGCCATGATTATTATACTTGCGCATGCGCCTGCCAGCCGTGGTGGGATGGCGGCACATGCGTGAGCATGTAGTGTTCCATCGGGTGCTACTGCGCGTGCGCGGTGGGGTACAGTTCTTGGGACGCAATTGCGCATGCACGAAAGCGGGTTCACGATGCTGGCCTGAGCACATTGTGATGCCTGACTGAATGGGCCATGTCCAGGTGGATTGGGGTGGTGTGATTGATGCCCGGAATGGGCAATTCTAATATGGGAGGGGATTGGATGGGAGGGTGTGTGTGGTTGCTAGCTGAAATCTGTTATGAGTGAGATTCCTCATTTCGAGTGTGATTAGTAGTATCATTACGGATGGTCAGTCGTGGCTTGTCAAGAATGTGTTGGTGTCCGAATTTGTTGTTCGTGTTTGCCGGTGGGGCCATGGTGTGGGGCCAATTGGAGTGTGTCATGGTGGAGGCAGATTGGTGGTCGAGAGGGTTACAGAAAAACATTGAGGTCGTGATCTCTGTTGAGACCATTTTTAACACATCTAAAATGACATATAAGTCGCGCTTCTTCTTGTCTGAGTTTCTGTGTTCTGTCTCCTCCTCTCGGGCCCAGCCTGACGATTTTTAGTCCGATGAACCTTATTTCACTTTTGTCGTTCATTTGGTGGTACTTGCTCTATGTGCAAGTATGCGACATCAACCAAATGTGCCAAATTCGTAGGATGCCCAATATTCAAAATCACGGAGCACATTAACTGTAGAAGTAAATTTGTGATCTATGCTTTGATTTGTGTATGTGACAAGATATATATTGGCAGTACCATTCGAGAAACTCGCATCAGGATAAGGGAACATATGAACAGCATACATTCGCAAGATCCCAAACTACCGCTGGCAAACCACTGGCAGAAATACCACCAAATGAACGACAAAAGTGAAATAAGGTTCATCGGACTAAAAATCGTCAGGCTGGGCCCGAGAGGAGGAGACAGAACACAGAAACTCAGACAAGAAGAAGCGCGACTTATATGTCATTTTAGATGTGTTAAAAATGGTCTCAACAGAGATCACGACCTCAATGTTTTTCTGTAACCCTCTCGACCACCAATCTGCCTCCACCATGACACACTCCAATTGGCCCCACACCATGGCCCCACCGGCAAACACGAACAACAAATTCGGACACCAACACATTCTTGACAAGCCACGACTGACCATCCGTAATGATACTACTAATCACACTCGAAATGAGGAATCTCACTCATAACAGATTTCAGCTAGCAACCACACACACCCTCCCATCCAATCCCCTCCCATATTAGAATTGCCCATTCCGGGCATCAATCACACCACCCCAATCCACCTGGACATGGCCCATTCAGTCAGGCATCACAATGTGCTCAGGCCAGCATCGTGAACCCGCTTTCGTGCATGCGCAATTGCGTCCCAAGAACTGTACCCCACCGCGCACGCGCAGTAGCACCCGATGGAACACTACATGCTCACGCATGTGCCGCCATCCCACCACGGCTGGCAGGCGCATGCGCAAGTATAATAATCATGGCGGCTTCCATTCACCACAGAAGCCGCAGGGAGCAACACAACGCTGATACTACTCTGACGAAGGTAAGAATACCACCCCGATCCAACCCTCACTGCAAATCGCCATACCAAACGAAGGGCACAGCCCACCTCCTTATTAATTCAAAATCATCTACCAATTATAACAACGGATTAATTCATTATGAATTATTTTCAGAGCCCAATAGGAGCTAGACTGCCACAAGGACAGCCACCTACAACACACTAAGAAACCCCACCTGGGGATCTCAGCATGACATACCTGGTAAGAAGACCACCCACTTTTCCAATCCTCCCTCAACTATCCTCTAACCCACCGCTCTTGCTAAAACTTTTTGTTCTTCTCTCCCCCAATTTTTCCTTCTTTCTACTGTTTTATTTATCCAATCTATAAATGCAATGTAAAAATATGTAATGCTTTTAAATATCCTATCACCACCACACATCACTCACCACGCGTTATGTTTGTTAATTAAACATGCTGGTCACAAAATGTCTATTACCACAAATCACTTTGCACCTTTGAATATTGTTCAGCCTTGAGAAAGACCCTTAGGGGTTGAAACACGTGTCGGCTGACCGCACCAAGGCATACAATGCCATAACAGTGTTCCACACACTAACCATTGTATCAAGTGGAATCTTTTAAAAATCATCAATAAAAGCGGACCTATAACGCACTAACTACCGTGTTAGGAAGATTATTGATACCAAAAACTAAACAAGATAACCAGGAGTAAACCCTCTTCTTATACATATGTACAGTAGTTTCAGTGCCGATAGGTGATAGTAGCGGTCGGCAAGTCAAGGTAGGTCAGGAAGAAGCGCGAAGCCGGCCTTAAAGCTGGTTGAAAAGCCAAGATCTAGTATTGGCTTTGAAGGTATTGAAAGAGTCTTCCGCTCTAATTGTAACAGGGAGGGAGTTCCATAACTTGGAAGCTAAGACGGGGAAACTTGAGCCCCCTGCTTTTTGCAATTTAAATCTGGGGATCGCTAGACAGTGGGATTGGGCTGTTCTTAGAGGTCGGGAGGTAGAATGGCGCGACAGTCGACTACCAAGGTAGATCGGGGCTTTGTTGGCTAGGCATTTGTGCGTAAGGGCGAGTGTTTTGAGTGAAATTCTCTGTTTGACAGGTAGCCAATTTAACTTACTTCTGGTTTCTGTGATGTGGTGGTGTCGGGGAATGTTTAAAGCGGCACGAATGGCGTTGTTTTGTGTCGTTTGAAGTCTGTTCAGGTTCTCTTGGCTGGTGCCAAGATAAAGAGCACTACAGTAATCAATTTTAGCCATAATAAGGGTTCTCGCTAGCGTAACGCTGTTAGACGTAGTGAGGAATGGTCTGCAAGCTGCGATAAGTTTGCATGTGTATGCAGACGCAGATCTGACAGCATTAGTTTGTCGGGTTAATGAGAGTGTGGCATCAAGGTAGAAACCTAACGTTTTGGTATCTTTTGAGACACGAATGATATTACCATCTATGTTGAATGACTGATAGGACGGCTCTAGTCTGCTCAGGCGTTGTGCAGTGCCCAAGATCAGGAGCTCCGTCTTATCATTCAAGCACAACTGATGTTGGGCCATCCAGGCTTGGATGACCAAGTAGACGTCGTTAAGGGCCTTGGTGTCACCTAGATAATCACCAGTGATGGGGATGAGTATCATCATGTGTAATACTTACAAAAGGCCTGCTTCTAAGGCTGCAGTTGCCAGTCTGGACCTGGGCCCGTACCCATCGGAGCACTGCACTCTTACAGAAGCCCTTTACCTCAGGAGCATATACCCTGCCAGACTGCGGTGCAGAGATGGCCAGCACAATTCAGACAATGCAGCACCACTCCAACATGGCCGCCGAGACCCCCTTGGATGCCGCACCGGCTTCCACAAGCTGCAGAATAGCTGATCACTAGGCCCCTGTAGCCGCATCCCCTGATTGGTCTGCTGATTCCGCATAGGGCTGCACCTCAGTCCACCCTCATTCAAAGGCCTGCATCTAAGGCTGCAATTGCCTGTCTGAGATTGGAAGTATGTTTGCGTGCCCAGCCACTCTGGGATGTGCCCAAACCTGCAGCCGCCTACACTTCAACTTCGTTTCTACCCACACTGCTACCTCCTGACTGATATCCCACCAGCTCCATTTCTCTGTCCATGGGCTCCCAACATTTACTGCTAACCGCGCCCCAGCAGCCATCCCCTCAACCACTTGCCTCCCAAATGCAAAACCAGCTCCTCACGTAGCTGCAATCACCCTTGTACCATGCCTAGGTCTCTTAAAAATAGCCAGACTTACCAATGCGATCCAAGCCGCAATATCCACCCAATGCCTCCATACCCAAAACATTGCTACTTAGGAATACCCACGTATGTGCACGCACTGCCCCCACTTATATCCCCTGCTCCAAAGCTACCCAACCACGCGCCTTCCCCAATCCTCCAAACATGAACTCCAAGCAAACGCTACCAAACACTGCTTCATCTGCCCCCCCATGGAACCACTCCTCCAGCCATAAGCATACCTGCACTGCCAACATCAGCCTGCCTAACTCACTTGTCCTACCTCTGACCTGCCCCCTAGGCCAGGTCCATCCCGGCACACCCCCAGACCTCATCACCGCAAACAATATGAACTTCCTAGATACCTCCGAAATCTGGCTGTACGCTGCCTCTGGTCCAGCTCTGTCCATTGCCATCCCACCAGGATATACCTACTTCTGCAGAGACAGACAGGACACCAGAGAGGTGTTCGGCCGTGGGGAGGGGCAATCCGGTTGCACTGATTGCAAGGGAAACCCTCCCCATCAGCCAATTTACCTCTATTCCCATAGCCAACTGTGACATACACTCTACTAAACTAACTCTCCCACACGATGAGGGTTGTTTTGCTCCCAGCGATTGCGCATACAACCAAAAGGGCGTAGTTTAATGCAATTCAAACAGCAGCCGACACGTGTTTCAAGCAAAAGCTCTTCTTCCAATGCTGCAAAATTCTGAACATATTTTTTACATTTTTAACAGTCAAAGTGTTAGGATGAGCAACAATTGGACATGAGACAGAACCAAAGACCATACAGTAAGCATTAGGGTGGCATATAAAATAAACGTCACAAAATTTCCAAACAAGATATGCCAAATTGATTAGCATTGCAGAGTATAATAATATAACATGGCACAATAAAATTAAACATGAAAGGATATTTGGCCCATTGATCATTGAAGTTAATCGAACCGTCGAATCAATGCCATGTGTAAAAAAGGAAAGAAAAAGATAAATGTGCATGAATGATGGGAACGGCCCCGTAAATACAAAGCTCGTCACACTTGTGTCTAATTGCTTACAGTTAATAGGAAATTAGTTTTACCTGAGGAGGCTTGACAGTGGTTCTATTGCGTGGGGAAAAACAAAAAACAAGAGACACAAGGTGTTTGTATTTCAATGGACAATTTGGATGTTTGAAAAAGCCCTAATTGGTTGGCTTTCATAAATTTGTCAAAATTAAATTGCTTGCCTAAAGCAAGTTTACCCAAATTAACTTGCATCTATTCTTACCATTATATATGGTAGGTAGATATCCAATACATTTTCAATTGCGGCTCCGCTGAGTCCGTAGGGGTTGACGCGAAAGACCTGCGCTTACCGGCGTTTCCACCTGACTGATGAGATAGAGCCTCGCGCGTGATGTCTGAGCTCGTATTTACAATGCGGCCAGCGCCATGTGAACAACTAGAGCTCCAACGTGAGCTTGTGGCGGCCATGTTGGGTGTGGGCCCAAGACCTATTCTATATGCACGGGTGTGCGGCTGAGTTAAAGTTCAAGAACCAGTAATATCATTAAAGTTAAGTTAAGGGACAAATTCCATGTACATGGGGATGCCGCCGAAGTGTAATTCCGGGGATGGGACTATTTTTAAATAATACCCGGCAATGTTCACACGAACCGTTAGCAATGAAGTCTTGTTATAAGTTCAAAAAATTGTGGTTATAAGTCACCTGAGAGAGACCTAATAAATCTGACCAGTGCTAGGGATTAACCTGATTAATGAATAAGGAAGATGTAAATGGCCATGATTAGTGGTCCCAATGTCCCCCAATTCTCGATGCTACGTACTTGCAACCCAATAGAAGTGGGAAAGTTACACTAAACATTGGTCAAGCCATAGTTTGATTAGAAGTGATCAGTATTGTAAATACTGGACAATTCCCATCATCAATTATCTATAAGTATGTATGGAGCCCCATACTAGTCTGATGTAAGGAATACGCACAGACTTCAGAGAAACACAGATAGTTCATGATCGCTGTTGAGGCCATTGGATACGGTTCGATATTGACAAATTAACCGTGCTTCCAATTGTCTCAATTTGAGGGTAAGGTTACCTCCACGTTGTGGTACGGACACTTTAGCCATGCCCACAAATTTCATCTGTGACTTGTCATCAAGCTGATGGGATTTTTGCCATTGCATGGCAAGTGGATATTTAGACTCCTGGTTGAAATAGTAGATAAATGTTCGCGTATTCTCATTTTGAGAGGTCTGATAGTACTACCAATGTAGTATTTTCCACATAGGCATAGCATGCAATAGACACAAACTTTTGTAATACAATTAATGAAAGAATTCACTTTGAACATTCCAAGTTTATCAAAGTCAATATTTGAAGTCTCGAGTGCATAGCAACACATTGAACATCTTCCACATTTGTGGATACCGTGGTTAGCTCTCTGAGAGAGCCAGTTTATGGCAGGTTGGCGGTTAGACGTAAATTAAGGTGACAGGATGTTTTTGAGGTTGCTTGCTTTGCTATAAATAAAATTTGGAGCTTCATCCAACTATGGTGAAATCTCATGGTCTAACTGTAATAAATGCCAGTGGCGTCGAACAATTTTGTACAGCTTTGAGCGATCTGTGTTATACCTTGTAATAAATTTCAATTGTATGCATTAAACTACGCCCAATTGAGCACTTTAATTTTTGGTTGTGTGCGCAATCCTTGGGAGCAAAATAACCCTCATCATATTCTATTTATGTGCACACTGTAGGCAGGGTGTTCACACACTGCTCCTATTTGCTGCCCGTCAACCATTTTACTCTGTCAAGTGCGCCAAAACCTCAATTGTCCTTTTCTGCCACTAACTCTCCCACACCTCCACAATACATATCATTTCATCTATTGCTCCCTCCTACTACCCCCCCCCCCGCCCGCCCCCCGGCATGCCACTTTCGTTTGAAGAGGTCCTTCTGCATGTTATGTCCTGATACTCCTTGGTGGGCTTTAGGATTCATGCAACGTTTTGACACCCACTCACGCCAAAGGCCCTATCTTGGACTGGTTAGTAGACCTCAATTGCCAGGCATCAATTCTCTCCAAACTTCCTTGTCTGTGGACAGACCACCATGTCCTTTCCTTCGCCATTCCTACCATCAACCTACCTGCACCCATTGCCCATCACTGCCTCCAACTCTAGCATGCAGCTCGTGCAACCTAACCAAAGCCCGGATCTTCCTATTGCTTGGAGAGTTGTAATTGCTATTAGCACAGACCCCATACACCCATTTAGCCATCCTGGTTGACCAATTCAATATAACCATTGATCATGCAGTTGACACAATTGCCCCCTGTGGCCTACGGAAGCCCAAACCTACCACGTGCCTTAACTCGTGGTTCATCCGAGACATCTGCTCAAAGAAATGTGAGGCCGAGACTAAATGGAAGAAAACCCCCTCGGACACAAGCACATCCCACTTCCTCACCTTAGTAAAATAATACAAACCGGCTATACTACAGGTCAAAGCCACCACTTACAACATTAGAATCTCCAACACCAAGTGCAATAAACGCAAGCTCTTCACCATCCTGCGAGAGCTAGAATCCCCCACCTCTCCCCCAACTCATTTGACTAAAGATGCGGCCAAGTAATCACCTCACTGCAGAAGAAAATTCAACTTCAACGAAATGCCATCGCGCTCTATGTGCCACAAACCCTCAGCATACCTCACTCAGTCACGCCTCAAGACCAACCACCATTTCGCTTTAAAACGATATCTGAAGCATGTGTCGCCATCATCTTGAAAGGCCTCAAACTGTCTTGGTGCAAAGGTGATGTTTGCCCTGCCTCAGTCATTAAGGACAACACAGACTCTCTTAGATTTTTCATCAACGCTTCATTTACTGCCTGCTCGGTACCCACTAGCCTTAAGGAAGCATGGGTCCTTCCTCGTCTCAAAAAAACCTAGTCTGGACCCCTCCAATCTTGCCAACTACCGCCCCATCACCACAGACACATTCATCCTAAAGACCGCCCCGGCCATGGCACAGAATCGCTCAGCTTGATTTTAAAAAAACAGCTAGATGGGGGTGCTTGTTCTCCCAGCTCCGTGTCTACAGATATCCTTCCCAGAAAATATCCTCAAATTCTTCACAGCAGAACAAGCTGAGGCCAGCGATTGACTTCTCAGCAGGACGGAGACTAAATATCTGACTTTCAGATGCCCCGCAGCCGTGGTTCGACCTGATTCGGCCGGTGGGGTCTGGAGACACCGGGCCCTCTTGGCTGGCTTTGCGGTTTGGCAAAACTTGTCGGAGGAGCAGCTCCTGGGGCGCGGCAGTCACAGATATACTGTGCTCGCAGTTCGCGAGATACCACTGCAATAAATATTCTATCAGGCAGGCTTGGCTGATCCTCTGTCCTGAGGGGAGAGCGTTGGGAGTAGACGGGGGAGTGTTTCTTTAAGTTGAACGGCGGCCGGCATTAATGCTGTAGTGTGCACACAGCTGTTCCGACGGTGCCTCCCTGATGAGGTTGCTGCTGAGGCCGGACTCCTTCCATTACATATAGCCTGGCAGACAACTGGTGGGGTTCGGAGCGAACTACATTGATATGAGTAGTTGCCACAGTGAACTCAGCACTCTACTTGTGCTGGCTGCAGCAATACGATCTCCTGTGGGGTGCCGTCATTTTTCTTGAAGAGCAGCGAAGAACTTTGGGTGGCCCAGTCCAGGTCAGGACACATTGGTGTATGCTTGTGGACCCTATGGGTTACCGTCATTTTAAAGTCTGAGAGCCACGACGTAGCTGAAGATTAACTGAACACGCATTTTGGGCCATCTATGAAAGGTATGCCCCCCGGCGTAACACAATTGCAGATGGGTGCAAATATACTGCAATACTGAACCTATATAGAATCTCAAATACTGAGGATTTAACTGCATTCTTTTTTGATAACAGTAATCATGACCCAGGGAAATGGGAAGAATAAGAGGGGTCCCATGGACTCTTTCACAAGCACCCCACTGAGAGAAGTCACTGAGATGAATACAGCGGCATGAGTGCAGGAAGGGGGCCACCATGGATCACTATATGACAACTATACATGCAGAATTTGGCAAACATCAGTTCCCTGCACTCTAAACTTGATAAAGCGGCCGCATTACAGAGGTGGAAACACGTGTCCGTGATCTGGAAGACAAGGTGGGAATGCACGGCCTAGATCGCCAGACATTTAAGAAAGAGCTGCTTGGTGGTTTGTTAAAAAGGCGATAACTGGAGTCCCGATCTCGCCGAAACATTGTCTGAATTGTTGGGATACCGGAGAAAGCAGTCCATGGGGCCATGGAGCAGTTTGTGGGTTGTATACTAATTGACCTTTTCACAATTGACCTCGGGAGAATAGACCTAATTTAGGTCAATTAGGACATATATGTGGGGGGAAACACCCCGCAACCCCTGACCCAATACAAACCCCCCTGCAATCTCCTGCCCAATCCCCTTATATTATTTATAATCCAAAACCAACCCAATACATATATATAATAACTAAAATAATATAAAGGTCAATTGTGCAGAAGGTCAATTTGGACCACTATAATTAGGTCAATTGTGCAAAAGGTCAATTGTAAAAGGTCAATTTGGGTAATACCGTTTGTGGAGGGCCCATTACAGTCTATTCAGCGATGCATAATTTTCTGCACATTTTTAGGTAGAAGGGGCGCATCGAGCATTGGCTCCGATCCCGAAACCGGGGGAGCCACGCCGCACAATTATCGCTAGATGGTTAAATTATCAAGATTTGCTTCTGAAACTGACGAAGGAGAAAAGATCACTACAGTATTCCTACAGTACGAGTCAGCTAGAATCCACATTTACCCAGACTTTTCTTCTGGGGTCCAGGACGCCAAGAGAACATATGATCAAGTTAAACAACTATTACGGGTGAGGCAGATAAAATATGCCATGACGTTCCTAGCTAAATTGTACATAAAGCATGGAGGGAAGGTGAATTTTTTTTAATCTGCTGAGGCGGCTGCAGCCTACCTTTTTAAAAGGTCTGCATACCTGTCCCGGTGACTGCGGTCCGGACATGGGAAGGAAGGATCGTACGTCAACAGCAGTCATGCTCTGGAAAGTGAACTTTGGCCAAGGTGACTGGCAATGATTGTTTTAGTTCTGTAGTGACATGTTTTGTTGAGTTCTGATGGATGCACCGCTGGATGGGGTTACACATCCACATCTTTTATTTTTTTACATTTCAACTTTGACATTTTCATAAACATAACAAAAACAATGCTACACAGCCACATTGCAAATCCCTGATCCACTCGCACATCTCAAAGGTTGCAACTTAACTGGCCTACAAAATATGTTTTAACTGGAAAATCCCTCCCCCATCTCCTCCTGTGCCCCTTCCTGCTCCCTCCCCCACAAACCATTTCCCGATCTGACCAAAACTCCACTATTGGTCACATAACCTACTGCTCTCAATTTTTATACAAATGGTCCTATTTCAGTTCCAGTTCAGGTATGATTCCTCCCCATCTTCCTCATTTAGGGTTATCCTCCCCTACCATTTCTTTTTCCCCTTCTATGTTTCTACCACCCTAGTGTATATATGTCAAACAGAAGTGCATCAATTGACCTGTGGTCCCCATGAAGCTTTGCCGTTATTTGTTCTGTGTCATATATATTTTGGGCTACTTTAGCCCATTCCCTCTTTCCTAGCAGCTGCACTCCCTTCCACCGTGTTGCCAAGCATGCCCTCCCTGCCAGGAGAAGACTGTGTACCATTCGTGGCACCCAAATATACTCCCTCTCTCGTTCCTCCAAACCAAAGAGGACCAGCATGGGAGATATCAGTCTATGAACCCCATCCAGGTCCCTGATCCAGCTCAAAACCTCGTCCCAACAGGACTGGACCTCCGAGCATCCCCACCACATATGCCAATAGTCAGCTCTCAAGCCACATTCATGCCAGCACATCAGACTCTCATCCTGGTACATCCTTGATAGCCTAACCGGGTCATATTGCCATCTGCATAATAACGTCACTGTGTCTTGTTTGTATTGACAGGCGACAGGTTTTGAAGCCCCCCCCGCCGAACATCCTTAACCACGTTTGAGAGTCGAGTTCCAACCCTGTGTCCCTTTCCCACTTTGTCCTCATCCCCTCCACCTTCCTAGTGTCCACCAATGCATTGTACAGTGCTCCTATCACTCCCTTTGATTCTGTAAGTGTATCCAGTAGATTCTCGAAGGGTGTGAGGTCTCTTTGTATCTTACTTTCCATGCCTTGTTAGTCAAGACCACCTAAAGCTGCAAAAATGTAAAGGCAAAGAGTGCACCTATCCCAGAGCCTCCTCCAGCTCCGATACTGTAATAAATCTCACGCCCTTCCACATTTGTCCAATCCTTTCCAGGACTGCTTCGTACCATGCCTGAAATCTGGAGGGATCAGGGAATTCGTCCCGGTACTCAAAGGTGTCCTAAGGGTGAGGGCCACAATGTCACACTGGACATCCCTTTACCCTGCCGCCAGATGCTCCAAATGGTGTCCAGGACTGGGTGCTCACGTATCCTACACAGTAACTGTGTCCTGGGCACCCGTAGATAGCCATTACCCCCACCGTCGCAGGCCCCAGGTGATGATTGTCAAGTCCCACCCACTGTAAGTCTCCCTGTCCTCTAAGGTGTGGTATCAATACTCTCAGCTGCCTGGCCTTGTAATATAGGTTTATATCTGGAAGCCCCTCCCCCCCACACTTTTTGGGAAGACTCGAAACATAACTAGAAACTCTAGGTTGCTTCCCTTGACATAGGAACCTTAACATAGTCCCCTTTATCGCTCTGAAATAGGAGTCAGATCTGAATAGGCAGCATCTGAAACAGATACAGGATCTTGGGGAGGACAACCATCTTGTGCGCATTCAGCCATCCCATCCAAGAGATAGTCAGCTCCTTCCATTTACCCAAATCCCTCTCCAGGGCTGTCATCAGCAGGGGAAAGTTAGCCTCATACAGACCCTGAAGCCCTCTTGTAACACTGATGCCGAGATAGGAGACCTCACATTCAACTTCATGCCCAGTGGAAGGAAGCACCCCAGATCATTATCCTCGCCTCTATCCAGGGGACACAATACCGAATTGCCCTTTATTACTTTTGAAGCCTGACAGTTGCCCATACGCCTCAATCAACTCTGCCGCTGCGGGGACCAATGTCAATGGATTTACCAGGTGGAGGAGCATGCCATCTGCATACAGCCCTATCTTATACAAGTTTTCTCCCACCCTGATCCCGTCAACTCTTCGGTCCTCCCCTATCCTTTGGCCAATGGTCCTACTGACAGTATAAATAATGTCGGGGAGAGCGGGCACCCTTGTCTCATCCCTCTTTCCAGATTAAACCAACACGAGTATCCCCCGTTCACCGCCACACATGCCCTGACATTAGCACTACCTCCATAAAGTTCCACTCCACCCTGTCAAAGGCCTTCTTGGCATCTATGGAAAGGAGCGTAGGGTCAACCTCCCAGCCCTGTACCTCTTTAATAAAGTGCAGCGTCTTCCTCATGGTATCAACCCTTTGCCGCCCTCTAGCAAACGCCCCCTGGTCAGAGTGGACAAGTATCCCTCCAACCTTGCAGCTAGTACCCTGGCGTAGATCTTGGCATCTATATTTAGGAGAGAAATCTATGGTAAGAACCACACCCCCGGCGGTCCCTGTCCTTCGTTGGTATCACCGTAATCAGAGCCTGTGTGAAGGAGTCTGGTACTTTCCCTGTTGTCAGGATGTCATTAAACAATGTTGTTGGGAAGGGGAGCAGGGCCGGGAGAAAGGACCTATAGAATCCTGATGTGAAGCAGTCATCCCTGGGGGCTTTACCTAACTTCAACCACCCTACAGCCAACCTAATTTCCTCCCCAGTGATTGGAGCTTCCAGGCTTTCCGTTTTCGTGAGCAAGGGGTGGCTGGAGTCTGCTAAGTATTTCCTGATTTCCTCTGCATCTGCTGTCCCTTCACTCCTGTACAGGACATCATAGAATACTGCAAATGCCTCCTTGAATCCCTAAACAGAACCGTCAGATATCCCCCCCCCTTCACCTCAGCAACCCACATCTCTGCTCGCTAACCACATAGCCTAGCTGCCAAGAGCATCCGCCTTGTCCACTTTCTCATAAAAAGTATGTTTCAAAAATTGAAGGCTGCTGACTTTTTTTCCCTTCCTTGAGGACTCCCAGTTCCTCCCTCATGCCCCTTACCTCTTGGATGAGGTCCTCCCTATCCCCCGTGCTCAGCTCCGCCCGCCTCTCCAGGACCCTTATTTTGTTCCTCAGTCCTTTCTCTGAGGGTGCGCTCCCTCTTTCTATGAGCCCCTTCTCTAATCAATATCCCTCGCCATGTAGCCTTTGCTGCCTCCCACACGATGTCCTTACGAACATCACAAGTGTCTTTAAGATCAAATAATTCTGTGATACCCTTCTCTAGCTCTTCCCTGAAACATGGGTCCTCTCACAAAGATTCATTGCATCCCCATTTCGAGACCCTGGGGCAAAGGCCATTCCAACCAATATCGACCAACACCATGTCATGGTCTGACCAACTAATGGGATCAATATCCGACTCCAATGCCAGGTCCCTGTATATGTATAGATGGTCTATTCTCGTCAAGGTCCTGTGTGGGGCGGATTAAAAAATGAAGCCCCTGTCTAGTGGGTGGAGGTCGCGCCAAATATCCTGCATAGCTCCATGGTCATCCCATTTCCCTGCCTGCCTGATTCTGGGGCGCCTGCTCCCTGGAGTGCCCGTACTGTCGGTACATACTGACATCATTCCCAACATTGAAGTCTCCAACCAGTATGAAATGTCTCTCCCTCCCCCCCCCCCACCCACAATCATTCTTTTCCAGGGTTCTCTGCAGGATCCTCCGTTGGCCCTGATTTGGGGCATACATCGTGGCAAATGTGAACCTAATTCCTTTAACCTGCCACTAGATTAAAGCCGCCCTTCCCTGAGCCCCAATACTGTCCCTCCACCAAACCACAAGGAATCCTTCATTCCTCGCCCCTCAAGTATTTCGTCTACTGGAGGAATAGGACCTCCATCTCCGATCTTCTAAATTCCCTTTCAACCAGGGACTGGTTAGTTGGGGAGTTAAGCCCTTTCACATTCAGCGTACATCCCCTCAGGCTGTCCCCCATGTTACCTCCCCTTGAGTCAGCCATATCTGGATCTTGTTTCCCACCCTTTTAACCACCAGGGAGTTGACCCTCCCCATTGCACCGGACCAGAACGGAAGTGTACGTATAACATTGTCGGATCGTGAAATTCCAATACCCCCTTAACTCTCAAGACCCCAGCGCCCTTCCCTGACCCCCCGCCCTCCTTAGGCACCCGGCCCCCTCCAGTTACTGTCACTAGAAGAGTGCCGAACCACCAGACAGGCCGGAAACCCAGGCCCCCGCTCATGACACCTCAATCCCCAGTGCCCCCACTCCTGCCCCCAACTTCGACTAGCATTCTAACCCAAAGAGCCCCTTACAACCCCAATAATCCCCACCAAACCAGCCACAGTAGTAATATCCTCGAATCTGTTCTCCCCAAACTCCCACCCCTCCTTTCCCCCTTGGCCCACCGGCTAACTGATCATCTAGCCCTTCAAGCAACTGCAGCCAATAAGCACGCAGTGCCCATAATGTGTTCAGGTCGTGTCCGTCGGGGGAGTATTCAGCTTCTGAAAATTCTTGGATCCGGTGACCCGCTTCCTTCTGGGTCCCTTGATACGCCATTGCCTGTCCACTCCACCTTCACCTTGTGAGCCTGCAGCCCCCTCATCTCCACCGAGCAGTTCCCCAGTTGTTTTGTTTATTCCGTCCTCCCTTACAAGTCTGTACTTCAGACCTTCCAGTTCAAAGGAAACAGAGAACAGAAATCCCCAACTGTACCGGCCTCCTTTCTCATTGAGCCATTTTGTCAGGGCGAGACACATTCTTCTGTTTGTGAGGGTCAGGGAAGACAAGTCATGAAAAATGGTGATCCTCGCAGTACCCATCATTACTGGTCCCTTTGCCTTCGCCCTTTCCAAGATTTTAAGTCTATCCAAGTAGTTATGGAAATGGGCCACCACTGACCTCGGACCTCTGCCCGAACCCCTGGCTCTATGAACCCTCTCGTTCTTTATCTCATCAGTAGAGTCGTCATCAAAGAGGAGGTTAGTAATGTTGTGCATGATCCTCCTAAGGGTTCTGTCTGATCCGCCTTCCGCCTCTGATATCCCAAAGAAGCGTAGGTCATTTCTCTGTTCGAGATTTCAAAATCCTCCATCTTCAGGAACATCTCTGCTTCTTTTCGCTCTATTTCGCCCATCCTTACATCCAATTGGGTCTCAATCGTGTCCACGGAGGACTGGTTAAGCTCAACCACCTGGGGCCTCGCCTCCATCTTATCCATTCTCTTGTCCACCTTGCCTCCAATATCTGCCCTAATGCTCCCGATTTCGTCGAGAAGGAAATGCCACATCACTCTTGGTCGCCGTCGAATCGTACCCCCCTGCCCCCCCGGCCCCCGGTCTCCATCTTCCATAAATCCGGGTGTGCTGTGGGATCCGGTCTGCCTGACTACACAAATTTGTCCAACTTTGACCTCCCCTCCTTGTAGCCCTGGACCCGGTTGGGGTCTCCAACGGGGTCCCACTCCTTCCTCAGTTTGTCCAGGCCCTCCTCTGTCAATGGCCTACCCTTCACAAGGATACTGTCAGCCTGTGTAGCGTCCAGAGGGAATGCGTCTCTGTACCACCTGTCAAGGTGCTTAAGGTCCACGTCCTGGGGATGGAGTGGGCACACATCCTGAGGATGGAGTGGGCGCACGCCCCTCGTTCATGGGCCCACAACCCTCACACCGCCCGCCCCCCTGTTGCTAATATGAGGCAATGGGCACCTCCGTCCATTCACTTATCGGGTGCTTTCCCCAAAGCACCACTCCTCGTCCCTTGTGTTTCATTGGCCAAACACACCACTGTTCCCCACTGGTTGCTGCAGAAGCAGGACCCTCCGGGGCCCCACTTCTAGGGAGCCGGGCACACGCCCCAAGACTGGGGGCCCACACTGTCCGAGATATTCTTCCGTTTATGGGCCCAGTTCAGGCTCACCTGTGCGGTTCTGCCGCACTCCCCTTGGAAACCACGCACAGTCTGTCTCCTATTCCAGGCCCTTCGCTGCTACCAATGGGTCCACTGGCAGGCCCCCACTGGTGTTCCGGCACCTTGGCTGTCGCACCGAAGCAGAGCACCCCGGGAGGCAGGCACATGCCCCTTTATTGGGGTCCCATACCTCCAGGGCGCTTGTTCTGTGTATGCGCCTTCTTCGTTCCCAGTAGTTGAGAGATATCAGATGGGCCCCGGCGGACTGCCCGGTTCTTCCCCACCCTATCGGGGTAGTCTCCTTATCGACCCTTGTGGTCCTGCTGCTGCTCTTTTAAGCTGGGCACAATCACCGCTCAGCCCCGGGTCATCTCTGTCAGGGCCTGTCAAGGCCTGTCCTTCCCTCAGCCTTGATCACCCAGGGCTGGCACTCTCTCACCACGGGCCTCCAGGCGGCCGTGGTCCAGTGTTACTGCTATATGAACGGGAGATAAGAGGCTTTTATTTTTATTTGTATTTTTTAAATATTATTTACGCGGTCTCAACAGGGCTAGATCACTCTGATGCCAAGGGGGGGGACCAGACCACCACAGCAGGTGAACAGGCTGACTCCTGGCTTGTCCCACTTGGCCCCCGTACAAGGCCAGATCACTGTGGTGCTGATGAGGGCAGGGGGAGCACAGCACGGCAGCCAACGCACCGGCCAACTCCTGGCATGTCCCTGTGGGCCTGGTTGAGTCACGTAGATGCTGATAGGGGAGGAGGGAGCATTGTACCTCAGCTGGTTCTGCATGTCCGGCAGTGGGACACCGCCCCCTCTCTCACCTCTAGCCCCCTCCGGTCTTCGGAGGGGGTGCCGAAGCAGGTCTCTCCACTTCCTCGTCTGATCCTCCCACTTAAAGGCACTCCGGTGGTGCTGCATCTGGCCTCCTCACTGCACTTTCGGTTTCACAGCAGCCGGCACAGGAGCTGAATCTCCACTTTCAAGACCCGATTTCCTCCGGGCTTCTGGCGGGATGTAGCCCACCTGCTCAGATGTCCACCACCAGTCTCAAGTCCTAGTCATAGGGGCTATAAGTGGGGCCAAACACTCATGATAGGGCCTGGCTGATGGAGGAGCACATTCAGGTGACTGTCATCCATGCACCCCCTGATGGCCTCCCACATTTCTTTTTTAAACTGTCTATTATTTTTCACAGACAACATAACAGCAAAAATCACACTTTCGTCCCCCCACACCCCGATAACCACAAAAATAACCATATTTCAACCAAAAACAAAAAAGCACTAGCACAGCGGATACAGCCAGCAACAGTAAATGATATGAGCGGAAGTTAATACACAGTATCCCCAAAAAAGGCTGTTCGTCCGTATGAAAGACACTGTTCCCTCCACCCATTCCCAACAGTCCAAGCAAACCCACAGAAAGCATTGCACCAAAAAGCTTCCTGCATCGCCCCTAGCAAGTGGCACTGCAAACAAATTGTTTCACTACCCCACCTCGCTATCGGATGCTTTCACATCTTAACTATGTAGGACCTTAGCAGAGCCCAATTGTCTCTTGGTCTACTCCTACAGGGAAATGTAGATACATAATAGATTTCACGTTTCTCACAATTAATAAAACAGTTCAGCCATCTTGCACACTTGGCGCCCTTTGCCTCCCCCATGTCTTCGCAGTGAGTGACTGTGCCACAATAGAGGCCATTCCCAATAGTTTCTTCTCATCTCTAGAGCCAGTATCAATCAAGGAAAGCAACCCGAGCTTGGGATATACCCACAGGCAGTTGGAGACCATTTGATTCATGATCTCACTAATCTGTTCCCAGAATGGCTGTTGTGGATCACCCTCCGTTTTGCTGGAAATGGCATTGCATACCGAATCTCATTTTTTCTCAGTATTTTCTTAACCATCTGAAATGTTTTCTGTTGTTCCTGGACTTGTGGGCTAAATTCAGGGAAAATCCAAATCGTCGCAGCCCCGAACCGCAGATCACCCTTCTACCTGACCGCCCTAAGGAGCATGTCTCTGTCTCTATAGTTAAACATTCTGGCGATAATAGCCCGATTAGGGGTGCCTGGCAGGTGTCTGAAGGCCACAGAACGATGGGCACTCTCCACCGGGAACATGTTGGAGACCAGGGGAACATACAGAACTTCCAAGAGCAGTTGTTCAACAAACCTTTCCATGTTGCCGGTTGTGGTCGATTCCGGCACCCCCAAGGATGTGTACGTTATTCCTCCTTAATTGCCCCTCAAGGTCATCATTCTTTGCCACAATCACTTTCGCCATTTGCTGGAGGAGCGCCATCTCTTTTTGTAATTTTGCCACTTTGTCTTCATCTCCAATTCTTTGTTCTGCGTCAGACATGTGGCCACACAGCTTCTCAATTTGTACTGCTGAGACATCAACTCCACGTAAGGGCATCAATCTTTGTCCTCAGATTCAGTGCTGTCTTTAAGGGACAAGGTATGGTTGAACACAATCACATCGATGGTGGAGGGGCCTGGGGCAGCCTTGGCCGCTGGTCCAGGCTCATCGGCCTTAGCAAATAGTTACATTTCGGATTGCCGCTTAGGGTTAACCATGCTGGGTTCCACTGCTTCAGGGGATTCTGCCAGACACCTCAACGTGGCGCTGGTGCGCTCGTTCTCTCCCCTCAGATGGGCTGTGCAGTGCCCCAAGGGTCAGACCACGATCACCTACCCTGCCAACAGTTCTCATACCTGGGATTCTGCTGATCCACACTCCAAGGGGTGTAATCCCACTGGGGGGCAGGTCTACTCGCCCCACCAGGCCGCCAGCCCGAGATCCACTGCACTTATAACGCTCTTTCTCCACTCTGCCCAGCACATGCCAGAACGCAAGTCCCTCGCCTCTAACAGTCAGCCTCCAAATGCAGCAGTCAGCACCACACCAGTACGTTAATAAAAGGGGGTAAGCAGGCCCATTGCAGTGCATATAGGAAAAAAAAACACTGTTACGGTTGCTTATATGGTGAAAATGTTCAGAACCTGGGCCTCAGGCTCACTCCGTGCAAAGGATGTGGTTTCGTCCAATGCCCAGGGCAGCAAAACCCACCCAGTGCAGCAGCCAGGTATCTGCCTCCGGCGGCGGCCCGGTTCACTCCCTGATGTCCACGTCGTGGCATCCAGTTTCTTCCAGGCCCATCCAGGCTACCAAGGTGAGCAGGGTGTGCTGCAGAGCGTCCACCCCAAGGAGGGATGCAAACGCGACCAAAGGAGTAGACGACCAGGCTCCCTGCCATCGCGCGGGAGCCACGGCCCCTCCACAGCCGGTACGCCATCCACACCCGCAAAAAATGCTGCAGCAGGTGTGGCGGGCTGACGCTTCAGCACGTCACCCGAAGGAAACACACCCTCACCTTTTGAAACAGAGGCGCAGACCCAACGCCAACACTCAAGCACTCTGGCTTCACATGTTCAAGCTGCTCACGGGCAGGGGGTCCACCAGAGCGCAATGGTCACTGGTGATATTTTGCAGGATGAATGCAGCGCTGGGAGCTGCACATCCCCTGTGGCTGACTCGGGCACTCTCCACCAGACCACAGCTCCCGCCTCTGTCCCAGTGCCCAGGTGTCGCTTTAAGGCCATCCCAGCCGCCACATGTCACACAGCGGTTCTCCATACCACAAGGGACCCTGAAGACTGGGATTGGAACAGCGCCCCATGGATTCCGGTTGTAGCCAAATATCTTCTTAACAGCCACACAACCCAGGAAGGAGGATGGAAATGGCAGGATATTAACGGCCTTTACACTTGTAAAGGACTGGGTTTTTTTGATTAAAGAGGCTTAGGACAGTGCCCAATAGAACTCGTACTTACAAAAAGGAAGGGTCCTAACTCCTCTCACTAACTCACCCTTAAGGATCCAAATTGAACTATTCGGAAACCTTGCGACCTGCCCTCCTTAGTTGCAACAAATCACACTTACAACCATGATTGAAAAAATAAATATATTGCTATGTTTTATTACAAAATTCATTTTATATATTAAAAAACCTTTTATTATAAAAACAGCAGATCAACCACAACAATCCTAATGTGTGAAACAAAAAGAGAGAAAAAGAAACTGAAATTGAAAAAATAAATGGAAAACAGATGAGGAAAAATGTAGTCCTGAGATAGGACCTATAAAGTTCTATATACTCGTGAATTAGAAGCCTGCACCATTAATAAGCAAGAAAACAGAAAGACAGTTACTGAATAAAGTGTTACTCTTGGTGGTTGTTGTTAACATTACTAAACAAAACACAACATCCAATTGTATACTAAACAAAACGCATGACATGAACAATATAAAATATTAGCATCTTGGGTCAAACCACAAATCTGATGTCTAATCTTGAATCTCTTATATTAGTACTGAGGTTATGTTATTAATTCTAAGTACAAAACAGCTCTTGATGCCTTATTGAAACTGTGACATCTTTCTCACAGACATAAAAACCTGATATGTTTCATTCCCATTATCCTTCAAAAGGTTTAACGGGAGATTCTTCAGGGGGATATTCTGTAAACAACAATTGGCATTACAATTATTGGAGTGATCTAATGTACATTCAGTGTGATTTAATGCAAAGAAGCCAGGGCAGCTCTTTGAGGAAGGCTCTTTTCACTGTGAAGTGCCAACCTAAGCAAAAAGGGGAGAGAGAAAAAAAAAGGAAAACAACCGAGTGAATCAGTTGCATGTTTTAAACACAAACACTAGATATAGTAGTTTGTTGGCCTTTTAGACTATTAACAATTTGAAGGCTTACCTCACTGCCAACTTATGAATAGTAGCAGGGGTAAAAGAAGAGTCTTCGTGTGCGGAAGGTTTACTCTCTGAAAAAAAGTGGCATGGCAGAGCCCAGTCAGTGGCAAATCAGAGAAAACAGTGTAATCTTTCATTAAGGTAGTAGTACAAAAATAGCTAATTGTACAATGTTAAACTCAGGAGTGGCAAAAGTCAAACTTCCATCTAATGCTTCCATGTACAACACACTATAAACCGAGTGTAAACTTGCATGTTGCATCAACTTATTTAAATGCAGGATTTCTCAAACTCTGCTCATTGTGAAGAGAAATATATATATACTAAATCGCATGTGTGTATATCCACAACTGCGCTGCAAAGTGGACAAAAAACACAAAGTACTGTTGTTAGCAGTTCTCTTAGCTGACCAATACCTCTGGGTAACTCACACAATTAGATTCTGCTCTAAACACAGAACATGTATCATATTACAAACAAAGGGGGCTGACCTTGAATGTTCGGTCTTTTTATATATGAAAAGCCGGCTGCAATTTGGAAACCTCAAACAACCATGAACATCAAAGGGTGTATGGACTTTCAGTGTCCTCGCGCTGTTACCTTTAAGGCACACGGCAGTGCCTGTGAACACAAAGAAAGAAAAGTTCACTACCAACGCGAGCGAGTACCGCTCTTTAACGAGCTTCCGATCTACATGTGGACGGTTATTGCGAACGTCCAAAGCCGCTCGTATTAGTTCCTATAGAACTTACCATGTCTTCCCTTGCCGCCGCGTGTACGAGTACTACACGGTCTAGTCTCGGTCGTTCTACTGTATCCGAAGCATGTCCCTGCTTAACATTGCATCACTACTGAATGTAAAAGCGGATGCGTGTTATCTGGCCATAGAAACAGATGACGGTAAGCAAGGTGGTGTGTCCGTGTGAATAATGGGGGCCATCTTGAAAAGAGGTCGAGTGACGGCTCTGCTATTCCTGCCGCACAGTGGATTGAAGCAGAAAGCCCTGCTTCATTTCACTAATCTAACGTGATGTTAATTCAATGAAACTCATAACTAGATGGTTCTTTTTGCACATTTCAATACCCCAACGTAATGTTAATTCGATGTTACTTATAACTAGATAGTTCTGTTTGCACACATCTATACACAACTGGAACTCTTCAATTATATGAAACAAATATATGCTAATCTATGGATTAAAGCAAATGATTACTCCTATTATATATACATTTGTATATAGATTATAACGCATAAGGAGCAATGTCAAGGCAAACTTCCTACTTGATTATAATACTTACTTAAGATGTGAGTAGTTCATATTATAAAGAGGGCCTCCATTCTAAACTACGACAAAGTTATAATACGGTGGGCTGCACTAATCTTACTTCACAAACTGGTCCAGTCGATCTGCTCGTTGAGTCCTGTCTCAACCGAGTTTGCAGAGGTAGATTCATCTTTGCTCTTTCTCAAATAATCTTTTCTTGTTTAATGCTGTATCCTCTTTTCGCTCCACTTGCGTCAGGACGCTCCATGTTAAAGATTCCAGTGTGTTGTCCATGGCTAAAAAGTGACCCACAGGGGGGTGGGGGGGGCTGTTATATTCTTATTTCTAATACAGCTTTTATGTTCTGTGATTCTTGTTTTTATTTTACTTTCTGTCATTCCAATGTATATTTTATGGCACAGGCACCAAATCAAATAGACTACCATTTGTGAGTTACAGTTAGTAAACTGTTTTTGCTGCCATGGCTTCTTTAGGCCCAAATCAACTTCTTTTGTGCGCTTGGTGTTTGAGCAGCAACTGCAATGTCCACATGGTGTGTGTCCGATAGGTTTTGGCATGCCCCAAGACTCGGTTAGAGTCAACTGAGGTAAACGTTTCGATATATCATTTCTAGTAACCAGATCTTTTATACTTTGACCTCTCTTGAATGCGCATACTGGTCGGGTGACCGGACATTCACCCGAATCTAGGATATGCCAGTTGCGCTTCATGGCGTTTACTTTATTTGAGAGTGTATTAAATGTACTCACAAACACAATTTGATCGTCATCTTTTGATTTGTTGCGGTATTCTAAGAGAGCTTCTCTATTATTCTTTGCTCGTTTGTGAGCTCTTTACAATCTTTTGAGGATACCCTCTTGACAGTAACTTGGAACTTAAAGGTGCGGCTTCTTCAAAGATAGTTGTACTGGAACTATTTCTCTTGAGATGCAGGAATTGGCCCACTGGCAAGTTCTTTCTAATGTGACTCGGGTGACAACTGTTATACTGTAACAGGGAATTACGATCCGTTGGTTTGTGGTACGGTTTAACTTTGAGTGTGTTATAGGTGCTATCAACCTAAATTGTAATGTCAAGGAAGTTGATTTCAACTGTGCTAGTGGTAGCCGTAAATTTGAGGAACTGATTTTCTGCATTAAGCCATACTTTGAATTCGTCGAAGAGGCTGTGTCTCCATCCCATATGATTAGGATGTCATCTATAAAGCGCCTCCAAATCTGTAGATGACTCCGAAACGGATTGGAGGGGCTGTAGATGACACTCTTTTAAAATAATTCTACGAACAAATTGGCTGGGGAAGGGGCTACAGATGATCCCATTGCCGTTCCGTGTACTTGCTGGAAAAGATGTTTAAAACTAAAATAGTTTTCTTTATGGGACATGGTCGCACACCAAAGTATAAAGCTATTGGGGCAGTTTCCCTCAGTTCTCTTAGTAAGGAGTACCTCTTCTAAGACTTCCAGAGTGATATCCTGAGGGATACACGTATACAGAGATACTATATCGAGACTGACTAATATTTGTCGTTTGTTATCAAAGGGGTAGTCTTCGATTAGAGTTATGACTTCAGTAGTATCCTGTATATATGAGTACATCTCTAAAACAAATGGTTTTAGGTATTTGTCTGCAAACTTTGAAAGCGGTTCTAACAAAGATCCTGACCCAGACACGATCGGGCAGCCTGGGGGGTTTTGATAGTGACTTGTGGATCTTTGGCAAGATATAGAATTTAGGTATTGATGGTATTTTAGCCGTTAAATATTCATACTCTTGTCGACAGATCCATCCTCTTTACAGAGCTTTCCTTGTTTTTTCTTCGATCGTTGCTTTCAAGCGTGGTGTAGGATCTTCCTGTATTTTTTTGTAGAAAGACGTATCTCCTAACTGTCTGGTGCATTCTGAAATATAGAAGTCGCGGTTAAGTAACACTATCGCTCCTCCTTTATCTGCCTTTCTTATTACAATTTGTTAGTTGTTTTTTAATTGATGCAAAGCTTGACGTTCTTCCCGTGTCAAATTTTGAAAGAAATGGGTGCTTGTGTTGTTCTTTTCCAGCAATTTTAGTTCAGATAGAACCCGTTTTTCGAACACTATTGCTTCCAGTGTCAGACTAGAAAAAGGAGGATGAAAATCAGAGGGATTTTTTAAACCACCGCTCTTTATTTCACCGTCAAAACTCTTATCTGTGAAAAACTGTTTCAGATGTATTTTCCGAAACAGTTGATGAATCTCTGTTCTCATCCTAAAACCATCGTAGCTTGTTGTAGGTACGAACCCCAAGCCATTATTTAATAATTTAATCTCTAGAGGAGTCGGGATATAATTCGACAGGTTCACTAATAGCCCCTGGTGCTCCTGAGCTGGCGGGGTGCATAATCCCAGTCCTCGTGTGTTTCCTCCTCTAAAAAACGTTGTCTCTGTGGTGGTTGACCTTGTCTGCCTCTGGAGGAACTATTATGATTTCGCCCCCTATTGCTGTTCTGCCTGCCTCTGCCTTGTTGTCTTGCAGGGCGATGGCTGTTTCTCTGAGGTCTAAAGTTGGAAAAATTCTCATCTCCAGAGGAACCTGATGAAAACGAGGTGTTCCCAAAATGCACGTTCCGTTGTTTCTGGAATTGTACTGTTTGGTTTTTTGAAGGATCATACCCTTCTTGGGTATACTTAAACGCCTTCTCATGTGAGAATTCAGTAAGATCTTTTTTCATCCTCTTTACTCTTTCTCTTGTAGTGAATTCCTTAAAATATGTCATTTCTTTCATGATATCATCTAATCTACGTTTGAAAGTCTCGGGCGGGACCAGTTTCTTAATTTCAGCTTCCATTGCTGTAAGATCTTTTGAAATTTTGATAGACACCTCACTGGCTGTGTCTATAATAAGGATTAGCCAGTCCCTACCGCACTTATTGGCAATGTAACTCCATTTAATAACGAACTCCTTGTTGTCTAAAAATAACCGGGGTTTCTTATGGACAATCAGTCCTTGAGGGAGGGTGCCTGCTCCAAGGTACTCTATCATGATAGAGCCAAGTAACTCTGTCCTAATGAGACGTTTTTTAAGTTGTAGAAGTTCATCTCAATTACTTAGGTTTGAGATTAGCGAACCCTCACCTTCTTCTGAAAAAATGGAGGCTCTAGCCAATAATTCATCAACGTATTTGTCATCAAAACTGATCACCTTATCGGCACTCATTTTGCTGAACTCATGGGATGGACTTTATACCAAGAACAGCTAGCATGCAGACCGACTTCCCTATTGCTTTTTTGACAAACGTAGAGAGAAAATTCTTAACATTAGAAATAGAACTTGATATCAAATTGAAATTTCCTGATATCGGTTACCACCATGTCCTCAACTGTTCCACGACAAAATGTCCCGCCAAAACCACTTCTACAAAGGCAAAAGATCCTGCACACGAATTGACAACAAAGTCCCAATGTGGGGGTTTATTAGAAAAAGTCCTGCGGGGGTGCCGCGCTAGAGACCATTACACGTGTAAAGGACTGGGTTTTTTTGATTAAAGAGGCTTAGGACAGTGCCCAATAGAACTCGTACTTACAAAAAGGAAGGGTCCTAGCTCCAGTGAGAGGAGTTAGGACCCTTCCTTTTTGTAAGGATATTAACGGCGCCTGTCCGAGCCGTCTCAGGCTGCAGCCATTTTACAGCCGCGCAACAGTGCCCCCACACACCCAATGTTGATATTTGCATTGTGCTCCCTGGAGTTTCGATGGAGGCACACTGTCAAGTTTGGACGGATGGTGTGGGTTGAGGATGGTGGGGTGAAAAGTTAAAATGCTTGGTGGGCATGCAGAATTGAGTTTTATATAGGCTTCACTTACTGGTGCACTGAGCACGCGTATAAACACACACGGCAGGCAATAGGACACGTTGGGGGGGGGGGTTGCCTATTAAAATTCTGACATAGAATTTTCATGGTCTAAATCCTTTTAAGGCCAGGAAGATACTTGCTTATATTGACAGGCATGGCCCACAAATACTCATGCTCCAAGAGGCACATGCCCTAGAAAGTCCACTAAACATTTGCACGCAAATGGGGTCCCTTAAGATATTCTACTGACTACTCCTCACACTGCAGGGGTGTCCTTACCCTTATTTATCACTCTCTGGAGTTCTAGCTCACCAAGAACTGTGCAGACCTGTTGGGTTCTTATGTGATGGTCTTTGGGTTTTCAGATGAGGCATTGATAATATGGGGATGAGGGGAGATTTTGATGCAATCTTAATCAGATGGACAGAACTTCTAGCGCCCCGCCGGAAATGACCAGGGCGGCCCTAACACTTAATCAGTTGATCTACTTTCCACTTTCCTATGTATGGTGTGATGTACATCCCTGTGCCCGAGGATATACATTTTACTGGTCAGTCCATGTTTCGGGGTCATGGATAGATTTCTGGTTGCTTGCCTCTGCGCTGATGGTGTCAGTTCAGGATTGTAGCATTTACCCTCAAATTCTATTGGATCACTTCCCTGTGGCGCTATCGTTGGTGTTTACACAAAGCCCTGGGCCACTACCATTCTGGAGAATGGCTCCAGATATGCTAAAGGATAAAATTCTGGTCGAGGCGCTACACAGCAAAATTGCTGAATTTCAAAAAATCAATGATGGGTAAGTGCAAATGTATTCTACGCTATGGGAAAGGTTCAAGATTTGGGCACGGGGTGTTACTCTTTTCCTCCTCCACTAGAAGTTTCAGAGAGGTTAGGAGGGAACTGCAGGGGTGGGGGAGAAACAATTGAGACAGTTGGAGAATGAGTGTGGTAGGACGCAGTATGAGCCTGCTAGGGTTGATTCGTGACAAGCTGTCGAATTTTCAGGAGCTGGCTGATCGAGGAATACTCTACATGTCCAAACCGATTAGGGCCAGAAAGTATGGCGAAGGTGATAGACCTGGCAGATTATTGGCTGAAAGCTCTAGGCAGCCTATCATTGGGATTCGAGGACGGGACGAGAGTTATGGTGAAGGAGGATAATATTAATGCAGTATTTCACATATATAATTTGAATCTCTATGCTGATGCCGATACGACAACAGACGATTAACTAGTCCGTTACTTGAACGGTAATGAGCTCCCCACATTACCCGAGTAGGCATGCCAGGCTCTAGAGCTGCTTGTAATAGTTGAGGAGATGATTGCTGCAGTGTCTTCGCTGGCAGCGGGTAAGGCACTGGATTCTGTGCTGGGAACAGAATTATATAAGGAATTTCAACAGGTGTTAGCCCCCAGATTGTTGCACATGTGTGAAGTCACTTGCTAGAGACTCCCTTCCCTCCAAGAGACAATCATAACGGTGCTGTTGAAGCCCAATAGTATGGGCTATGATGTGGCCTAATGCAGACCGCTGTCTTTTATAAATGAGGAGGCAAAGGTGTTTGCCAAGATTCTGGCCACCCGTCTTCTTCCACATCTGACCCTTTTAGTACTCCCAGAACATCAGGCTTTATTTCCACCAGGTCCACTGCATTAATCTACAGTGTCTGTTATGTGTACTATCGCAGAATAATCCACAGGCTAGAGCTGTGGCGGTGTCATTGGACGCATCTGTTTCAGGTATTAAGACGGTTTAGATTTGGCACTTATTTCTCTCAATGTGTCTGATTACTATATGCTGGCCAGAGTTTCCACCAATAATACGATATCTCGTCTGTGCCAATTGGGCAGGGGCACCGGTCAGGCTCGGATTAGAGACACCCATGGACATGGGATTAGAATGGCAGGTCTGCCACAGGTAATATACACTGATGATGGGTTACTATAGATTTGGGATCCGGAGCATAACTTTGGGCCAGTTGTAAGTGATTTCAATAACGTTAAGCAATACTCTGGTTACAAGATGAACACAAGTCTGAATTGTTCCCTTTCACGAGCTCTGGGCACAGCCTGCCGACATCTGGGGATTCGTTGGGTCCCTTGACATTTTAAGTATTTCGCGTTTGGGGAATCTCCAACTGCTCTGAAATCGGTCATATTCAGCAACCAGTATATTGACTCCTGCACTTTTGATCTGGTTAGAACCACTGTCAATGCCTTGTCGAATATGTCGTAAACTGGAAAGCAATACACTATACAATAAGTTGGTCCCTTTATGGAATTTCCCTGGCATTCCTACGGTTGACGAGGAAATTAGAATATCTGGAACATGTTGGGACAGCTGATAATAGGGGACATGTTCCCGGAGGGTTGCTTAGTGTCCCTGTAGGACTTCTCTCAAAAGTTGGGCTGCGGCCCCCTTACGGTGCTGCAGTACTATTGTATGAAGGCAGCATTTTGTAGCCAATTGCCCTAGTTTCCGGTTGAACTGGAAACTCACAAATGCATCATTGCACTAGTGGTAGGGGATGGGATTAGGCGGGCTGTGTCTAGATTGTACAGCCTTCTACAGGCTCGCCTTAAGAACAAAAACACAATACGGGCCGAATGGGGAAAGGACTTGGGAATAAGCTTGGAAGTTGCTGTTAGGGAGAATTCTCATAAATGGCTGATTTTCCTTACCTAATGAGTCCCTCGGCAGCTTTGCTGGATTTCCAGGGTTTATTTGTTTCACCTGATAAGAGTGTGAGCCTTTTTCCCACTCTTACATGTGTTTTGCTGTGTGTATTTCTACTTTTTGTGTGATCTTGAGCACTGGAGCCTCACCTACTCCAGGGCCTCATATTTACATGTGTGTTACACAGCACCTTTAGACTACCCCTGACTCTATTTTTCTGACTGTCCCCCAGAAAAAGTTGTCATTAACTTTATTTTAGTCACTTTAAACCACAGACCCAGTACACCCCATTTTACATGGAGTATTGGAAAGGGTTAACACTTATCCCTTTTTGTCTGTGTCTCTTGCAGCATTTATTCGCTCCCTTTACATTAAGACTTGGCTGGTGGCAGTGGTAACTACCCTAACTTTTCCACCGCGATTATCTTATATAAACGTGGTATTGTTTTAGGATATCATATTGGCCTCGAAAATAAACCTGCTTGACCAAATACATTTTATTTTGGCTCCGGCTGGGTTTATTCACCATTTCTTTTTGTTAAAGTCTTTCTCGTGTTTTTCTCTGCGCGCCAAACCAGGGATGATTCCTTTGTTCGCTGTCTTTTTGGGGCTTCTGCACAGAAGACCTCCTTAAGGTGCCTGAAAGTTTAAGTAGGCAGGATGTGAGGGAGGGATCTTCGGACCCCTGCCATGGGTTCCCTTGTTAACCCAAGTCGCACTCCTGTTTGGCTGAGGGGACTGTCCTTGCCAGGACAGCCACCCTGCTGTGTGATTGACAGCCAGGCTGTATGAATGGGGGAAAACTGCATAAAAAGCAGGTCTCTGGGACATTTAAAGGCAGAGTCGCCACTGCAACGAAAGAACCAACGAGGAGCTGGCAGAAGAGGACCCCTACAACGACTGAACCGCCCAGTGAAGCCCTGCTGCAAGTCCGAATCTTCAGCATCCGACGACAGAGAAGATCCTCCAGGAAACTTCTTTCCTTGAGCTGGTGGGACCAACCAGTCTGCCCAAACTACAAGTCAGGACCCCTCCTCTGGTCGAATTCGCTGTACAGAGCTACAGTTGGCCGGATAGCCAGGAAGGTCGGACCCTGCTTGGGTTTTAAGGAGCGCACCTTTTATTCGTTGGTTTGCTCTGCTGCTGGTTTCTTCCCTGGGTGGCGCAGGACCCTCCAGTCTTCCTACTTCGTGTCAGTCCGACAGTCGCTTCAGGAACCGTGAGCCTGCAGGAGCCACCAGGAACATCTACCTCAGCTACAGCTCCCTCTCCGTTTTAAGGTACTGTGCAAATCAGGTTGTTCGTTTCGTTCAACCGCGGTGAAAGTGTTTGAAATCTTTCTCCAATCCGAGGGCTTGTCCTTCTCTTTGCTTTGAACTAACTTTTCTTCCAACCAACCTCGTCCGGAAACCGTGCCACGAACTTTACCGCAAACTACCCTGAACTGTGTGATCTTGAGCAAAAGACTTTTGACTCACTGACTTTGGCCCTAAGCCTTTTCTAACTGATCTCATCACGGTAGTTCCTCTTGTTCAACTGCCCTGAGTACTTACCTGTTGGTTTGATTTAATTTCTACTAACTTTGTGTTTCCCTCCCTTTTAAATTGCTGGAGTGCCATTTTGCTCCCACTTCATTTTGTGAGCTTAACTTGTCTGGAATTTAAGGGAAGTGGTTTATTAAGATTTTTTAAACTGCTTATAATAGTGTAATGTTATACAACTGAAGAGTGAAATAAATGTATATTCTTTTACTTGAAAACCTTGAGTCAGTGTTTGCCTGAATCATAGCAACTGCTGTCCTTTGTGTAACTTTTTGATACTGCTCACTTACTATTGAGATAAGTCTGGCTGCTCCGCTACTGCTACCACTTTAACTGTGTAGTACAGGCTTGTACCAAAGGTGAAATTGTACTGTCACTTGTAGTCTTAATTGTATGTGGTGTTCCCAAAGGGTACTGCATATGATTCTGCCTAACAGTTGCTAAATTGGGGGTAGGTGTTGTCGGCTGACTAAAACTGTTTCTATGAATGCTGGTCTAATACTAATACAGATACTGAACCATTTGCACTTCACTGCAGCCAAGCAGGCCAAATTCTCTCCAAAGAGTGAGTAGAGATTGCGGGAGGCGTGGCAGGTCGCAAGCGGATTCACTTAATATGTATTGGGAATGCCACACCGATCCATGAATTCTGATGTAGAATTGCAGTTATAGTGTATGATATTATGAAAACCCCGCCATTGCTGATACCTCTCGAGTACTTTCTGGGGGACATGGGTAAAGTCTCTGAAGTGTAAGGAAGGCATCAACAGTAAGACGGACACAAGTGACCACAGTTCAAGGGTGTTTATTGAACCGTCGCAAGTGTGTAATAAATGCCTATCTAAACCTAAATTCACAGATGGGAGCACGCTACGACCCTCAAATAATGCAGTCCTAGTGAAGTCTTGTCAAAATAAAGGGTCTATACTAAATTTACAATTAGTATGGGGGGTAGTGTTCATGAAAAAGAAAGAAGTGTTCACAAAATGATATGTTAGGATGTTCAGGCCATTGGCCTCCCTTCCCCACGTTTTCAGCACGAGGCAAGGAGGTTCACTCGAACAAAGCACACACTCTGGCGTCTGCGGTACAAAGATACTGTTCCATTACCAGGATAAGGACCTTCTATGTCCAAGTCTCCTTTACTTCTTTAAAAGTCTCTTGATTCAGAGGGCCTGATGTACGAAAACTAGATGCAAAAATTATTTTCTTTTTATAAGTATTCAATTTGGGTGTTCCCTCTGTATCCCCCTCAGCCGGACTCAGATCCTTTTCAAAAGCAAAAGTTCAACGTCGGATCCCCGTCTTCCAGGCTCAGATCACCTTATTACAATGTTAAAAGAATATTCTTTCTCAGGTGACTCGCGGTTCATCCCGGACCCTGCGCTGCTGGGCTCAGATCATTATTTTCTTTTCCCCAATCAGTCTCCCTCAGCCGGGCTCGGACCAATTGCAGTATACATTAAATGATTGAAGGCTTTCGAATATGCACAGGGTTTAGATTGACCTGTTGCAGGACCACTTGGAACTCAAGATTCCCTTTTCTCACACTTGGCATCAGTTGGATACCTAACGGAGACTTTTGAAAGAGCACCCACATGGCGCCGGACCACTCTGTCTACGGTATCTTTTCTTGGCCTCCCAAAGTTCAGCCACTCCTTTTCCAATTATATTTGCGTCGCTCGTCACATACGTCTCACACACTGTTCTCTTTAGATATCTTTGTTCAATGTTGCTGCTTGCAGCCTTAGCTCAAAACACAGACTGGTGTGTTATCAGTCTCCCTGACTCACTGGCTGTGCTGTCTTTACTGACGCTGCTTTGTTGTAGGAGCCATGGACAGTACCACAGCAGCAATTGCTCCTCCCCGCCTTGGTTATCGATGCGGGAGAGCCCTGGGTACCTCCGACACACTGTGCAGGTTTGATTGGCTTTAGTTCCTGGTCTTAGGTTTCTTAATTTCCTAGGTTCACAAAAGTAGCAGTCTTTAAAGGTCAAAGGCACTTGCCTCCTTGCAGCCTTCTCTTGTCTCGCCGCCTTTCTCCTCATATTAAACTGTCATCTCGGAACTGCTGTTTCCTCGTGTGTTTTGCCTCGCTCAGAATGTGCTTTCGTGCTCTGCCTTTAATCTGTGTGGAGAAGTGCGATGGCAGTCAGGTGTCTGTAGTAATCCGTAATTGCCTGACCATGCCTGACGATTGTATTGGGACATGTCAGGTGTACAGCCCTGGTGTTAGTCCGTTGTCGCACAGTGAGCTGTCTGTGAGAAAGTGTTTGTGTCGGGAAAGTGGGTGTGGGTTGAGTGCCTAGGTATCCTGTTAGGTTGGGGAAATGGTGTTACAGGGAAGGGGATACCGCGTCTCACCATCCAGTGTCCCACTTCCACTACACGAAGACCCGTCATCCAGGTGTTCCTCCTGCACTGGTCCACCCCCACTAACTGGATCCAAAAGTGATGGCTGTGTCCTGGCCCCCTGGATGACCGATCCCCAGAGACTAGCGGGTGAGACACCTTCAGGTTTCTCACATACCCTTCCTCTGTTCGATGTAGCTGCATCTGTTTCACAGGGGAACCAAGAGAGGAAATCCATGTTCCCTTGGTCTATACCTTTTCGGTGCTCCACAGTGAAACAGTAGAGTTGCAGGTCTAAGGACCATTGCATGACTCGAGGGTTAGAGTCTTTTCGTTGGCTAATCCAAATTAGTGGAAAATGGTCCGTGACAAGTGTTAACTTTCTTCCTAAGAGGTAGTATCTAAGGCGGATAATGGCCCACTTGATTGCAAGGGCATCCAATTCCAACAGAGTAATTTTGTTCACGTGGGAAAGGTTTGTGTTTCGTTAACAAGATGGGATGTTCAATCTGTTGCAAATTTGTGATAAGACTGCTCCTCGCCCTGTAAGGGAGGTGTCTGTCTGTAGTACAAATTCTTTTGAGAAATCTATCACCTTTTTCTGGCACAGGGTTTGTTTTAGGTTATTGTAGCATATATCATCTTTTTCAGTCCAATGAATGTTCTGGGGTTTGGCGTTCTTTAGTTTATCTGTCAGCCTAGCTGCCCTGTCCGAGAAGTTTTGGATAAACCTACGGTAATAACCAATTAACCCTAGAAATGCTCTGAGATCACTTTTAGTTTTAGGTGTAGGATTATCTAGTACGGCTTTCACTTTCTCGTGTTGAGGTTGCACACTACCATTCCCTAAAAAGAAGTGGAGGTATTTCATGGCTGAATGGGCCAGTCTGCATTGGCAGTTGAGCCAGCTTCTCTGAGGGCTCTCACAATAGTAGAGATGGAATAGGTGGTCTTCCCAGGTTTTACTATAAATGACAAGATTATCAATATAGGCTCCACAGAAAACAGTGTAGGGCTGTAATATGTTGTCCATAAGCCATTGCACAGTGGCTGGAGCCCCATGTAATCCAAAAAGGAGTACTATAAACTGAAACAGTCCTTGGGGCGTCGAAAAAGCTGTATTTGCCTGATCAGGACCATACACTGGGACCTGTCAGTACCCTTTTGTTAAGTCTAGGGTTGATAGAAAGGTGCTGTTTCAGAGTTTATCAATTAGGTCATTGATCTGTGGTGTGGGATAAGCACCAAAGTCTGAAATGGCATTAACTTGGCGGAAATTCAGTGTGGGCATGCATGGTAGGGGGGGTTCCCTAGACCGCGCCAACTTAAACACGTGAGCAAGCTTAAGGACTTGGCCTACATACTTGCCAAGTGCAGAATTGCAATGGGGTGGAAAGCTTGCAATCAACCGAAGGTAGAAGTTTGGTGGAGTGACCTCCAGAAATGGACTGAAGCCGAGACGGCAGTATGGCACGAAGCGGCCAGTAGGGGAGGGGAGGAGGAAGCAGAAACCCTGTCTGCCTGGAAGCACCTAGTGGCCACGTTGTATGGGTCCACCCAGGACTACTTAAGCAATCAGGAAACTTTGGTGAATACGGAAGGGGAGGTTCCCCAGGAGGAAAGTGAAGCAGAATGCGAAGTGGAGTAAGCTTGAGTTGGGGGGAGGGTAAAGGGAAAGCGGTAGATCCAACGATATGCACATGACGCTAAAGTATCATAACTACTGCTGGTTTTGTTGAATGTTGATTGTTGTAAAAACCAATAAAAACTGATTTAAAAAATATATTAATTTGGCGGAAATCTATGAAAAACCTACAGGAATGGTCCGGTTTGGTGACCAATACGATAGGGGAGGAACATTTTATTCACTTCCTCAACCACTATCTTTTTACGAGCTTCCAGGAGTTTATATGGTTTCGGATGAACCAATTTTCCCTTAGGTGTGCTAATATAGTGATAGGTGCCTTTCACTCTTCTTGGTTTCTCTAAGAATACATCCGTGAACAATATAATTAAATCTTTTAAATCTTCTTGTTGTTGACTAGCTTTTTTTTATTAAACCTTTACCAAACAAAAAATATAGCAATTTTATATTAAAAGAATACATTATTACATTATACCTTATACATTCATAATTTCATTCAATCTAACTTGTTTACAATTTCCTGATTGATTCTTCAGAACGAAAGATGGAGAAAAACAGTCAAGACAGACAAAACCATCTCTGATTAATTAAATTAAAATATACATGGAGGATAAGATTGCATCAAGCCGATCTGTCCAGACTCTGTTGATCTGAGTACTTTGTGAGAATATTACCTAATTCCCTCCAGCGTACATGCCTTCTTTAGAAATGGCAACACTCTTAACTTTAAAAGCATAGAGTCCCCATGTAACATTGATACCCAAAATAAATAGCTTGGTACCCATTCCGGATTGCTAAAAAAAGACCTAAAATGTAATCCAAACACTTGAGAGCTGGACACATGAGTAATAAGTGAAATGGTGATTCTATCGAAGAATTGATCTGGAAAAATGTACAGAAACCATAAATTTTTCCACTGTGTCACAAATTGATATTATTTAATTGGTTTTCACTACATTGAAGCAAAACCGCATAATGTTATTTCTCTAGCATGGGGTCTGGCATGGATTCACATTCTCATGAATATTCCCCGTCGTCAGGCTGGGAATCCACGGTAAAGAAAAAATCAGTATCAGTTTCGTTTCTGATCTGTCTTTCGTAGTAGTAACCAATCACTGATCTCTGCGTCATACTGACCACAACCAATGACTGCCCTCTACCTAAGCCCCGCCTCTGGCAGCCATCTTCAGATTTTTACCGCACGTTCAAGTGTTGGGAGTCCTCGTGCTTAGCTCTCGAGCTTTTACTGCGTGTTTCGCACTTTTTCAGGTGAATTTTCACATTTTTTCGGTTAATCGAGCCTCAAGCTCCACCGTTTCTACTCCCGTTAACGGCTACCCGTTGCAGGATTTTCCTACGCCCCTCAAGGGTGAAGATTTCGTCGAATCAACTTCTTGGAGGATTACAGAAGATTTGCGGCCTACTTCGAGATGGCCCAGGATGCGAGTTCGTCACCCGGTCCCAAGCTGTTTCGCAGCTGCCCTGGATGCGGGCTGCAGAATGTGTTTAAGGAAGATGAACATTCGCGATGCCTCTACTGTCTTCATGGGGACAAGACTCATGTAGAGAAGGATTGCCAGTTCTGCAAGAACTTGTCGGAGCGGACCATGAGGGACCGTCGATCCCGTCTCGCAAGCTGGTTGGAGAAGGGCTCGACGGGTGAGAAGAAGAAGAAAGGGTCCAAGCGGGCTTCTAAGTCCTGTGCGGGCGCCCCGGCGACGGGGGCCCAACACCAGGCCAAGCGCTGCGAGTCCGCTGGCTCCGGGAGCGCCGAAAGGTCGGGCTCTTCGGTCGCCAGGCAGGGCGCACCTTCCCCGGCACCGTCAACCACGAGCCAACGCTCCGGTTTGGGGAAGAGGAAGTCCGAGACCCCGGGTAAGCTTCGGGAGAAGCCCCGTCCGATCTCGGAAGAGGGGGAGCGAGGCGTCGCCCCTCCCCCGAAGGAGAGGGCCCGGGACGCACCTAAGGTGGTCCAGGCCCCTACCCAGCAGGCGAAGGCCTCTATCGAGGCTATCGCGGCGACTCTGGCCAAGCCGGCAGAGACACCGCCAGCGGAGACCGCCTCCGGGACTAGAGTTTCCCTGCCGCCAAGGAGGGAATCCTCTTTTCAACCCATCGTCGTGGCCGCCATGATGGAAGAAGCGAGGGGGGCACGGTGCCCTCCTCGAGCTCGGAGTCAGCCTCAGAGGAGGAACTGACCGAGGCCGTGAGGAACCTCGAAGTCCAATTCGAGAAGGTTCGATCCCGTCAGGAAGATCCTCGGGAGATAACCGAGGAAGACGACGATGGTGAGGAAGAGCGGCCTTCCCTTCCGGCACAGCCGGATCCTAGGCCTCAGGATGGCTCGGCGGCCATTTTGTCGGCCATCCAGTCCTTATGCTCTGAGATAAGGGTGAGATTCCCACGGCCCAGGCCGGAGGACCCGCAACCTGGCCCGTCGGGAAGTCCTCAGAACAAACGACAGAGGACCCAACCCTCTCCTCCTCTCGCCCCCGTAAGGCCTGCAGTTCCCTCCTCATCCTCCCACGAGTCGGGAGATGACGGTGCGTTGGGCTCGACGACGGGTTCTGAGGGCGACGACGACGGAACGGGTCTCCCGTCTCCCGTCGCACGGGCCTCGCCGCCCGACGAGTTTGGGTCATTCCACGCCATGATCGCCAGGGCGTCCGAATTGTTCCAGCTCTGCCCGGAGGAGCAGAGAAAGGAAGGTTTCCTCTATCAGCGCCGGGAGGCCAAGAGGAAGACGGTCATCGCGGTGCCCCTAATCGATGACATCTGGGAGGAGGGCCTGTCGGTTCTCAAGAACCCATCCACAGCACCAGCCAAACGGGACCGGTACGAGAAGAAGTACCGGGTCCCCGAAACCGCTCCCCTGTGCCTCAGGGCCCAGCCAACGCCAGACTCGGTCGTCTCGGCGACGGCGAAGAAGAAAGCGGCGGGGTCAGGAGCCTCAATGTCGAATTCCTCCCCGGAGGGCGAGGGAAAGAAGTTGGACGCCATGGGGCGGCGGGTCATTTCGTCGGCGGCGACGACGATCAAAGCGGGCAACGCCCTGGCGATCGTGGCCCGTTACGACAGGGAGCTCTGGTTTAAGCTGGCCCCCATATTGGACTTCCTGCCGGACGACAAGAGGTCTGAGGCCCTGGAAATACTGGAGGGTGAGGTGGCGTCGGACCACGCCATAACGGTGGCAACAGATATTGCCGATACCGGGTCCCGCCAGCTGGGCAACGATGTTTGCCTACGACGACGGGGTTGGCTCCGGGCGACCGACTTCCGTCAGGACGTCCAGACCAGGGTGTTGGACATGCCGTTCGACGGCAGCAACTTGTTCGGGAAGGCGGTGGACGAATCCCTCCAAGCCATAAAAACGGAGACGGCCCGCGCCCTGGGAGCCCTTCAGCAACGACGGCCCTTTCGGAGCTCCGGAGGCAGACAAGGTGCCTCCAAGGGATCCAGCGGTGGCTCGTCGTCCTACCGCCAGGCGGCACGCTCCTCGTCTCGGGAGGCCTACAGGGGTCGCGGCAAGCAGGGAGCGTCTCGCCGCCTTCGGCAAGGTGGCCAGGGCGGCAAGGCCACCACCTCCAAGCAGGACTGAACCGGCCGTGGTCTCGGGCCCTCACCGAAGCACCCCGGTGGGAGGCCGGCTGACGAACTTCGTCGGCGTGTGGAAGTCCATCTCCACCGACCGTTGGGTGCTGGATACCCTGGCAAGAGGACACTCTATCGAATTCCTGAAGAAGTGCCCTCACGTTCCACCTGTGGCCAGGAAGGAGAATCACGTCCCGCAACTGCTGTTGGAAGTACGGGCGATGCTCAGGAAAGGCGCCATCGAGCTTGTCCCGAAGAGGCTCCGGGGTATACTCAAGGTACTTCCTCGTCAGGAAGAAGACGGGCGGCTGGCGCCCCATCCTGGACCTTCGTCGTCTGAACAAATACATCAGATCACAGAAGTTCAGGATGGTCACCCTCCAGCACGTACTGGGACAGTTGGAGGAAGGCGACTTTCTATCGTCGTTGGACCTGGAGGATGCATACTTCCACGTTCCCATCCTCAAAAGTCACCGAAAGTTCCTCAGGTTCGTCGTCCAGGGACGCCACTACCAATTCAGAGCACTGCCGTTCGGATTGAAGTCGGCCCCCAGGGTCTTTACCAAGTGCCTAGCACCAGTGGCGGCGCGGCTGCGCCTGCAGGGGATTCACGTCTACCCCTACCTGGACGACTGGCTCATCCGCTCAAGGACGAGAGAACTCGCCGTCGAACACACTGCGAGGACCGTCCAGCTACTCACAGACCTGGGATTCGCCATAAACTACCCAAAGTCCCACCTGGTGCCGTCGCAGGTGGCCCTGTTTCTGGGAGCGAAGCTCGATACAGTGAGGCGCCTGGCGGCCCCGTCGGAAGAACGGACGAACACCATTCTAGGCAAAGTCCAGCGCCTGCTTGCCACGGACGTGGCCAGGGTGAGGTCCATCAAGTCCCTCCTGGGGATGATGTCCTCTTGCATCTACCTGGTGCGCCTCTGCAGACTACGGATACGCCCTCTTCAAGAATATCTCGACGCCCGTTGGATGCAGGCGACGGGCACCTTCGAAGACAGGGTCCCCCTCAACGAGGTGTTCCGGCGGGCGATTCAGTGGTGGGGCGTTCAAGCGCTCCTCACGGCGGGCAAGGACTTTCACACGCCGGCGTACCAGGAGACGGTGACGACGGACGCCTCCCTGGAAGGTTGGGGCGCACACACCGGAGATCTCCACGCAAGAGGCCTCTGGCTCCCGGAGGAGAGGCTCCTGCACGTCAACGTCCTGGAACTCCGAGTCGTGTTCTGGGCTCTCAAATCGTTCCTCCCGTCGCTCAAGGGCAAGGTGGTGCGGATCTTCACGGACAACACCACGACGATGTTTTACATACGGAAGCAGGGAGGCACCAGATCCCCAGCCCTATCCAAGGAGGCACAGGATCTGTGGCACTGGGCGGTCGCCCAGGGGATGTTCCTGGTTCCCTTCCACCTGGCAGGAGAAAGCAACACCATCGCCGACTCGCTCAGCAGGGAGCTGCGCGCGTGTCACGAGTGGGAACTGCGCCAGGATCAGGTGGATCAACTCTTCAGACGATGGGGCAAACCCCAAATCGACCTGTTCGCGACAGCGACGAACTAGAAGTGCAAGAGGTTCGCCAGCAGGTTTCCCCAGCCGAGAAGCATGGGCGATGCGTTCTCGTTTCCCTGGGAAGGCCTATACCGGAATGCATTCCCTCCGTTGCCGTTGCTGCTTAGACTCATCAACCAGCTCAAGAGATCCCGGTGCAGGATGATCCTCGTCGCACCGGCGTGGCCGAGGCAGATCTGGTTCCCGGACCTTCGGACTTGTCAACGTCCCCTCCCATCAAGCTGTCGGCGGACGCGGACCTTCGCTCCGGAGAAGGAGGCGCCATCTTCCACCACGACCCGGCGTCGCTGAACCTGCAGGCTTGGCTCCTGCAGCGCTAGAGTTTGGAGGCTACGATATACCGGCCGATTGCAGAGAGGTTCTTGCAAAGGCCAGGGCGTCCTCGACTCTCAAATGCTACGGTCATAAGTGGAAGAGGTTCTCTATCTGGTGCCGAGCACAGAAGATCAACCCCCTACGGATTTTGGCCCCTCAAGTGCTGCCGTACCTGCTATCGCTGGCAAAGGCTTGGCTAGCCCATGCCTCCATTAAGATTCATCTGGCGGCGATCTCCAGATATACCAGAACCACAGGACGGACGTCCCTGTGGTCCCATCGACTGGTAAAAGAGTTTATGAAAGGACTGTTCCGGTCGTTCCCGCCGGTGAAGGCCCCCGCCCCGGCGTGGGAACTTAACGTGGTGCTGACCAGGCTCATGGGGCCCCCATTCTAGCCGATGCACTGCGCACCGATGAAGTTTGTGTCGTGGAAGACTGCATTCCTGGTGGCCATTACCTCCGCACGCCGAGTGGGAGAGATCCAGGCCCTATCCTGCAAAGCACCGTACTTGACTTTCCATGCCTCGAGGGTGGTGCTTAGGACGCACCCCTCCTTTATGCCCTCGCTGGATGTGGCTAGAGCGCTGAAGTTCTACGTGGACCGCACAAAGAGTTTCCGGAGGACATCACAGCTGTTCGTGAACTTTGGACCTGTGAATCAAGGGAAGGCTCTCTCGAAGTCTTCTATTTCCAGATGGCTCTCCGGCTGCATCATGCACTGTCACCGGTTGGCTAACCGACCGCTGCCAGGCCGTCCGAGAGCCCATTCGACCAGAGCGATCGCTGCTACTATGGCGTTCTTATCTGGTGTGCCCCTGCTGGACATCTGCAGGGCTGCTACGTGGAGGTCGACGCACACCTTCACGAGATTCTACTGCGTCGATCGGGATTCCAGGGAGGAGTCCAGGGTCGGCCAAGCAGTGCTGCACAACCTGTCCGCTTATGGTGAGCCTGGTGAGCAGGTAAGAGATGCTTAATGTTGTATTGCTTAATGTTGTGCCTTTTGCCACCCCCCGTGGTTGTGCATGTGTGTACTGCTATTTATTCTTATATTCATGAGCATGTGAATCCATGCCAGACCCCATGCTGGAGAAGGAACAAGTTACTTACCTGTAACTGTTGTTCTCCAGCATGGGTCTGGCATGGATTCACATGCGAACCCTCCCACCTACCCCTCTGCGGCTCTTCACTTGGTCATACTGCCACTTCACGTGCTACCAAATCTGAAGATGGCTGCCAGAGGCGGGGCTTAGGTAGAGGGCAGTCATTGGCTGTGGTCAGTATGACGCAGAGATCAGTGATTGGTTACTACTACGAAAGACAGATCAGAAACGAAACTGATACTGATTTTTTCTTTACCGAGGATTCCCAGCCTGACGGGGAATATTCATGAGCATGTGAATCCATGCCAGACCCATGCTGGAGAACAACAGTTACAGGTAAGTAACTTGTTCCTTCTCACCCCCCTATTGGGGTAGCGATGTATTGTTCCATTGCGACATACAGTTTTTGAGGCGACTCCGCTTGGAAGTAAAGTTGAAAATCCATGGCTTCCATCTTATTGACAGACCAATCATTGCTTATAATCATATTTTTTAATCTTCCGGGGATTAGACAGAAGAATTTTCATTGACTACCCCAGATTGTAAAGGATCCGTGCTCTATCTGAGCGTAGGTCTTTCATAAAACCTTCAGTTACATATCCCCCCCAAGAGAGTATAAAAATTCCCCTTGGCGCTTATTTCACACTTCAGCAATAAAGACAATCTTTTCCATTGAATTATACTGGACCTGGATTGCAGGCCCATTTCATATCTTATCATTTGTATTGGGACACATTTGGGGAAATGAAATTTAACCGATCTCCAGATTAGACCTTCCACTTTCTTCAACACTGGATATATCCAATTAGAAAGAATTCTAGACCATAACGTAATCTAGGCAACACCTTCATTCTGTAAAATTCCTGACAGTGTATCATTGAGAACTCCTGAAAAAAATTCTGGTCTATCTGCCTCAGTTGTCTAGCCATGGCAACTGCTTTAACTCTTAAGTCGTTGCGGTAAAATGTCTTAGTATGGTTTGCTAAAATGGGTTAACCTAGGTACTGCATATTGTCTTTAACAGAAAGCATCTTATTTTCCCATTTCCAGCAGAACTTTTGTTTCGACTGGCCACTTTTCGATAGTTTCAGTATGACAGTTTTAGCCAGGTGATTTTTTAGATTGTGCTCTGCCATATATCGCCCAAATGCATTAATCATCCCCTGCAACCCAATGGGAGTACAATCCACCAGCACATAATCGTCAGCGTAAGCTGCCCAACTAATTTATAAGGTTTCATTTCTGGGAGATACAAGGGAAGCATGATCTAGCCACCTGCATCTGCCACGTACAGGTTAAATAGTGTAGGGGCCGATATGCAGCCTTGGTGTAAGCCGTTGTAAGGCTGCACGACATCAGACCTTCCGATTGTCGTCTAACTTGCATCTGGAACCTCTATGTAGATGAATAAGGATACTTGGGAGACCCTTGAAAATTCCATACTCTTCCAGTTTCCCCCAAAGAATTTCTCTATTTACTGTCTCAAACGCCATGGACAAGTCCATTGACGCCACAAATATCAGAAAGGAATTTGATTGCCGCGAGTGCCTCTGTAGGCAGCTAAGAAACAGACCCCCAAAGGCCATGCCCATTTTCTTTCTAAAGCCCATTTGACAATAGTCCAGTATATCATTGGTAGAACACGAAACCTCTATATGGTCTAGTAAAATGGATGCAAACATTTTAGAATCAACATCCATTAGGGCTAGAGGTCTGTAATTTAAGGGAGACAATCTCGAGCCTTTCTTTTTTTTTTTTTTTAAACTGTTTATTTTTTGCAACAGAGCAGAGTGAATACATTACAAATAAAGTTATTGCATGGCAGTCAACTTCCCACTCTCCCCCGTCCCACCACCCATCTGCCCCCTCACCCCACGTCGTCCCCATCCCGACCTGGGTTCCTGAATACCCTATGTTTCTTCCTCCGCTCGGATAGTCTCTGTCCCCTCCAGGATTCTCGTGGTGTTCTGGGGTAGGTAGGTTAGGGCTGGGAACTTTCGGTTGTAGTCTAGGAATGGGGCCCAAGTGTCCTGGAAATGATGCAGAGTCCCAGCTCTGGCCGCCGTTATCTTCTCTGCAATCAGGATGTCCCACATCTTCCCCACCACAGCGCCACCAGCAGACCCTCAGTGGACTTCCATGTGCCGGCCACCACAATCCGCGCTGCCAGCAGGCATTGAGTCAGGAGTGTAGCTTTTCTTCGCGATCTTGGGTAGCACTCGGGGACTGGGGCCCCCAGAAGGATAGGTTCAGGTTCGAGTGGGATTACCTTCTGGGTAATGTCTGCAAATATGGTTATGCATTGTGACCAAAAAAGTTGAACCTTGGGCATGCCCACCACATGTGGTAGAAGGAGCGTGGCTGTCCACATAGTCTCCAACAGGTTAGGGCTCAGAGCCTGGTTTATATGATGGAACCTTAGGGGAGGGTAGTACCAGTGCAGTAAGAGTTTGTATGCGCATTCTCGGTTTGTGATGCAAGAGGACGCTGAGTGAGTTCGCGACCAGATGTCCACCCAGTTTTGGTCGGTTAGCGCGTGTCCCAAGTCCGCCTCCCACTGGGCCATAGCTCACATCTTGGAGATAAGAAAGTCTCCCCTAAAGCGTTTGTATAAGGCCGAGATCCTTCCTCGAGTCAGGAGATCTTGCAAAGTTAGTTCAAGTGGCGAGGGCGTGCGCGTTGCTGCTTGCCGGGTTTGCCGGTGGAAGCACCAGTGTCGAAGCTGAATATAAGTGAATCTGTCTCCTTCCTTCTGCTGAAAAGTCTCTTTGCATTGTTCAAATGTTCGGGGGTGGTCTTCCATGAAAAGTTGGCCCAGTGACTCTAGGCCTCCCCTGATCCAGTACTTGAAGTTGTGGAGTGTGCGGGAGAAAACGAAGAGGGAGGGACAGCCGGGATTGTTCTATCTCTACCCATCGGGGACGCCCCGAAGTCATTAACCAGGCATGGATGTGAGCTAGTTGGGCCGCTATTTGGTAATTCTGCAGGTCGGGGGACTCCCAGTCCTCCTAGGCGTGCGTTCACCAGCATCTTTCTCAGGGGGATCCGGGCCTTTTTGCCCTTCCAGATGAATTGGAGCAGTTTCCTCTGGAGCACCTGAAGGGCGGTCGGCGGAATCGTTACGGGTAGAGTGGTGCATGCATACAAAAATCTGGGGAGAAGATTCATTTTGGTCACTGTGATGCGCCCCATCGGGGAGATTTCTTGCGTCGCCCACCTCTTCAGGTCTCTTTCTAGTTCGCGGAAGAGTGGGGGGAAGTTTGTTTGGTAAACCCCTTTTGGGTCAGCTGGGATGTGGACTCCCAAGTAGGGGATTGCTTTTTATTTCCATTGTACTGGGCATAGTGAGGAGAGGGCCTCTCGGTCGCCAGGTGACAGGCCAGTTGTGATGCTGGAAATGCATCGGAGGGACAGGGCCTCCATATCCTTGTCCTTTACTGCTTTTTATCGTGTGTTCTGTCATGTTTTCCGCGCAGGAGTTCAAGTGGGACTCCTGGCGGTGCAGCTCTATCTTTTGGTTTGGTGAACAGACCCATGGGATACCCTTATGGCACCCATGGGTGGGGGTACAACCCATGCCCCTAGTGTATGTTTTTGGGCACCTGTGGGTAGCCCACAGAGCAGGGTATGGGCTGGTGGCAGCTCCATGCTGAATTTGACAGGTGCTCTGAGTATCCTCCATTATGGGATACCCAGGCCCTGCCATTGGAATCAGTTGATTCCTGATGGGAAACAAGATGGCCCCCGTGGCCTCTTGCTTTCTATTGCCTGTTACCTTGTTTTCCCAAAGTCCTGGGAAGCCCTGACTCTGTCCCTTCCCCCTGACCGGCTGTTGGGTGGAAGTTCCATATATGGTGGTGTTGTGAAGTCCAGGCCAGACTGGCTGGAGCCTTCCCAGTGACTGTATGTTGTGGGTACACCCTGTGGGTGGGACCTGGGTGAATGAAGTGTGTGACGAATACGCATTCTGTGTTGTGAGTGTCTAGTATCTGGTGTTTGACACAATGACTGAGACAGCCCTGCCCAAAACTGGCATGAATGCAGTGTGGAGTGTTGAATGGCTGGGTACTTGTTCCAATACACATAACTTGTTGTGAGTGTCTGGGGGGTGAGGGGGGAGTGAATGGCCTGAATGCACTATGCACCCGATTGGCTGCCTGCCTGCATGAATGCCCTTCTGACCGATTGGTTGCCTGAGTGTGACCCAGCAGAATGAATGGGAGATCAACTAGTATATCTGGGGGCCTCTCACTGCTAGAAATCGTGTTCAGAAGCTGAAGAGTAACTGGAGTGAAACTGAAGATTAACCTTTGTTAGGGAGAATTCTCTGTTTAGGCTGAATTTCCCTACCTAGTGAGTCCCCCAGCAGCTTTGCTGGATTTCTGGGGTTTAATTTTTTTTCTCCTGCCAAGAGTGAGACTCTTTTACCCTCACTCTTGGACATGTTGAAGTGTGTTTTCTTGGTTAAACCTTGTGTTGAATGGGCTATGGGGTCTTTTACTCCATAGGGCCTCATGTATTTTTGTGATGTGGGTCACACAGCACCCTCTGTGCCGTGACCCAGGGGTGTCCTAGGGACTCCCCAACATAGACTCCATACCCTGGGACTGACTACTGTCTCCCAGGGCATGTAAAGTCACCAAAGACTTTGCTAGTCTTGAATCCTGAACAGAACCAGTACAAACCATCATATTGTGGACGTACTGGCTGGGGCGATTCGATTGCCCCAGGGTCTGTTAGTCGAGGGGGCACGTCTCCGTCCCCCCTGATCGAGTTTTGGCTGGTGGCAGTGGAAACTACTTTTTATATTCGACCGCGAATATTTCCCTATGGGATTTCCCATTGTTTTAGGCTAACACATTTAATTATTTATTTACGGTACCCTTAAACATACCGCCGGTTTATATATTTATTTTTATAACTCCGGTTGGGATTTTTTGCCAAAACTTGATTCTAAAATGGCGTTGGTGTTTGCCTCTGTAACTCTGACCCAAAGTGGAGCCCTTTGTTCCACTTTTGGCGGGCTTCTCCACAGAAGCCCTCCAAAGTGGTGCCACTCTGTCTGGGGTACTTAGGAGGGGTGGAGGGGGATTTAGGCACCCTGGACTGAGTTACCTTGGTAACTCAAGTCGCACTCCGTCCTGATTGGCCCAAGTGGTGAGCCGCCCGGCTCACCACTTAGCATGTTTGAGTGACAGCTAGGCTGGGTGAATGGGGGTTTGCTGCATAAAAGCAGGGCTTTGGGGACTGGGACTTCAGAAGTCGCCACAGGACCAAGAATCCGACGAGGGAAGAGCTGAGCCGACCTGCTTCGACGACACCACCCGGTGGAGCCCTGCTGAACCGTCTCACCACTTTTTCCCGACGACCGAGGAGAACTCTTAACGGAGTGGCTCCTTCCCTTGACTGGTGGGGACAACCAGTTTTCGCCTTCTTTCCGTTCTTTGAGGTATCTCGTGGCCGCCTTGCCTGTGCCAAGCACCCCGGCAACCGGAACCCCACCACTTTTACCCCAACCACGAAAGTCGGTACAACCCTTTAACCGGAGGACTCCGCGGCTGGTTTCTTCCCGGGCAGTGCAACGACCCTCTTCTTCTGCTCTTCAGCGAGAACTTCTTCTCCCCTGACCGACGTCGAGCCCTGCTGCCACTGCCTGGAACAACTGCCACCGCTGGAGGATCCTTTCCGCTTAAGGTACCGTGTTCCGCCTGGCTTCCCTTGCTACCGACTGTACGGGGTAGATTTAGTCCCCGGCTTTCGAACCTGGGAGTGCCTGGGACACTTTGGCTAAACTTTCTGAGCCACTCTAAACTCTTTTTGACTCTTTGCAAGACTTTGAATCTCTAACTAACAGTGTGATCTTGGGCACATTTTCGCTCCGGCTACTCTAAGAGTGGGCCCTGCCTAGTGACTTTTGCTCACCTGTGACTTTATCCTTCTTTAAGCCTATTGCAAGTGTTCTGGACCTTAGAGTGGTGTGTTTAACCTATTTCTGCTTTTTCTCTCCCTTTCTTGGAAACTACTAGAGTGTCATCGAACGTTAAGCACTCACCTCTGTTTTAATTAAGTGGTGCTAACCTAGAGTTGTCTAGATAGGAGAAAGGATTGAATCTACTTTCATTATAACTGTGTTGAAGTGTTTTTACCCTATTCTTTGCTAGAGTGTTTTTACTTATGTGTGTTTTTAAATAAATAACTATATACTTTTGAAACCAAGCTCTGGTCAGTGTTTGCTTGTGCTATTGTGTTTTGGTACATATTGTGTATACTTTGCATACTGCCTAACCCTTCTTGAGAGAAGTCTGACTGCTCAGCCACAGCTACCAGGTAAATCTGGGTGGTACAGACTGCTACCAAAGGGGTTTACTGCTCTACCTGTAGTCTTAAATCTTTTGCAGTGTTCCCCAAGGGAACTGCACAGGTTTCTGCCTAACACTGGTGTACAGCGGTGGGATTTGTATTGAGTATACATTTTATTGTGCTTTAGATACCTTAGTGCAACTAACCACAAAGCTTAGCACTGAAAAAGTAAAACCTCTAACATGTCAGTTATAGAAAGCTATAGTCAAGAGTCCCTTGCAGCCAAAACTGCTGATTGTTTAAGAGTGCTCTGTAAACATAAGGATCTCCTGACTAAGGGCAAGAAAATGGAGCTGATTGAAAGATTGTTAGCTAACCAAAGTCTGGGTGATGGTTCAGAGGAACCTACCACTCCAGCAACTGTAGATGACAGTGTTGAAATTAACATGGAGCAAAATGTTGATGATTCTGAGGAAGAGTCAGAAGAGGAGGGTGAGGCTGTTGTAACTGTCCCCCCTAGGCCTCTGCCTGCTCTACCTGCTGTGCCTACTGGACCTTTACCAGGTCCCACATTTAGTCCTCAGTACTTTGAACTGGAGAAAATGAAGCTAGAATTGGAGTATAAGAAACTTAATGCTCAAACTGACAAAGAACTAAGGCTAAGGGAAATGGAGCTCAAGTATGACTTAGAAATGAAGAAATTATCTGTTGAGAATGTTTCTCTCTCTGGCTCCTCTAGAAGTTCCAGTCCTAAAAGACCCCGGATGCCTAAAGAATTGGTTGGTATGTATGAGCCTAAGTTGGATGTGTTGGATTGGTTGTCTCTGTTTGAATATAATCATGGGCTCCAGAACATCACAGGAAATGACTTACTCACCTGGTTGTTCTCTAGGCTTCCCCCTGTTGCAACTGATGTGGTAATGGAGATGGGGGAGGAGGATAGGAAGGACTATGAATGTGTGAAACTAGCTTTGATAGCTAGGTTTGGGAAGACCCCTTCCCAGTATCTTAAGAGGTTTAGGAGCCTCAAAAAGCATGATGGTACCCCTTGGGCTACCTGGGTGAATGAATGTTTGAAAAACTTAGAGGGATGGATTAAGGGTTACAAGGTGAACACTTATGAAGGTATGAAGAATTTGTTTATGTTGGAGACTATTTATGATGCCTGCTCTCCTGAGCTCAGACAACACTTGGCTGATTCCAGGGAATTAGATTCCCGGAAGCTAGCTAAGGCTGCTGACTTGTGGGTTGCCAACAGGGCCACTCACAAGGATTTTGGGGTAACTCAGAAGAAGGATGGGGAAAAACAGTCTAAGAAGGACTCCAAAGAGAATTCTAATACTACAAATTCCAAAGAGGGCCCCAAACAAAACTATAAGGGTAAGCCACAAGGGAAACCAAATCAGGCTAGTGTACCTTCTGGTCCCAGACCAGAAGGAGGTCAGAACAAGCCTCCATTCCAGCGAGCCTTTGGCTCATGCTTTGTTTGTAAGGCTACTGACCATGTGAAAGGAGATCCCAGATGTAAGGGTAAACCTTCAGGGGTCCAGCTTGCCTCCTTAGCCTTCGCTCCAGAAGAGGAAGTACATATGGCAAGTGGAAACTTTCTATTACTAGCTGATGAACCCACTGGAGTCTCAGCTAGTGTTTCTTTAGTCTCTCTGGGGTTGTGGGAGCAACAGAATTTAGATGTCTATAACTCTATCCCAGATAATACTAAAGAGTATTATAAGGACAGTGTCCAGGTGAATGGTCAGGAGACTCCTGCCATTAGGGACACTGGAGCCAGCATAACTGTGGTGGATGAATCATTTTTCAAGGCAGAGGATGTTGCTAAGGCACCCAAATGCCTCACCAAGTTAGCTGGTGGGCCTGTGCAGATGTGTCCCCAGTTACCAGTTCTCATCCAATGTAATGATATGGCTGTAAAAATACCTGTCAGTGTACAATGTGAAGTGCCAGGTAGGGTTCTGTTGGGTAATGACCTCAAAGCTCTTGGAGTTGTATCTCATACCCCCAGACCTCCTAGCAAAAGGTTCCAGGAACTCACAAAACCTGCAAGGGAGAAAACCCTGAGAGGGTTATCTCAGGAGATGATGACAGAAATCACTCCTCTACCACTGGAGCAACTTACTGCAGTAACTACCAGATCAGGAGCAAAGGGGCAACCCAAGACTCCTAGGAAAAAGCCAGCAGCAAGCACTCCAGTGCTTCCAACAAGGACTTCCCCTAGGTTGTCCAAAGTTACACCTGTAACTCCCCCTCCAGCTGAGGCTGAGAGGGAGGTACAACCCTGTGTGGTTGAGCTAGACTCTGAGGAAGAGCTAGAAGGAGGCCCCAACCTTATTGGAGATTTGGACCCTGAGGACCATCCTGAGCTGCAGTCTTTACTGGCAGAAGGTGGGCCTAGCAGGGCAGCTTTTCGTAAGGGGCAAAGAGAATGTCCAACTCTGGAAGGTCTCCGCCACCAGGCAGCTTCTCAAGCTGATGGGCAAGAGCCTGGGAAGTATAGGTTGCACTGGGAAGATGGCCTCTTCTACAGTGAACCCACTGAGTCTGAACCTGGAGACTACAAACGCCTTGTAGTCCCACAAGAAAACAGACAACAGTTCTTACAACTAGCCCATGAGATACCTTTGGCTGGCCACTTGAGTTTCAAGAAGACCAAGGAAAGGCTCTCACTCTACTTTTATTGGCCAAAGATGGGGGCTGAAGTAGATAGATATTGTAAGAGCTGCCATACCTGCCAGACTTCTGGTAAGGTTGGTTCCAAGAATGTGGCACCTTTAGTGCCTCTCCCAGTTGTGGGAGTCCCATTTGAGAGGGTAGGGATTGACATTGTTGGTCCCCTTGATCCTCCAACCTCCTCAGGCAACAGGTTTATCCTTGTTGTAGTAGACCATGCTACTAGATACCCTGAGGCCATTCCTATGAGGACTGTTACAGCTCCGGCTGTGGCTAAGGCCCTCCTTGGTATTTTTACCAGGGTTGGGTTTCCTAAGGAGGTAATCTCTGACAGGGGGTCAAACTTTATGTCCCACTACATGAAGGCCATGTGGAAAACCTGTGGAGTTACCTACAAGTTCTCAACCGCCTACCACCCTCAGACAAACGGGTTGGTTGAAAGGTTTAACAGAACCATGAAGAGCATGATAGGTGCTTTGGAAGAACCCCTTAAGAAAAAGTGGGACCTTCTACTGCCATGCCTTCTCTTTGCTTATAGAGAAGTCCCTCAGGAGGGAGTAGGTTATTCTCCCTTTGAGCTTCTCTATGGCCATCCAGTCAGAGGTCCATTGGCCCTGATTAAGGAGGGGTTGGAAGGTGCTCCTCCCCTCAAGCCAGTCAGAGTGACTGACTATGTGATAGGTCTCCGGAGGAGAATGTCACACATGATGGCAGAAGCAAGTGACAACTTGAAAGCTGGTCAAGCCCTGGTCAAACATTGGCACGACCAGAAGGCTAACATGGTTGAGTTTACGCAAGACCAGCTAGTTCTAGTTATGCTCCCAACAAGGCAGAGGGCCTTGCAAGACAAATGGATGGGACCCTTCAAGGTTGTGGGAAAACTTGGAGAGGTCAACTATCTGGTGGATCTGGGCAGACCCAGGGAAGCTCCTAGAGTCTTCCACACCAACCGACTAAAAGCATACATCTCCAGACCTGATGTAGGAGCCTTGCTTCTAGCTTCAGCTGCAGAGGAGGAAGAGAGTGAATCTCTCCCTGATCTCCTCAGAGGTGTACCTTTAGATGAAAAAGTTGAAGGAGTCAATCTCTCTTCAGACCTGACACCTGAGCAACAAGAGGAGTGCAAATCTATGTTAAATCAGTTTGCCTCCCTGTTCTCACTGTCACCAGGCTTGACCCCTTGGGGCCAGCATGAGATACTCACTGGTGACTGTCTGCCAGTCAAAAGCAGAGGATACAGAATGTCAGAACATATCAGAGCCCACATCAAAGGAGAGGTCAAGAAGATGCTTGATCTCGGGGTAATAGAGCCCTCTACTAGTCCATGGTCTAGCCCAGTGGTGTTAGTACCAAAGGCAGGATCCAAAGACTTGAGATTCTGTGTGGACTATAGAGCTCTAAATGCAGTCACCAAGACTGATGCCCACCCTTTGCCCAGGACAGATGAGTTGGTGGATAAACTTGGTGCAGCCAAGTACCTCCGCACATTTGACCTGACGTCAGGCTATTGGCAAATAGCCCTGACAGACCATGCCAAGGAGAAAACTGCATTTTCGACCCCAGTTGGCTTGTACCAGTTTAAGGTCATGCCTTTTGGACTAAAAAATGCACCTGCCACATTCCAAAGGATGGTGAACCAAGTTCTGGCTGGGATGGAAGATTTCTGCATGGCATACTTGGATGACATTGCAGTCTTCAGCCACTCCTGGGAAGAACATGTGAACCACCTAGGACATGTGTTGCAGGCTCTGGAACAGGCCCATTTGACAATCAAAGCCAGTAAGTGCCAGATTGGTCAGAGTAAAGTGGTCTACCTTGGACATGAGGTAGGAGGTGGAGAAATAAGGCCTTTGCCCAGCAAGATTGAAGCTGTGCAAAATTGGACAACACCAACTACTCAAACCCAAGTGAGAGCTTTTCTAGGCCTCACTGGATATTACAGGAATTTCATTGAGAACTATGGGACCATAGCTTCTCCACTGAATGTAATCTCCTCTCCCAAATTCCCTAAAAAGGTAAAATGGAATGAGGAGTGCAATCAGGCCTTTGAAAAACTGAAGAGAGCTCTTTGCCAAGCTCCAGTATTGAGAGCTCCTGACTACCACCAACCTTTCATTGTACAAACTGATGCTTCCAATGTAGGTATAGGTGCAGTTCTAAGCCAACTGGATGAGAAGGGTAGGGAGCACCCCATTTGCTTCATCAGTAGGAAACTGAAGGATCCTGAGACAAGGTGGGCAACTATCGAAAGAGAATGCTTTGCTATTGTGTGGGCACTGAAGAAGTTTAGGCCATACTTGTATGGTTCTACTTTTGTTATTCAGACTGACCACCAACCCTTGAGATGGTTAATGCAAATGAAAGGGGAAAATCCAAAACTATTGAGATGGTCAATCTGCCTGCAAGGGTTTGATTTCACCATTGAGCACAGGTCAGGGTGTCACCATCAAAATGCTGATGGACTCTCTAGGATGTATATCATCGACTAGAGGTATGAGGTTCATCCAGGAGTGGATTAAATCCTCCTGTCCCTTAGTCTGGGGGGGGCGAGTGTTAGGGAGAATTCTCTGTTTAGGCTGAATTTCCCTACCTAGTGAGTCCCCCAGCAGCTTTGCTGGATTTCTGGGGTTTAATTTTTTTTCTCCTGCCAAGAGTGAGACTCTTTTACCCTCACTCTTGGACATGTTGAAGTGTGTTTTCTTGGTTAAACCTTGTGTTGAATGGGCTATGGGGTCTTTTACTCCATAGGGCCTCATGTATTTTTGTGATGTGGGTCACACAGCACCCTCTGTGCCGTGACCCAGGGGTGTCCTAGGGACTCCCCAACATAGACTCCATACCCTGGGACTGACTACTGTCTCCCAGGGCATGTAAAGTCACCAAAGACTTTGCTAGTCTTGAATCCTGAACAGAACCAGTACAAACCATCATATTGTGGACGTACTGGCTGGGGCGATTCGATTGCCCCAGGGTCTGTTAGTCGAGGGGGCACGTCTCCGTCCCCCCTGATCGAGTTTTGGCTGGTGGCAGTGGAAACTACTTTTTATATTCGACCGCGAATATTTCCCTATGGGATTTCCCATTGTTTTAGGCTAACACATTTAATTATTTATTTACGGTAGCCTTAAACATACCGCCGGTTTATATATTTATTTTTATAACTCCGGTTGGGATTTTTTGCCAAAACTTGATTCTAAAATGGCGTTGGTGTTCGCCTCTGTAACTCTGACCCAAAGTGGAGCCCTTTGTTCCACTTTTGGCGGGCTTCTCCACAGAAGCCCTCCAAAGTGGTGCCACTCTGTCTGGGGTACTTAGGAGGGGTGGAGGGGGATTTAGGCACCCTGGACTGAGTTACCTTGGTAACTCAAGTCGCACTCCGTCCTGATTGGCCCAAGTGGTGAGCCGCCCGGCTCACCACTTAGCATGTTTGAGTGACAGCTAGGCTGGGTGAATGGGGGTTTGCTGCATAAAAGCAGGGCTTTGGGGACTGGGACTTCAGAAGTCGCCACAGGACCAAGAATCCGACGAGGGAAGAGCTGAGCCGACCTGCTTCGACGACACCACCCGGTGGAGCCCTGCTGAACCGTCTCACCACTTTTTCCCGACGACCGAGGAGAACTCTTAACGGAGTGGCTCCTTCCCTTGACTGGTGGGGACAACCAGTTTTCGCCTTCTTTCCGTTCTTTGAGGTATCTCGTGGCCGCCTTGCCTGTGCCAAGCACCCCGGCAACCGGAACCCCACCACTTTTACCCCAACCACGAAAGTCGGTACAACCCTTTAACCGGAGGACTCCGCGGCTGGTTTCTTCCCGGGCAGTGCAACGACCCTCTTCTTCTGCTCTTCAGCGAGAACTTCTTCTCCCCTGACCGACGTCGAGCCCTGCTGCCACTGCCTGGAACAACTGCCACCGCTGGAGGATCCTTTCCGCTTAAGGTACCGTGTTCCGCCTGGCTTCCCTTGCTACCGACTGTACGGGGTAGATTTAGTCCCCGGCTTTCGAACCTGGGAGTGCCTGGGACACTTTGGCTAAACTTTCTGAGCCACTCTAAACTCTTTTTGACTCTTTGCAAGACTTTGAATCTCTAACTAACAGTGTGATCTTGGGCACATTTTCGCTCCGGCTACTCTAAGAGTGGGCCCTGCCTAGTGACTTTTGCTCACCTGTGACTTTATCCTTCTTTAAGCCTATTGCAAGTGTTCTGGACCTTAGAGTGGTGTGTTTAACCTATTTCTGCTTTTTCTCTCCCTTTCTTGGAAACTACTAGAGTGTCATCGAACGTTAAGCACTCACCTCTGTTTTAATTAAGTGGTGCTAACCTAGAGTTGTCTAGATAGGAGAAAGGATTGAATCTACTTTCATTATAACTGTGTTGAAGTGTTTTTACCCTATTCTTTGCTAGAGTGTTTTTACTTATGTGTGTTTTTAAATAAATAACTATATACTTTTGAAACCAAGCTCTGGTCAGTGTTTGCTTGTGCTATTGTGTTTTGGTACATATTGTGTATACTTTGCATACTGCCTAACCCTTCTTGAGAGAAGTCTGACTGCTCAGCCACAGCTACCAGGTAAATCTGGGTGGTACAGACTGCTACCAAAGGGGTTTACTGCTCTACCTGTAGTCTTAAATCTTTTGCAGTGTTCCCCAAGGGAACTGCACAGGTTTCTGCCTAACAACCTTGAAGCCCTGCCGGAATAGAAGTCTTGCTGCTGCTCTACTTCGTCGATTTGAAAGCTGCTGTGTCTCCAAGGACTAACCCACAGAGGACCTGGTAAGGCGCCCTCTTCCCGAGCTACGAGGGAGCATCGTGCACCAGCTGATCTTTGCCAAAGCTCCCTGGTAGACAGACCTACGACAGGCTGCAGACCGGAGACGGGGAATGCCGCGGAATCCCAAAGAGAAGTGCCCAGACTGTTGTCCGCCACTGTCGATGACCGCCGTCGCCGACTGGAGACGCCGTGCTCTCGTTTGCCTAAGAACTTCATTTGATCCACGGATGCTCTCGTCTGCATCGCCGCCCGCTTTATCCTTCTGGAGAAGGCCTGACCGTCGACGCGCCGAGGAGCTTCCGCCGGTGGGTTTCCCGCCACCTAAGACCACAGACGCCGATGACTCAACACCCTTGCTGAGCCACAGTTCATCATCATCTCTTTGTGATCCAGAACTATCGTCACCGAGGTGCCCCACACGCCTCTTCCTTGCAGGACGCCAACGCTCTGTCGACGAGCACCGCTAGGAACGAAGCTGCCACTTCACCGCCATAGTTCACCCTGTTCCCCTTTGGACGGTCGACGACCCGTGACTCCTGCCTTAAAGGGAGGGCACTCAAGAAGGGCCATCGATTTCCCATCGACGAACACTACAATTCCAGGTACATTGGGGCTGTAGAACTATTGTAGAGGGAAATAAGACTCATAGAACAATATATGGACTGGGCTTGTGATACCTCTTTGCTTTACAGGTTGCCCAAGTGGGGGGGGGGATCTCCACACAGAACTGTGCCTGGTTGGTAGAGGCCAGTATTCTGCCAATTGTTCAACCATCTTGCTTTCCTTCCCCTCTCTACTACTGGTTTCCTCTTTATTGATCTGTATGACATTTTGACAGTATAGTTGATGCACTTTAATGAGATCTGATAATATTTGTGGTACCACTGTAGAACTGTATTTCTGAGGCTTGTGGATCTGCTTAGATCACATGCTGTGCATAGGCCGACATCTAGTGGAAGCTGCAGAGTATTAGTTTGTTTTTCGAAACTCAAATGGGCATTGGCACAGGGCGTGCCAGTAATACTATCCCTAGTGTGACGTCCACTGTACCCATGATCCCTCACGCGTCTAGGACCCTCAGATTGTTTTTTTCCGCCATACTGGTCAGAAGCATTCCGCGGAGTTCCCTGGCCTTAGCCATACTTTTGCTAAAATATTGTTATATTTCCCCATTTCTCCACCCCAACGTCGAGTCACCGAACATCCACACTCGACGCCGGCCCGGAGAAAGAATCGACCGTCGAGAGCTGCACGATGGATTTGGGCCTCGGAAGGCCTCTGGCCTTGGCCTGGGCCTCGTAAGGCCTCTGGTCTCGGCCCTGCAAGTAGGGAGAGTGGGGGGTGGACATACTCTACACTCTTTTGGTATATAGGTATATTCTTATATATTCCTACACTTATTAGCCCGCTGCCACGCCGTGCTTTGTCAATTGACAGCCAAGCGCAAGTCCCCAACCTCGGAAGTTGGTCCGGCAAGGCGGCTATGGGGAAGACCCCCGGCGACACAAGCGCTACCCACAGCACTTCCACAAAACACCTGAAGTCCAACCGAGACTCGACGCGCACGTTGAGTACTCGGAAAGAGGCACATAGAGAACGGTCCGAATTGGTGTCCTCTGGGCGTTTTCGATCTAGATCGCCGCAGGACTCCAGGCAACCATCCACTGTTGCCAAGAGTGCCTCGCTCCTCAAGGTAACGGAGGTTCGATCGTAGTAAGACGAAGCCGACCTCTATCCCCAGACAGCACTCCAGGAGTGAAGGCAACAGGCCGTGCAACGGCTGTTCCCGAGTCCAAACCTCCACACCTCGAGAGATAGGGACACTACACCCGAACCTCGGCGCCAGGCGTCAAAGGCTCCGAAGGGGCGAAAAAACAGGGTAAACACTCTTCCACCCATGGGGAAGGGGAAAAACAACAAAGGAAGCAGTCTCAGCCTCCTTCCACACCTCAAAAATATTCTACTCCACTTAAACAGATGGACAAGTCTCGGTCTTCTGTTATCCCAAACACCCCTGTTCAAACCAGTAGGTCTAGTCAAGATAAAACAGGGAAAGGCCTCCAAGAAAGAATCTATGCCAAAAACCCTGAACACTTTCTCTCTTTTACCCCCCGACGGGTCAACTCCCTCAGGCTCTAAGGATCCCATACCCCCAAGTAAGAAGCCCTGGGTTGAAGCTCCTACTTCAGACCCCTTCGGTATACAGCCCTATTCTCAATATCAGGGAGATCCATCCTTTTGTGAGGATCCAGATTTGGGCATGTTGGAAGAACAAACTGGGACGGGCTACTATGGGGATGACGAGGACCAAGAGGAGGAGGAGGACGACGACGACCCAGAAACCTACAGGCTAGATTCCACGGTAGATAAGAAACCCCCGGTTACCGACTCCCCTGTTGACAACCAGCCTCTTCTGAATAAAGTGCTGTCCAGAGCGGCAGAACACTTCCACATTGACACCCAGGGTGCTCAGGAAGAGAGGGACTTTGCCGAGGAGTTGGTGGAACAAAGGAGACCTGTTGCCCAGGCCATCCCTATCCTTAAGTCAATACAAAGAAGGATAGACCCTTCCCTTGTTAATCCCAATCTCACTACGGCGGTAAACCCCAGAGTTGAGAAGCTTTTCAGGGCAACCCAAACAGACCCACTGTACATAAGAGGGCATCTGAAACCGGACTCCCTAGTAGTTATAAACACCCATAAGAGGGCGGGAACACCCTTGTCATCGTCGGAAGCTCCTCCCGACAAGGAGATTTATGGCTTGGGCAGGAAAGTAGCCTCCACTTCGGCCTACCGGGCAAGGATTGCCAACTCCACCACCCTGCTGGCGAGTTACAACTGCCAACAGTGGGAAGAAGTCGTGGCACTCATAGATTCCGCCCCAGAACCCTTAAGAAGCCAATTGGCATGAGTTTCGGCGGAAGGAAGAGCCGTGTCAGGTTGCATGTTAAAAGCAACCTTTGATGCCGCGGATAACGCTGGCAGATTGATAGCAGAGGGTACTGTTATCAAAAGGCATGCTTCGTTGCGACAGTCTGGGTTCAAAGACGAAACCCAAGCATCATTGATAGATAAACCGGTGGAGCCGGATCTATTGTTTGGAAAGGCGGTCGAGGATGCGCTGAAAAATGCCAAGGACGAGTATGAGCCACTCAAATCCCTAGGCCAACTAACCAATAAACCCCCAAACCAGAGATGGAATGGCAATTTTTGTCGCCCACGCGGACAAAATTCCCAGAGAGGATCTAACTATTCCCAGGGGCAGGGTACACAATGGAACAACAACAACAGCCAGCAAGTCTACCCAGGGTTATGGCAGGGGTAATAGGAGAGGACGTGGTAAGGGTAGAGGCAGCCCCAGTAGAGGCGGCGGCACGCCTCCACCAAAACAGTGACGCTCCGTTCAGGGTCCCTTCTCGCGCATCCCCAGTAGGGGGGCGCATTTCCTACTTCACCCAAGCTTGGGAAGGGATCACATCAGACAGATGGGTGCTGTCCACAGTGTCTGCAGGATACTGCATAGAACTGTTAGAGCGTCCCCGAAACCACCCTCCACAACAAAAAATACATTCTTTGGACCACCAGAAGATCCTCCTCGAGGAGATCGTCAATCTTCTAGCAAAGGACGCAATAGAACTCATCCCGGGACACCAGGTAAACAAGGGTATTTATTCAACTTACTTCCTTGTGCCAAAAAAAGATTTGACAATGCGCCCAGTATTGGACTTACGGCCTGCAAACAAGTATGTCAAGCCCCAAACATTTCGCATGACTACTCTCCAAGAGGTAGTCCCCCTCCTAAAAAGGGGGGATTCCATGGCAACATTGGACATGAAAGATGCCTATTTTCATATTTCCATGTTCCCAGCGCACAGAAAGTACTTGCGCTTCAAGGTGGACAGTCAGCACTACCAGTTCAAGGTACTGCCCTTCGGGATAGCCTCGGCTCCAAGGGTATTCACCAAGGTTCTGGCGGTGGCGGCAGCACACCTACGCAGGGAGGCAATCCCGGTGTACCCTTACCTGGACGACTGGCTCATCACGGGGGAGACCCCAGTAATTTGCAGAACAAACATTCAAAGGACGATCGACCTCCTCTTCGAATTAGGTTTCTCAATAAACAAGAAGAAGTCAAGTCTGGTGCCAAGCACCTCCAAACAGTTCCTAGGAGCTATCCTAGACACACAAGAGGGGTTGACCTTTCCATCAGAGGAAAGAATTCGGAATATACTGCTGCAAATTCCGCTATATCAGGCCGGTCGCCAGATAACGGTACGCAAAGCAATACGTTTGCTGGGCATGATGGCATCATGTATTTACCTGGTCCCCCACGCGTCCTGCGTCCCATACAGGAATGGTTGGCGAAACAGTGGTCTCAGGCAAGTGGTCAGTGGGACGATCTAGTGGTCGTTTCGCCAACACTGGTACTAAGCCTTCACTGGTGGACAAAAGAAAATCTGTCCAAGGGGAAACCCTTTTACTATCCCGAGACACAGGCGGTAGTCGCAACCGATGCATGCCTGACAGGGTGGGGAGCTCACCACCTCCACCACACATCTCAGGGTCTCTGGTCTAATCAGTGGCCAAGAATCACATCAACCTGCTAGAGCTTCTGGCAGTATTCAGAGCGCTTCAAACGTTCGAGCCCTAACTGCTGAATCTGTCAGTGCACATCCGGACGGACAGCACTACAACCATGTTTTACCTAAACAAGCAAGGAGGGACTCGTTCACCAAATCTGTCCAACCTTGCCCAGAAAATTTGGATATGGGCACTCAGACTGAAGATTTTCCTGTCATCTCGACATGTTCCAGGGGATCTCAATTCTCTGGCGGAGCTTTGAGCAGAGATTCCCTCCCAGAGGAACATGAATGGTGTCTGCACAGAGAAATCGTAGAAGATATCTTCTCTCAATGGGGTTCCCCCACTATAGACCTATTCGCCACAAGCGAAAACAGACAGTGCCCAGGATTCGCATCCAGGTTCCCCCAGCCAGACTCCCTGGGGAACGCCCTGTGGATTAACTGGTCAGGGATGTTTGCGTATGCTTTTCCACCAACACCTCATCAGGAAGGTGGTCAACAAGATGAACAGAGAATCAATGACGCTCGTCCTAGTTGCTCCCATGTGGGCGAGACAACCGTGGTTCCCACACCTACGCAGACTAGCGGTGTGCGAACCCATCAAACTCCCGGGCTGGTACAACCTACTGTCCCAGCACCAAGGTCAAACAGTGCATCCTCAACCCAACTCAATGAACCTAGCAGCATGGCTCCTGAGGTCATAGTTCGGACATCTCAAGTTACCACAGAGATGTATGGACATCCTAAAAGAATCTAGGAAGCCAAACACAAGGCACTCCTACTTTGACAAATGGACACGATTCGTTATCTGGTGCCAGAATAAGCAAGTCAACCCAGTTGATTGCACTCCTTCCACAATAGTCACATACATGCTCCACCTGCTGTATGCAGGACTGGTATTTAACTCACTGAAAGTACACCTGGCAGCGCTGTCAGCATACACCACCTCCCATAACAAGGTGTTGTGGTGGAAGATACCAGTGGTTAAAGCTTTCATGGAAGGAGTAAAGAGACTTCACCCTCCTATTTCAAACCCACCACCAGGATGGGACCTTAACGTGGTGCTATCCAAACTCATGGGCCCCCATTCGAACCCATGCATAAAAGCAGTCTCAAACAACTGACTTATAAGACAGCCTTCTTAGTAGCAATAACATCTATAAGAAGGGTTAGTGAAATTCATGCTCTGTCAGTGCAGGATCCATTCTTTACAGTTCATAAAGATAAACTGGTTTTATGTACACACCCTAGGTTCTCACCTAAGTTTATTTCTAAATTCCACGTGAACCAGTCCATCGAGCTTCCGGCTTTCTTCCAAGACCCACAAAGCTCGGCTGAGGTGAAACTACACACCCTAGATGTGCGTAGGGCGGTCCTCTACTATGTAAACACAACCAGACCGCTAAGGAAAACTGATCAGCTGTTTCTCTCCATAGCTACAGGCAGAGAGGGAGATTGCGTCTCTAAAGGTGCCATCTCTAAGTGGATTGTTAACTGTATCCAGCTGTGTTACTCTTTCGGAAAAACTCTGCCTTTCACGCCAAGAGCCCACTCTACAAGAGGCATTGGGGCCACTCTGGCTTTCATTGCAAATGTACCCCTTGACACCATTTGCAAAGCAGCTACTTGGAGCTCTATTCACACTTTTGCTCAGCACTACCTCATTGACACCCATTCCAAGACAGATACTCAAGTGGGACAAGCGGTTCTAAGACATTTATTTGCTCATGACCCTTCTCACATCCCACCTCCTTCTAACACTGCTCGCTAATCTATGCACAGCATGTGATCTAAGCAGATTCCACAAGCCTCAGAAGGGATACATTACTCAACGTAATCTTATTTCTGATGCTTGTATCTGCTTAGATTCACATGCGACCCACCCTTCCTCCCCTCTGAGAGAAGGCGCATGGATGCTTGTAGTCTTATCTAGCTATCTATCTGCTTGGATTATCTGTACTCGCGCTACTCCTCATGCTACCTCATGTCAGAAAAAATACAATCTGAGGGTCCTAGACGCGTGAGGGATCATGGGTACAGTGGACGTCACACAAGGGATAGTATTACTGGCACGCCCTTTGTCGACGCCCATTTTCGAGTTTCAAAAAACAAACTGTAATACTCCGCAGCTTCCACTAGATGTCGGCCTATGCACAGCATGTGAATCTAAGCAGATACAAGCATCAGAAATACGATTACGGTGAGTAATGTATCCCATATTTATCATTGTTGATTTTCTGAGCACAAAGTGAGTTATTTTGATAGTGTACTTAACCTTGAATATTAATTATATAAAGACTGTGTTTTAACCAATACAGTGTGTGGACACTCCCTTGTGGGGGATTGGGGACTACACTGTACTTAAGAAACAGCCTGCATCACTTCCTGCGAAGCTAGGCCTTGATTGCTCGACCACGTACCAATAATAGAGAATCGTGGCTGGGGTCCTCTCTGCCTCTCCTCTACCATATAGAGAGCAGAAGTACAGACACCCCCCTCCAGTCTTTACACCAGTCCCCAAAGCCACCGACTTGTGGAAGTTAATGGAGAAGCCCGTGACTTTCCCATAGTTGTTGTCTATTTCTGCCAAGGCGTGGCGCAAAGAGCGGGTGGGTTCCGCCAGGGTAAGCAGGACATCGTCCGCATAAAAGGCTATTTTGTGTTGTGTAGGGCCGATCTGAGGGCCTTTGATGTTGGGGTTGGCTCTGATTCTCTGGGCGAACGGTTCCATCACCATGGCAAAGAACCGTGGGGACAATGGGCATCCCTGCCTGGTCCCACAGCTAAGCGGTATCGGAGCGGAAAGAGCGCCATTGACTCTGAGAAGGGTTTTCGGGGCTTGGTAGTTGGCTAGGACCATCTTCTGGAACATTGGCCTGATATGGAAGGCTTCCATAGTTTGACCCATAAAGCCCAGTCCACCCTGTCAAACGCTTTGACAGCGTCCAGGGCCACCAGCACTAGTTTTGTGAATTCCGGGCTGTAAGGTTGATCAAGTTCAGGGCTCTGCGGACATGGCCTCCCGTGATCTATTGATGATAAAGCCTGATTGGTCTGGGTGGATTATTTCGGGTAGAGTGGCTGAAAGGCGGTTGGCCAGGATTTTCGAGTAGATGTTAGCGTCAATGTTCAGTAAGGAAATGGGTCTGTATGAGGCAGGGTCTTTCGGGTCTTTTCCCGGTTTGGGTAACAGGATTGTGATGGATTCTGCCATGGAGGGGGTGACCGTCCCTGAGTCCCTGAAGGAGTTAAAGAGGGCCACCATGGGAACCACCAATTGTGGCCTGAAGATTTTGTAACATTTTGCAGAGAACCTATCAGGCCCCGGGGCCTGTGCTCTGAGGGACTTGATAACGTCTTCGACTTCCTCGCTTGTGATAGGCGCGTCAAGGTTTGTCCAGGCTGTGTCCTTCAGGTGGGGTAGAGTCGCCTTTTGTAGATATTCCCTTTGTTTCGGTCTCTAGGAGGGGGAGGACATCATGTGAGCCAGGTGGTCCGCAGCCAGTTGCTGTTTCTCCCGCTCTGCGTAGTGTACCCTGCCTTGGCAGTCTCATAGTCCAATAATTGTGTTCCGCCTCGCCTTGGCTAGTTTGCTCGCTAATAGTTTGTTCGCTTTATTATTTTTGACGTAATAGAATTGTTTCGCTTTGGCCAAGAGATGAGCTGTGTGTTCAGCATAATGCGCCTCGATTTTGTTGCGGCCGGTGCGGATTGCGCGTTGTCTTTGGGGAGCATCCGTTCAGCTTATGTGTTTTTTCAGCTTCTTGGAGCTCCTTCTCAAGGGAGAGGCGGGTTTGACGCCTGGCTCTATGGTATGCCGTCCCCTGAGCGATAAGTTCCTCCCAGACCACAGCTTTCATGGCATCCCACGTGTTCGCCAGGGAGGTGTCTTCATTATGGTTTTCATTGAAAAAGTTTCGGATCGTGGAGGCGATTGCATCTCTCAGCAGCATGTTGTTGAGGATCGGATTAAACCAACCGCATTTATGCAGTGGAAGCGGTGTAGCCTGATGGGCTCTGAGTTCTAGAGTTACTAGTGCATGACCTCATAGGGTGCGTGTTCCAATCGAGATTTCCTTGACATAGGACAGAGTTTGCGGTGACGTCAGAAGTAGGTAGATTCTGGAAAAGGTCCTTTGGACATATGAGTAAAATGAAAAGCCCCTTTCTGTGGGATGAAGCACCCTCCAGGCATCCACTACCTCCAAGGTCCTGAAGAGGCAGAGGATTCCCAGAGCCGGGTATAGATCTTTAGAGGAGGGGGGGTGTGATTTGTCATTTGCGGGGTCTGGAACTCCGTTGAAGTCGCCTCCAATCACTTTCAGGCCTTTTGAGAAGGAAGAGAGGGTTAAGCCCAAGGACTCGTAGAAGGCAATCTGGCCCACGTTAGTTGGCCTAAGCAGAGGCACTTGATCGCTACATAACAGCACTGCGGGTCTATTTTGAAGTTTAGGATCTAGGGATTTAGGCCCCTTCTGAAAAGGATCGTTGTCCCTCCTTTTTTGGTTCCATCTGAGGCCAGAAACTGTAGTCGGAATTTTTTAGATAAAGTACCCCGGGAGCAGATTGGTCTCTTGCAGTAGGGCCACACCCTTGCCTCGTCCAGGAGTCGTTGGATGAACGTTTTGCGCTTAGCCGTGGAGGTTAGGCCCTTGACGTTAAGGGAGATGAATCGGAGGGTCCGGGAGACCGAGGGGTCCACCACAGCGGTGGGAGGAAGACTAGTCGCCATTATAGGGAGGTCGCAGTTGTCGGTCCCTCTCTCTGAACTTTAAAACAGAGCCTCCAACGAGAGAGCCCCAAATGGTTCAACGTGGGGGGGTCCTGGGGTTTCAGAATCAGACTCTCCCCTTGGCCAACTTGGCCGAAGCCATGCACCCTGCCAACGTGGCGGGCCTGGCATTTGAAAGAAAGAATCATTCCAAGGATTCATCGGTGGTCTGTACCTTGGAAACAGGCATGAGCCGTGGGGGGCCCGCAGATGGGCTCGTTTCTAGAGGCTGAGGAGTCTGCATTTTCAGGAGGATTGGACGAGGACTCCGAAGGATTGGAGGAGGGCGAGGATCCACAGGAAGCACGTGAATAGTAATTTTCTTTTCCCATATCTTGGGGCTCCGGACCATGAAGTTCCCTTGAGTTTCGATGAGGAATCAAGGGCTTCGCCGATGTCGGTTGCAGAGCGCGCTGAAGCACCTTCAGGGGAGTCTGAGTGTAGGATCTTTTCGGCGTCTTCCAGATGGGTAATTCTCTGGAGGGAACCATTGTGGGTGAACTGGAGAGCTGTTGGGAAGAGCCACCTGTAACGAATATGGTGATTCTGGAGGTAGAGGGTGAGAGGGCAGAGGGATTTTCTCTTTTGTAAGGTGAGTAGCGAGAGGTCCTGGTAGACCTGGACAGGATCCCCCTGGAAGAACAATTTGTCTCGGGTACGGCTTATCACAGAGATGGCTTCCTTTGTTGTAAAGAAGTGCACTATGGTTATCACATCGGGAGGAGAGTCTGTTGCCACCCCCCGTCGAGGGCGCAGCCTGTGGGTTCGGTCCAGCAAAAGCAACGATTTGTCTTGTCTAGATGGGGGAGGAGGCTTTGAAAGAAGTTCCCTGCGTATTCGGGGAGGTCTTTGTCCGGGACGGATGCTGGAATGCCCCAAATTCGGAGGTTGTTACGACAAGCCCTGTTTTCCAAGTCTTCTTGTTTAAACTCAAGGTTCTCACATCTATCTTGCAGGGATTGGATAGAGCGTTGGATCCCCCCCATCGATGCTGACTGGTTCTGGGAGCGATCTTCAATTTCCCTCCCCTATGCGCTGCTCCACTTCTGTTATCCTTTGTTTAGTATGCTCAAGTTTTGTGGTGAGTTCCGTCATAACTCTGTTTAAATGTCTGCCATAAAGGCCTGGATGTCCTCTTTGGTTGCTAGGTATTCTCTGTCGTCCGGTGCCTTCCGTGGGGCCATTTTGAGGGGGTATCAGATTTCTTGGCCTTATCGGCCACCAGTAGCATTGTGGAGATGTCCGCGTTCTTACTGGCCTTCGACTGTTTAGCCATGGTGGGCTCCCGATAGAGGGGGTAGTCTAGAGTTGCTTGTGTTTGACTTGCAGGGTCAGCTAGGTGGGAGCCGCTGGGCCTGCCCTTAGCAGCTCTACAGGGTGTTAAATGCTTAGTGCACTCGTCGGGTGCTGTTTTTGGGGGTGTGCTGAGGCGGGTGACCACGGGTCCAGCGGAGGCCAGGCGTCGCGGAAGCAGCCAGTACCCCCTTGGCAAACTGGCAGCCAGGGGGCGAGTAGTTGAGTGGGTCGGGGCGCCCCAGGAAATGGGAGGGAAAGAGTCTCTTACGCGAGGCTGTGTTCCTAGCCGTGTATAAGGGGGCCTTATGGACCGTATAAGGGTGGAAATGTGGTGCTGGCTTACCTCTGTACGATGTCCCATTATGGAAGGAGCAGACCCAGTAGGCGCAGTCGCTGTGGCTGTATTTGTGGGTTTTCCAGAGGGGTGGGGGTGACAGCCGAGCGCCGTTGGATGGGCAGGGGCGCCCCAGGAGTAAGTTGGAGGGGCCTCCAGGCGGCCTCAGGGGTAGGTCGCAGAAATCGCCCTCAAGAAGGCAGACCCTCAAGGGCTAGGCGGGGGGGGGGAAATCGTCTTCCCACAGGGGGAGATTGGTGTAGGGGCTCCCTCCCTCCGCCTCCAGGAGATGTTGGGGCGAGAAAGCAGAGCAGCCGATTGGGCCAGGGCGCACCAGGGGATGATGGAGGGGCCCCCGGGCCCAGAGGGTGTCCATATCCTATGTCACGGCAGCCCCGTGGAAGTCAGCTGGATGGCGTGAGGGGAGGCTCCCAGACAAGCCCCTCTCCGAGGTGGTTCTCAGTCTTTATATTCTGCGCGACGGGGGCGTCCGGTTCACCCCCCGGCCCCTCACACCCATCGGCAGTTCGGGCCGAGGCCCGGTAGAGATGGTGGTAAGCGAGGGGCTGGGGGGGAGGACCAGGAACACACTTGCCGCGTCTGCAGCGTGGTACTCTCCAAGGCCCCAGGCACCGCAGCTGTGCCCATTACGCAGGGGGCCGTGAGGCACGGTCCAGGACGGGCGACGGCGGGAGATGCGCCCTCTATGGCCGGGGCCCCATCAAGGCAAACCACAAGGCTGTGGTGGCCTCGAGTCGGGCATCGGGACTCGCTGTCTGGTTTAGGCTGCGGGCGGGGAGCTCCTCCTCTGGTCAGCTCCGGCAGGGATCTCATGCGCTGGGAGACTGTGTCAGCGCGAGTCCCCGGCCGCCATCTTGGCTCCCCCGGCTTTCGGAGGGAAAAGTCGGGGGAACAAATTCGGGGTCCCCTGGGATCCGCCAGTCCTCATATTCGCTCCCCAGGGTCCTCAGGCACTCCCATCATGCAGCATTGAAGGGGAGATCAAAAGCTGGTGCCGAACGCCAATAAATGTACATTCACAGTGGGCCCGGCACGGAGGCTCTCAAAAGAGCGGCCGCATCGTCGGCGCTCCAAGCCACGCCCCAAATCTCGACCCTTTCTTAAAGATAGGTATGACGTGGGATATTTGCCATGACACAGCAATACATTTAAGGCTTACAATATCGGAAAACTGAATATGTACGACTTGTACCTATACTCGTTTCAATATTAATTGATACGTTGATGTTCCAATCATATCCAGCAATGGCAGACATTTCACCCAAAAACCCAGGATTGTTATAAATATTCTGGATTCGAAGCAACCATTCCTTCTCTGGAATAGGATTGGTTAACAGCTGGTGGTGTTTCACCTCTGCCTGGTTGATTAATTCCCTGCAGTTATGTGAATTATTACCTTGTAAGGATGCCATCATTCTTTTCCCAACCTTTTTTTGATAATGTGAATAGTGAAATTTCTATTCTTATAGGATTGTTTTAACTTATGCACCTGTTCTTTACTTGATGCACAAATGCCACTTTTTTTATAAATATTTGATTGCTTTATGTAAAACTGCTTTTCGTTTCACAACTGGATCAAACACGGATACGTTTGTCTAATTTTATAATTCTTTTTACAAGGTAATAGCTTTGCCATATTTGTTTCCAAGTGTGTAGGAAAATGAGACAATTATGTAGCTTCACTTCCATGGTTGTAGAAATGAAATCGACCAACATATTGTTAAATATTTTCGGTCTTATCCCTAGACCACTTTAGTCTGTTGCCCTTCACGTTCACCTCAATGTCCTTCCATACAGGGACAGGAGCTACAACCTGTTAAACCCACCACAGTTGCAAGCTTAACTGTGCGTGATTGTTGTAGATGGCGGACTAGATAGCTCTTGAGGAATTAATTCAAAGCTGTCTAGCTCTTCTGGCACCAAACAGGATAGTATTGCGGCATTGGTGGCAGTCAGGTTTTCCTTCCACTCTTTTAAGAGATTTGCATGATATTGATGACCTTCTGTTTCCTGTCCAGTTGTGCTATCTTATATGTACAGGTTCCTGTTTGTTCCAGTATTTCATATTCCCCATGCCGCTTGGAGACCAGTTTGTTTTCCGAGGTAGGCAAGAGGACCGGTACTTTTTGTCCTATGGGAAACTATCTTAAGCTCACCTTTTTGTCATAGGTGGATTTTTGCTGGATTTAGGCCTTTTCCATACGAGTATAGACTAGATTTCGGACAAGTCTCATATGCTCTTGCAATCTGGTAGCCATTTGCGAAAAGGGGATGGGTGCCTCCTCTCGTTCTTCCCAGGTCTCCCGGAGCATGTCCACGACATCTCTAGGTTCTCTACCATAGAGTAGTTTAAAAGGAGAGAATCTGGTAGATGCACAAGGGTTTTTTCATACTGCAAATATTGCCCCAGGGATCATGCGGTCCCAGTCATTCCCATATTTATCTACCAACTTTCTTAGGATCATTTTAAGCATTTTATTGAATCTCTCTTCTAAACCTTCTGTTTGGGGATGGTTCACTGAAGTTCATAAGGTGGTAATATGGAGTAGTTTGTTGACTTCCCCCATGAGCTTGCTCATAAAACTTGAACCTTGATCTGTCAGGATTTCCGTAGGAAAGCCAACCCCGGAAAAATACGATAGGAGGTGCTTTATAATTTGCTGGGTGGTGGTGTTCCGCATAGGGAATGCCTCTGAGTAACTGGTCGCATAGTCGACAATTGCAAGAACATATTTGTTGCCCAGTCTAGATGTTTATAAAGGTCCAATGATGTCATCCCAATTCTTGAAAAAAGGACTTCTATGATTGGCAAATTATTTAGAGGGCAGGTAATTGGATGTGAGTACTGGTTTTCTGACATACTTCACATGTCTGAATAAAGGTTTTTATATCGGCATGGATACCTGGTCAGAAAAAATTCCTGCTGTGTGCGCTTGGGTTTTGGATTGTCCTAAGTGTCCCCCGGTCAGATGGGAAGGCGTAATCTCTAGCACAATCTTTTGGTGGGTTTTGGGGATTACTAAATTTTACTTGAGCCTTCTGTGGATGTTTCATTTCTATATAGCAATTCTTGCTTTAAGAAGAAGAAAGGACTTCCCTTCCCTATACCCTATCCTTAGGGAATTGCTTGTAAAAAGAAAGCTGGGTCATTTCGCTGGGCGAAGGCCAGTGTCATGATCTCTGCTTCCAAAAGATCAGGACTTGCCCGACTCCCTTGGAAGCAGACCCATAACCCCGGTTCCGAGTGCCAGCCAGTCCCAATTGGGACCTTTTGGACCCTGTCCTGGCGCCAGTGGCACCAGGCTCATAAAGATGCCCAGTCCCAGCGCTGGAAGCGCCGGGCTCATAATGCTTGGGTGGACTTACCTGCAGCAGACCATGCTGCTTACTTACCTGCCAGTTGAACCCCTGCTCCTCTTCTGTTTGGGACTACGTTTCCTGTTGGGTGGGGCAGGAGCCACTCCCTAGGTTCAGAACACTGGAACTCTTCTGGAAAGCAGGAACTCTTTTCTTACCTAGGCGTGGCTGTGGAAGGAGACACCTAAGCACTACAGGGGGCTATTTAAACCACACCCGATGGATGAATCTTGCTTTGCGTTATTCTGCATTCTCTGCAGCAGAACGCTCATCGTGTCTTCTGCTTCTGATCCTGGGCCTAAGGGAACAAAGGCTTACCATCCTGGAATCCAGTCTTCAGCAGCACCTGTAAAGACAAAGAAAGAACAGGTTAGCACTACGGTCTTCAGTGGCAGCGCATCTCTTACCTGGTCCATCGGCTGTCACCAACGCCTCGCGCTGCATTCCGGCATCTGAAAGACAGAGGCTTACCTACTCTTCGCATGCTCCGGAGGTCTTCGCACTGCATTCCGGCATCTGAAAGACAAAAGCTACCAGCTCTTCGCACGCTCCGGAGGCCTTCGGCGCTGCATCCCGCATCTGAAAGACAAAAGAAGGTGCGTTTAAAGACATTGGGCAACTTTATTACTCACGTGCCATTACTCCTTCCCACGCCGAATCCAGTGGGTATTCCAGCACCCTTCAGCTTCTCTAAAGCTCCGAACTTGTACCTGCAAGATAAAAGGGACAGTTAGTGCGCATCGTGAAGCAGGCTACAAGCGCTTACTTACGTGCTTCCAGGCGCTTCTATTCCTCACGCGGGTTCGATCCTCAACTCTCATCAGCCCGCCATCCGCCATCGCCGGAACCCTGCAAAACAAGAGATATCATTACAAAAGACTTTTAAGACATTTGAAGTGCCCAGAACTTACCGTTCGTGCAGTTAACGACGGACAGCAGTCCTCTGAGGTCAAGAGGCCTGCAGCCTTATCCAGTGAAGAAACTGGTTACGGCACCCTGCCCCGAGGCAGATGGAGAGCTCGGCGTTCACTTACCTAAGGTGAGGGTGTTAACCTTTGGGGTTCTACAGGAGAAGAGAAAGGGAAGAGGAGAGAGGCACCCAATAACCCCAGTTCATTAATCCCATATTTTCTATCTGCAGACATCTTACTCTTCGAGTCAGACATACAGTGCACAGAGGTCCAGCCCAAAGAGCCAACCGTGTGTTACACATCACCTTTGAAGATACGGCATTCACCCAGTCAAGACCGGCGCCTCTGCGGGAATCAGGTGAGCGTTACAGCCAGGTCGGGATAGATGGTAGGTTCTTCTCCCTTTTTCTCTTCTGTGTTAGATGGCTCATCAGCTTCCCCAAAGCCTAAGGTACCTCTCTCTGTTTCTTCTGGTTCACTTTCTCTAAAATGAGGAAATGGAGCTTTTTAAGAATCCCTTCAGCAATGTTGTCCCCCAGACGTACTTCAAATGGGATCTCGCCATGGTCCTGTAAGAGAACCTTTGTCTCCCTGGAAGTCTGGATCGATGACTCCTGCTAGAACATCTATACCGAACTTCCAAGCCAGGTCAGATTGTGGGGCCAATCTTAACACCCAGGAGGGGGTATCAAAATTAAGTCTGTGGGAATCATTCCTCTTTTCCCAGGAGGGATAGTAGCCTCCCTGCTGCTGCAGATATCGAAGCCTATTGATTCTTTTGTGGCAACAGGTGGTTGGAGGCTCTGACTAAGCTTCTGGAATAGTAGGTTTCCCTAATTTTTCAATTGTCACATCCCACTTCTGACACCAAGTAAGCAAGGCGCATGGTATTAACAGTAAGACGCACACAAGTGAACACAGTGTAAGGGTGTTTATTGAACTTTCGCAAGCGTGTCATAAACGCCTATCTACACCTAAATCTGTAGATGGGAGCAAGCTACGACCATCAAATAATAGTGCAGTCCTAGTGAAGTCTTGTCAAAATAAAGGTCCTATACTCAAAAAAACTATTGTCTATCCTTGCCGCTAATAAACAAATAGTGTGCGGTGGTGTTCATGAAAAAGAAAGTAGTGTTCACAAAATTATATGTTTGGATGTTCCGGCGTTGGCCTCGCCACGTTATCAGCACGGGGCAATGGCGGTTCACTCAATCAAGCACACACTGTGGCGTCTGCGGCACAAGGATACAGTTCCATTACCAGCTGTCATAAATCAACCATGTATCTTATACTGCACAGTAAAAGGATACAGGTATAACCATAAAGGATACAATTGAAGGGTTCTTCCGTATCCTTAAGGAGGCAAACGGCTTAAAAGTAGTGAAATCAAAAATAGACCTTCCAAATGATACCACTCTCTGACTAATATAACAGGCAGAGGGAGGAATCACTGGAAAGGGCATGGGAAAATAACTGGAAGTCAGCCTAGGATAAAATAAAATGTAATGAAGAAGTATCCCAACATTAATTCTCACTAATAGTTCGTCAATTAGGACAACACTAACCTGTAGATGCTGATAACTGGAGGCCTCGCCAACAAGTCTCTGAAGTAATCCAATAAAGAACCAACCAAAAAGGAGAGAAGGTTAGTAAGGGAAAACGTATCCCGAACGGCACGAGGGTCACGCTAGATACCAGGCTGGTGCACCACAGGATAGCGTCCAACGTAACGTGCACAATCACCTTCTAAATTAACAATTGTTGGCAGTACTTCCTTTCCCACGTAGAACAGAAGAGAGTAAGTGGAACTCCACCTGTTGTATCATCACCGGCGATAGGATTCAGTCAGAGCATAGCACAAACTTGCGTGTGGATTTATACCTGCAAAGAGTTCAAGAAACCGCGTGTGGTTTTACACGCAGCAAAAGTACACGCAGCCAGTACAGGCGCATGTTAGTATTCTTCCACGAGACTGCAAGAAACAGCGTGTGGATTTACAGACGGCAGTAGTACACGTAGCCGGGACTACCAGAGATTGCATGTTCAGGGAAATCCGTACCTTGGTGTTCTTGGACGTGGCTGAAGGTAGCGTGTGGAAAAAGTACAGGCGGGCAAGGAAAGCCGCCCGTTTCTTCTTGGACGCGGCCACAGGAGATTGCGTGTGGAATTAACACGCGGAAGGAAAGCCAAAGAAGTTGCTGAAGAGTTGCGAGGACGCAGATCAAAGTTTCAGCTAGAAGACTCCATGTTTGTTGAATCAGAAGCAGCGAGCGACGTCCCAATGCTGCTTATAAACGTAAGGTGGAACACACGTGACAATTCCTAATCGCGTGATACTAATGACGTGTATAATGCAAACGTCGTTTTCCAGGCCAGTTATCAAACAGCCTCCATCTCGAATAGAAAGTCTTTGCAGTTCTATGGGCATAACCAGGTCTGTGCGAAGAGTGAGTAACGGGTCCAGATGTGATCTGACTGCCATGCATGACAGTGCCACCCCCCAAAGGGGCAGCCACACCCCTTTTTGAGTGGAATTTACGCAACAAAGCAGGTGCATGGATATTGGAAAGAGGTTCCCAGGATCCATCTTTGGGACCATATCGCTTCCAGTCCACCCGATAAAATGGTTGACCAGAACAAAGTCGCATATCCAGAATTTCTTGTACCTCATATTCATCTGAACCTTCTACTGAAACAGATAAGGCCATATAGGCAATTTAGTATTATCAGAGCATGGTTTGATGAGTGACACGTGAAAAACGGGATGCACTCGCCATCACTGTGGTAATGCCAGGCGGACAGCAGCCAGATTAATCGCGTGAAGTACCTCATATGACATTATGACCTGCTGCTGGTGTATCCATAGACTAACCGGAATCCAAAGGAATAGATCTGGGATGTTGCCCATACAAAGCATAGAAAGGTAAAGTACCTATGCCATTATGGTGGGAATTATTGTATGCGAATTCTGCGGCTGGGAGAACAGTTATCCAGTCTGGAACTGGAGACACAAACACTGCAGGTATTGTTCCATAGTACTGTTAACCCTCTCAGTCTGTCCAGCCATTTGTCGATGATAGGCGCTGGACATCCGGTCGTCAATAAGCAACGCAGAGCTCAGTGCTCTGCAAAAGCGTGAAGCAAACTTCGAACCCCTGTCGGTGATTATTATGGAAGGTAAACCAAAAAACGAAACACATTCCGGATGAATAATTCAGCCAATACAGGAGCTGTTGGTAACCCAATACAGGGAACAAAGAGTGCCAGTTTAGTGAAATAGTCCACCACAACTCATATGGTATTGTACCCATTGTTCCGTGGCAATTCCACCACAAAATCCATTGATATCATATGCCACGGTTTATGAGGAACAGATAAAGGTTGTTACAAACCGACTTGCTTGCCAGGAGTGTTCTTGCATTGGATGCGTACTGAACATGTAGAAATGTAGTCAACTACATCTCGTGTAATTGAAGGCCACCAACACGTCTTTTAAGCAGCTCTAGAGTTTTCTTTTGTCCCGGATGGACTGCTACAATGGAGTCATGTCCCCAACTGAGGGCCTTGTTACGAGTGGTGTCTGTTGGTAGGTAAAGCACCCCTTGTGTGAAAGGTAAGCCGTTCTGTATATCCAGATTGTGTTCTTGTACCAATCACGGGTTTTGTACAACCCATTCCTGTAATTCATGTTTTAAGGATGGTTGTGCAGAACAGCTACAGATCACATGATCTGTCAACAACGTACTTTGAGCTGGCGGTGCTTCCTTCAAATCCTCACTGATGCGGGATTAAGCATCGGATTTGACATGTTGTCTGGAAGGGCGATGTGTGATTTGAAAATCGTATTGAGCAAAAAACACATGCCTTCTAGCCGGCCAGGCTGTAAGGCATTTCATAGTTTTGAAGGCTTAGAGGTTATGATGATCAGAGTACACCACCACCTGATGTTTTGCCCCAAGAAGATGTCGCCATTCCCGGAATGCAAGCAATTCCCCTTCAGTAACGGTGTAGTTCCGTTCGTGTGGGGTTAGCTTACAGGAAAAGAACGCCACGGATGCTCCTCCTTGGTTTCTGCACAAACATGCGAGTGTAGAGCTCCTATAGCGGCGCTGGAAGCATTTGCTTCTACCATAAACTGACAATCGGGATTAGGATGTTGTAGTACAGGTGCTATGGTAAATGCCTCTTTCAACGTCTTGTGCGTTCTGGTTCCAACAGAATGGTACTTTTGAACTAGTTAAGGCTGTCAATGGGGCCACTGTCTTAGAGAATGAACGTCTAAATCTGCGATAGAAATTCGCAAAACCTAAGAAAGACTGTAAAGACTTGACGTTATGCAGAGTAGGCCAGGTCAATATAGCCTTAACTTTGGAATGGCTCATTCGGACTCCATTTTTGTTATATCGTAACCCAAGAATTCTACTTCTTGCGTATGAAAAATGCATTTCTCAGCTTTGACAAAGAGTTTGTTCTGAGTCTTTGGAGGACAGCTGACACATGACCGACATCTTCTGGGAGTGACAATGAATATATCAGTATATCGTCCAGATAGATCACCACAAACTGGTCCATCATGTCTCTGAAAATGTCCTTCATGAAGAACTGAAATGTAGCAGGGGCATTACAGAGGCCAAAAGGCATCTCCAGATATTCAAAAAGGCCATACCGCGTCTTAAAAGCGGTTTTCCACTCATCGCCTTCGCAAATGCAGACCAGATTGTTTGCTCCCCGTAGATCCAGTTTCGTAAAACAGCTAGAAGTACCTAGCTGGTCTAACACATTTATCAGTGGTAATGGATATTGGTTCTTTATGGTGATGTCGTTAAGGGCTCCATAATCTATGCAGGGTCTTAAGTCTCCTCCTTTTTTCGGAACAAAAAATAATGGAGAGGCAGCAGGCGACTGAGATAGCCGTATGAAACCCATATCGAAAGCTTTGTCTATGTACTCTTTCAAGACATCTTCTTTGGGAGTTAAAGAATAAACTCGGCCAGTAGGGACTTTGGCCTCAGGAAACAGTTAAATCAGACAGTCATACTGCCTATGTGGAAGCAGCTGTTCTGTCTTACCTTTGTCGAATACATCTGCATATTCCATATACTCGCATGGTATGTGTGTACCACCCTGATGTACTGCGCTGATGATAGTGGACCCTTCAGAATGTTGAGTTGGGTGTATGTGGCATTATTACTGTCACAATGCTGGATTCTGTATAGGAATGCAGAATTTGCCCAATTTAGTTGAAGTCTAGTTATTGGTCTAGGTAAGATGAACAACTTGAAGCCTGCGGCCGTGAGAAGGGTGCGGTGTTGCCAAGGATTTCTTTCCTCTCTACTGTGTGTTTGGTGAAGCCACGCCCCTACCTACAAAAACTGCATCCCGGCCCTGCAGCGGTGAAGCCTGCAGCCATAAGAAGGGCGTGGTGTTGGTGCCACATGGTGTTCGCGCTACAGGGGGGGAGCAAGAAACTGCCAAGACTGAGCTGGGGCCCTACTGTCTCAAAAGCGGCCCAGCTAAGGGAAGGAGGAGTAACAGCCCGGATCAGACTTGGACTAACCAACTGTAAGGAAGGCTGTGCTCGAGTTATAACAGGGCTATACATTAATTGTTCTTAAGAACTAAGTCGGGGATAAGCTCTGCTGAAACTGATCATTGAACATTATAGGGCTCGCAGAAGGATTCTCGCCCACTTAGCCCGCAGGCAATAGGAAGCAAGGGGTGGGTGGGTGGGGGGCGGATAATAGTCGGTCTCTGGTTGCCCCTCGAGCTGATCGGGAGTGCCTCGCTCCAGAGAAAATTGGAAAAACTAAGCGACAGTGGTCTGGGCAATTTTGGACCTTGGACTTGGATTTGTTCCTGATTCAGGAGGGCTTAGTTTGAACCATAGGGAAATGTTAATGAAATGCTAATGAATAGCCCGGAATAACACAAATAACTGTTGCAGCTGAGTTTCTGTGTTGGGCAGCTGCCAAAACGAATTAGAGGGGTCAGACCTGGCAATTACTTCCTGACTAGCAATTGCTTCACCAGACAGGCAGTGGTGAGCATTTTAGTATATTTGGTCACCACACCGCAAGCCTTTGTCATTGCATGAGTTCAAACCTATTTTTTCAAAAAATGTTTATATTCTGCTTAGACTGAGTGTGTAAATTGTTTGACCACTGGAACTGACTAGTAGGTAGAATTGTATTTATTTACTTCCTATAGTGTGATCTTATCAAGAGTAATATATATTTAATTCCAAGCTCACCGCTGTTGAAACATATTGGCACTTAGTACTTAACACTTTTGACTCCTCACACTTTAAGCCAATTTGCACAGTATGAAGATTTCTGTTTTTAGTATAAAAGCATCTTAAAGACATTTTTTACATATTATTAACGCATGAGCATATTAGTAGCACTTTAAATCCTCAATTTACAAATCTATTTACTCCGATATCTTAGAGGAAATAGTGGAATTTAGGAAATAGAATTATTTTCCATCCTTAAGTGGAAAATGATAAAAAGGAAAGCAGAGGTTTCTGACCATCCGGGAGCTACTAGAAAGTAGATCTCCTAAATGTTGCAACCAATAAAGGATGTCAATTTGTTGATCTCAGAGATCAAAGTCTTCCTACATGCACTAGATGGCATTGAGTGCGCAGATGGGACGGAGGGAGGACAAATTAGTGGGATCCCGACCCAGGGGAAATCCGGAGTACAAGATCCAGTAAGGGTAATTAATTGAAATTGTGCGACTACAAACTCAGATCTTGATTTAATTGACCTATGTGATTATGAACCAGCGATAAAAGCAAAACCCCCGGTGAGGGCTAGCAAACTCACCGTAAAAGAAGACCGGTTGCCACCTTTCAAAGTTGTACAATCGCCAGGGTAAGCAGGAGGGAAAGATGACCAGTTCCCTGTAACTAATAATGCCATGGCCCAGGAAACACAAAATAATGTTATAGAAATGTATCATGCTCCAAAATCTGTTCAGAGCCTGTGCAAAGAAGTCACTGCTAAATTAGATGACCAACAGACTGCAACCTCTATTAATAGCCAAAAAGAAAAGGCCCAAAAGAGTCTGGAGTACCAGACTTGTATGTAATTGCACCTTCAATCAGGTTGTCTGATTGCTATGGTCCCCTACTATCCCCAGTATCTGTGTTGCTGCATACCGCCGTCCAGGTCAATCCATCAGTATCCCCCATTAGAGCAAGAGACCAAGAGGCCCGCAAGGAGGCTCTAGGATGTAAAAGGAGGGTGGTAACCAAAGGGAATTATAAGGGGGGGCCTTCGGAAATACCCAGAAAATAAGAACTAGTGTCCCAAACAGTACCCAGACAGATAATAGTAGTAGCCACCCCAGATCTAATGATCCAGCAATCGGTTGCCAAATATTTAATTACGCAGTTGGAAGTGATCTTTATTACTAAAATAGGAAACTGGTTGAAAGAGGTATTAGTAGAAATCAAAGAGATTAAAAGCAAGGTGATTGAACTGGGCTTGGTAGAAAGATCTAGGCCCCGCTGTAGTACCGAGACTGCAAAGGCAAAAGAGAATTCACGAGCGCAACATATAGTCCCCCAAGTTTTACCCGTGAGCAATAAGTCAACCGCTGAAAAGGCAATCATAAATTCTTGGAGGAAGCGGAACGATAATACCATGAGCTGCCCTAGGAATATGATTTGGACTCAAAAACGTTTGCAAACTAACCTGGCATCCCCACTGACATGCCCAAACACAATAGCCCTGGATACGCCTCTAGGCCATGACCCAATAAGGAAAGGTATGAATTCACCAATGAGAGATCCTTGACCCTCTGATGACCAATATCCCACAAAAGGGTCAGGGAATGTATGAGGACCAGGAGAGCCTCAAGAATAAATATATTTATTGGATCCTGCATATAAAAGGCTGTCTGTCGATTATCGATAATGATATAATACACTGTCAAAGGTGGAGGTTGCCAAACTCCAATCTAGTTTATATTCTGATCTCCTTGGTTAGACTACGATCCCGTGAGTTTTTTGGAATGGATGGGGGCTGGTGTCTTCTCTAATAAGGAGAGTGGAGCAGACATTGGAAACAGGGAAACTACATTTGCTCCAGTAGGGCCAATGAGGAGGGAAAAGGATCCCACACCATGTCAACGTAGCCAAATAGGCGACACAGATGAAGTGGATTGACTGGGAGATGTTAGCCCAGACGGGTGCAGGGGGTTTCACCCTGGTGTCATGGAACACTGCTGGTTTAAACAGACTTTTGGGGGATGCAGATTGGGTGGCCTTTGTGAGAAGATTTAATGTAATTGTATTACAGGAGACATGGTCCTCTGCCCCGGTCCCCCTTCAAGGGTACCAAACATTTTATGTGCCAGCCACAGAAGGGATGAAGGGAAGACCAAGTGGTGGCCTGCTGATTTGGGTGGAGGTTGGAGGGTGGAGGCCAAGCAAACGGGCTGATTTGCAATGGTTACCCATTTCAACTGGGGATAACGAATGAATAGGCCCATTTAACATCTACAGTAGGTCGCCTTCTAAATTTGGCATGGAGATATTGTCCTGTCTAAGGGAAAACCTAAATACTAACCAAGGGAGGAAAAGACTGTGAGCTATATCTTTTGTAGCAGGAGATATTAATCTCCAGATCGAACCTGTGGGAATATTGAAAAATCTATGGGAAGATCAAGACCTTGCTTTGGACATCCCCAACGTGATAGCATCTCCGCCAGTGAGATTGCATCGTTCAGCAGTAGAATCAGCCAGTTTGCTGGACAACTTAAATCTAAGAGCATGCAATGGGTGCTTTCCCAAAGATCAGCCTGCAAAAACTACATTTAAGGATCACAATGGTTCATCTCTTATAGATTACATCTTTATATCAGGGGTCGCTGGGACGCAGGTCAAAGACTTTGAGATCCAAGTAAGAATTGAGTGATCATTATCCCCCGTGTGCACGAATTAGAGGTGTTGGCCAAAAGGAAGCTAAATTTATAGAAGCCAGACATGCCTATCTATTTACTGTGGAAGGTCATGCAGGTAAATCTGTCGGGTGGGTAAAGGTGTTGGACCAGAAAGGCAAGTTGGCTTTCTATAATTCAATTATTCCAAATTTAGAAACTATCTGTGACCTAGAGACCAATGACCTGCTTATATTAAAGGCATTTGAAAGCCTGAAGGAAAATGTTCTCTGTCATAACTCTAAGCCTAAGGAAACTATCAAAACGAAAACAGTGTGTAAGAATGAGTGGTATGATGAGGAGTGCAGAGAAGTGATAAAGACAATTATGGGATGCATAGACAAAAAGGGGACAGTAGATAAAAACAAGCTGCGTTGGGCTCGCTCACAGTACAAAATGATAGTGTCTTCCCAAAAAAATGACTTTGTACAGGCCAAGTGGAGAAATATGTCTGAGGCATTAAATAATAAAAATGTGCTTTTTTTCCAGCTTCTAACTGACAAGGACCTGAAAGGTGATCAGACACTCAATTGCTGCATAGGTGCAGAAGAGTGGCAATCTCACTTCGAGAGTCTGTATGGGGGAGCGGTGGGTGCTGTCACCACAGATGTAATGTAGATAGAAGGTGATTTATCGAGAGATGGGGCAGCATACATAACTGCAGAGGATGTAGAGAATGCAGTTTCCTACCAAAAAGGGGGCCCCGGTTCTGTGCAGCGTTTTCTATGCAATCCTGAGGGAGGGTGTGATTCCCGAATCATGGCGTAATTCCACTGTACAAGAAAGGCGGGAGGGAAAATCCAGCTAACTGCCTCCCGATATCCCTTCTAGACAGCGCAGGCAAACTCTTTGGAAAGATTATTTTAAGCAAACTACAGGACTGCGTAAATAATAACAATGCCAAAATTCCAGGCAGGTTTCCGAAAGAGCAGAGGAACCATTGAGCATTGATTTTTTCTTCAGATGCTGATTTAAAAATACACGGTCCTGAAGCATATTAAATGATATGCTGTTTTCCTCGATTTCAGGACAGCCTTTGACTCTGTATCAAGGGAAATGCTGTGGAAATTACTATCTCTTCGTAAAGTCCCTGCTTATCGAATCTGGCTAATTAGGCTTCTTTATTCTAAAAATAAAGCTGTTTGTTATGGGCTCGGAGGTGAAACTACTGCAGCCTATGATGTAACGAAGGGGGTGAGGCAGGGATGCCTCATGTTGCCCATTTTATTTAACCTGTACATACAGGAAATAATTGATAAATGTTCTAATGGAATGTCAGGACTGCCCCAAAATGGTATATGTACAAGTACCCTGCATGGTTTTACGCCGATGATGCAGGAATATTGGCAACAAGGGTTGGAAAAATCTTTGGCATAATTCGTGCTGAAGTGCAACGAGCTGGAATTGCAATTGCACTTGAACATTGATAAGTCCTAGGCAATGGTGTTCAGGCCCATGTTTTCAAAATGAAAGCCATTAGTGCAAGGTTAAATGGCAACCAACTAGAGAAAGTAAAACATTTCGATTACCTTGGGGTGGGTTGCTCAGGTGAAGCAGTCTGCTGCCACCCTAGCTATATTCGGGGGGTCTATTGCAGCATTTCATGTAAATCACGGTCATGGAGCAATCGCGCCTGCACTAGACCTCTATGAGAAGCAGGCTATCCCGGCCGCCCTATATGTGTACAGTTACTCACTGTAACTGCAAATCTTCTGTGGATCCAGGTGTAACGACAAAACAATGCCAAAGAGTTCCGGGAAAAAGCAAAGCTCCATCAGCATGTTTGCTAAGCCAGCGGCCAAGGCACGTGGGGAAGGTGCTGATGCTGTTGTAAGACCCAGCCGGCTGCTGCAGTGCACAAACCTAGCGAGTTTCAACAGATGATCGACTACATGCGCAAGGGGTTTGCCACTTTACACACTAAGCTGGATGACATGAGCAGCACCATCAGCTCAATAAAATCCTGCATGGACAAGTCTGGTGCACAAGTGACGGAGGTGGAGTTCAGGGTGGGTACGACTGAGGACAAGGTCCAGGCATTAAGAGCTGATGTTGCCTCGCTTTTGAAGCAAGTGATACCCATTGGCAAGAAAAACGAGGACCTAGAATCTGGATGCTGCCGCAACAACTTGCAGATTGTAGGACTACCGGAGGATAACATGGCAGGTTCCATGGAAGAATACATCGAGCGCACTCTTGTCCCTACTGGACAGTCAGAAATGATCACCACACTTTACCATCAAGCGGGCTCACCGCACACTTGCACCAAGCCCCGCGCCCCACTGCTCCCGATCAATGCTCAGGTATTAAACTACCATGACAGAGATATGCTCCTACGGGCTGCGAGGGCTAAGTGTGAACTTCTACTGGGCTCCAACAGGATCCACCTCTACCCGGACTTCTCGGTAGCGGTGCAGCAGGAGCGTAAGACTTTTATGGCCACCAAGAAAAGGCTCTGAGACCACAAGGTGAAATATTCCATGCTCTACCTGGCTAAACGGAGTATAGAGTACAGTGGCAAGGTATATTCTTCACGTTTCCCGAGGATGCTATGCGGTTCGACAAGCACTTTCCTGGTGGACCTTAACCTGTACTTGAGTGTCGCCCTTACCAAGTTTTATTGATTCCAACTTGTGGCGTAGACGCCAATGTTGATACCCTTGAGTGTGACACCTTATTGTCTGATTATGCTTCATTGTCCCATTGCTCAGGGAATACAAACCAGTTAATAAGAAGATGGTATGCCTATGCCGGGCTGCAATCGGCTAGCAGCCCCCCATGCAAAGTTGAAAATGTTGTTGGGGTCTATTATCCCTCTGATTGGAGGTGAGGAGGGGTATTATGAGTCAGTTTCAAAAAAAGTGCTTGATGTTCATGTTTGGTTTAACGGAAATCGGTGGCTTGGGGCTGCAAATTCATCGCAACGCCTTATCTCTGATTTCAGGGAATTCAAGGACCATATCTTAATCTGGCCAAATGGGGGTTGAGCCTGTGAAATTCATGAGCTGAAACGTACGTGGGCTGGGGAAGCCAATAAAGATGCGCATGCTGCAACTGCACGCCGAACGACACAAGATAGACATTTTGTTTCTACTAGAAACTCACGCACTAGACACAGCCAGTTGCAGATTTGCCAAAAGCTGGGACATGCAGTGCCATGCAGTACCACTTCACCTCCTATTCGTCTCAATGCAAGGGGGTCATGACCATTATACACAAACCAATGCAATACACCCACCTGAACGCACAGATTGAACCACTACGACAGTATGTTCTTCTACGGGACATATTGGTGAGTCAAGAGATCATATTAAATGTTTATGGGCCCAATGTGGATGACCTGGATTTCTACTTGGAATTAATCAGGCTACTATTGCTCTACCCCGTAATCCCAGTGATATGGGGAGGAGACTTCAAAACCATTCTGAATATGGACCTTGATCGGTCCGGAGCTAAAACACAGCAGTTGCCCAAAGCAGCCCTTGTGCTGCAGAGAGGCATTCGGGAAGTGGGAATGGTGGATGCCTGGAGAATGCTTAACCCCAAACTGTGTAAATACTCATATTATTCTACAGTTCACGACTCCCACTCCAGAATTGATACTTGGTTGATATCTGACTCGCTTATAAACCACCTCATAGAGACTGATATTTTACCTTGCATGTTTTCGGGCCACTGCCCAATTACTCTGAAGCTTCTGCTGGGTTCACTGCCTGAGGTGAACAGGCAGTGGAGATTCAAATCACAATCGTTTTTTTCAACTCTTTTTTATTAATTTTCCAACACATAACAAACCAACATTAACAACAACAACAAACAATGCACTACAACTGGCATTTCAAAATCAGGACTCCTGGCACTTTGTGTTGGGGGCCGCACTCTATCATCCGTCTCGCTGGTATATCGGCTCGGCTCCTCCCTTGTCTGTCCATAATGTTCAGTGTTGGCTCATCCCTGGCTCCCGCATTAGGCCCCTTGCGGCATGCCAACAGCCCCCACTGAGTTCCTTTGCTTACATTGTCGCCGGGAATTCAATCCTCCTCCGGCCCGTTAGGGCCTGTCGTGTCTTGCCCTTCAGTGCTGTGAAACAGGTCCTGTTTGTGAGAGTTCCAGACAAGTAATTTGGCCCCACTCTCACCTTCTCCCCTCTGCATTGCTCTGGTCCACACTGATTTTTCCGCTATTGTCAATTTTTTCAAGTCTGCCCACCACATTTCTGCTGATGGCCCTGTGCTCGAGTTACATGCCATCGCTATGCAGCGTTTCACCAGAATACACATTAAATATTTCATTTTCGCAATATGTGTCCTCTGTTTGCTGCCCCTCGGGAACAGCCCCAGGAGATAAGATTCCGGCGAACATGCTTGAATTTGAATCCCTCCTGCCTCTGGCCTCATTTTTACTGTGTTCCAAAAGTTAATTATCACTGGGCAGGACCAGAACATATGTGTCATATCCGCCTCTTCTGTCGCACAACGTGGGCAGCTTCGGGCTTGATCGTGTCTCATGTGCGACATTCTCTGAGGTACAGCTGCATTTGCTTGAATCTTGCATTTCTGGAGACTTTTTTGGCATACTGAAGTGTCCTGCTCCACTCTTCATCAGTGCAGGTCCTGTGGAGTTCCTCTTCCCATTTAGCTCTTGCTTGCAACTCCCTCTCATTATTGCTACGCAGGAGCTGTTAATGGAGTCTGGATATCGTGTGTCCTCCCTCCTACACGTCGAACCACGCGTCCAGTACTCCCTCACTATCCCCTTCTCCCGGCAATGTCTGCCACCTCTTCTTGATCCTCTCTATCATACTATCGTACAGTAGGAATTGTCCACTGTTCATCCATCAAGGTCTGAAAATCCACCCGCTGCCCATCTTTCCATAGGTCGCCAGTCTGTGCCACTCCCTTGTCTTCCCACTGCGTGCAGTAAATAGTAAGGGATGCCTTGTGGCTGTCGACTAGTCGCGCCAGGGAAATTTGTCCAGAGTAGGGGTCCCTCGCTCCTTGCATCTTCCAGGCTCTCTTCCAGAGGGTCAGGCTCAGTTGAACTAAAGTAGGGAGTGGTTTGGCTAAGGCTTTGTCCATCCATGGGAGCTCCCTCAGGTAATAGTGTCGTATTGGTGGCTGAAAAAGCAGTGTATCTATGGATGTGTCATCCCCCAACCATTTTACAACGAATTGGAGTTGTCCCGCCAGATAGTAACGTTCAAAGTCTGGCAACCTGATCCCTCCGCTCTCATAATCCCTCTGTAGAGTGTTCAGCGCTATCCTGTTGCTCCCCCCACCCCATAGGAACTCTCTTGCCAGTGTGTGCAGCCGTCTAAAGAAGGGCCTGGGGATGTTATATGGGATATTAGTGAAGTAATACAGTAGGCAGGGCAGGACCGTTATATTCAGTAGGGCTGCTCTCACCATCATCCTCAGTGGGAGTGTCTTCCAGAACATCATAGCTTTTTCTATTTTGGCTAGGGCCGCCTGTGTATTAGCTGTGTGCGTTGTTGTGATGTTGTGGTGTATATCCACTCCGAAGTAGTGGAATGTGGTTGGTGCCCATGTGAGTCCTAGACTCGGAAACTGGTCAGGGGTGGCCTGCTGGGGGGAAGAGCGAGGATTTCTACTTGTTGATCGCGATACCAGACAGTCTGGCAAATGCTCCTAGTGCTTCTAGTAGATCCGGCATATTTTCCTTCGGGTTCCCAACATATAGGAGTATGTCATCCGCATATATCGAAATGAAATGTACCACCCCGTCTATTTCTATCCCCTCGTTCCCATACTCTGCCCTAAAGAAAACAGCAAATGGCTCAGAAGCCAGTATATATAACACCGGGGATAGTGGGCATCCCTGCTTTGTACCCCTGCCAATCTTCCACCGCTCTGAGATGTGCCTCCCTGTTTTCACCCTTGCTCTGGGATCACTGTAAAGCAGCTGTATCCAGCAAAAGTACCACTCCCCTATCCCAAAATGGGCAAGAGCCCCCAGGAGCCAATCCCAGTTCAGAGTCAAATGCCTTAATAGCGTCTAGCAACGCCACTGCGCAGTAGCCCTGTTTCTGTTCCGTGCTATCAATAACGTGGTCAGTCTGTGCAGATTCGATGTCGTGTTTCTCCCTAGTACAAAACCCGTTTGATCTGGGTGTACCAGCTTGGCTATTACCCGCTTGAGTTGATTCGCTAGGGCTGTGGTCAGGATTTTGGAGTCCTGATTGATCAGGGAACTAGGTCTATAAGAGCTGCACTACAGATGCGGCTTCCCGGGTTTCAATCTAGGTATGTCGCCCGATTCTGAAAATCTCTGTGGCAACCTTCCCTTCTCATATGCCTCCTGAAACATCTCAAGCAGCCGTGGCGCCATGGTGTGCTTGTATTTCTTATGGATTGAATTCCCCGGGTAACCCATCTGGTCCCGGGGATTTGCCTGTTGCCAGGTCAGCTATCACAGCGGTCAGCTCATCTAGCGTAAGGGGTGCATCCAATGTCTGCACCTGCTCCTCCGATAGCCTGGGGACGGGAATTTCATCAGTTATATCTCCCGCCTTTGCTGTCTGCTTCCCGGAATGCAGTTCTTTATAGAACCGCGAGAACACTCCATCAATGCCGCCTTGGGTCCTCACTTCCCCGCCTTGCTCATCCCTAATTCCAGTTATTGGGTCGTGCCTGTTCTCTTGTTTAGTGAGCCAGACTAGAAGCTTACCAGGTTTGTCCCCTTCAGCGTGTAGTCTCTGTACATACTTCTCATAGTCTAATCTGCCAAGTTTTTCCCAGATTGCGGAACACTGCAATCGCAGCACTGTGAGCTCCTCTGGTTCTTCCCCCTCAACCCCCGCCCGCGCTTCTGCCCGTTTGATTTTCTTTTCTATTCCCCCAGTTCAGCCATTATGGACCCCCTAAATCCACCCGCCTTCCCTATCGCTGCTCCTCTGACCATCACTTTGAAAGCTTCCCAGACCATGCCAGTGCTGTCTACGCTCCACACGTTATGCTCAATGTAGTCCTCTATGGTCTCTCTAATATATTCTTGGAAGGTCTGATTTGTCAGTGCCTCCGCCCTCAGTCTCCGGGTGGGTATAGGGGCTCCCCTGTATGTGTATGTCCATGTTGCCACCATCGGGGCGTGATCAGGTAGCGTTCTTGCCTTAATATGTATCCCCGTGAATTCTCCAAGGGACTCCCTGCCCGTAAACAAATCTATATGGGTGTATGTGCAGTGTGGGGCGCTATAGTGTGTGTATCCCCTGGTGTCGGACGTCTTCCAGTTTCAGGTGGTCTAGGGTCTTCTGTAGGGCCGTGGCCGGCGGGGCTGGTTTCTTCTGCCTGCTGTCGGACCTATCCACCAGCGAGTTCAGCGTGCAGTTGAAATCTCCTGCCCATATGAATGTCGCTCCTCTGTAAGGGGTTAGCCGGGGTGTAATTGTCTTGAACTCTGTTGCATCGTGGTTGGGGGCATACAAATTTATCAGGCACACCTCCTTGTTCTCCAACATTCCGTGTACGATCACCATCCTGCCTTCCATATCCCTCTCCTGTCTTATTAGTTTGAAGGGAACTCCCGGAGCTATCCATGTCAGAACTCCTCTGTCATAGTTCGAGAATGTTGAGCTATACATTTGTCCTCCCCATTTCTTTGATATCTTTGTTTGCTTTTCCGCCATCAAGTGTCTCTTGTAACATGGCAATTTGTATTTTTGCTCTATTCATCCAGGCATAGACCCTTAATCTCTTGACGTAAGCATTTAGTCCCCTAACGTTCCAGGTGGCTATGACCGCTTTTTCCTGTCCCATTTGGTTAGTGTCCCGTGGCCCATCTGTTCCCATAGGCCTGCCTGTTGGCTTGTGTCTGCTGTTGGGCATTCTTGTTTTTTCCTCCACTGGTTTCTCCCGCATGGGGTGGTTCCAACCCTCCCTGTATGTGCTGATTCTTACTTGTGTGGATTTGTTGCAGGTTTGCCACCTTGTTGTGCTTCCCCGGTAGCCTTCATCAGGATATGTTAGTCTGTCTGCCATTTGCACTTCGTTCCTGTTGCTTGGTTCTTTCTTCCCAACTCGTGCCTCCACTCCTCCTATCTAACCACACACTAACCTTAACTATTAACCAAACGCCCAGACACCCTCCCCCTGCTCGGGTCTCGCTGCTTCTCTTGCACCGCCCACCGTGGTGGGGTCGGCTCGCAGCTCGTGATGCCTTAAAACTGACATCCTATCTAACAAAAATCTTGGGGTTGTGTGTCTCGTCACCATCTGCGGGAATAGCGAATCTCGTTGCTCGTTTACTCATATATCTTCTGGCTTGCGTAATTTCTATAGTGATAGGTCTGTCCTCCCATGGTAGGCTCACTCCTGCTCACCCCCGGGTAGATTCTCATTGTTGTTGGCGTTTCTGGGTTTCTGGGTCTCCCTTGTGGGATGCCCTGTTGGGCCATCCATGTCTGGGCCTCCTCCGTTGTCTCGAAGAAATGCGATCTGCCCTCTCGTATCACCTTCAGTTTTGCCGGGTACAGCAGCATATAGCGTATACCCGCTGCTTTGAGGCGTTCCTTGGTGGGTCCATATCGAGCGCGTTGTCTCTGGACCAGGATGGTATAGTCTGGGTAAATCGCTATTCTGGAGGAATTTCTGGTGATCACCCCCTTTCTCTAGAGAATGTCAATATTTTATCTCGATCTTTGAAGTTCATAATTCTTGCAATCATTGGCCTCAGAGGAGCCCCTAGTTGGGGCCATCTGGTCGGGGTTCTATGGGCTTTGTCCACTACACTGCCTTGGGGCAGTGCCCCTGCCGCGATCTCGTGCAACAGAAGCTTCTCGACGTAGTTTGTGGGATCCCGGCCCTTTTCTCCCCCTGACAGTTCAACGATCCGGATATGATTCTTTCGAGCCCTCCCTTCTGCATCCTCCACCCTCTGTTCCAGGATCTTCACCCGTCGGAGCACGTCTGACATTTGGTTCTGGGTGGTTGCAATGTCGTTAGTGTTTTTCTGGACCTGTTGCTCTGTCGTACCCACACGGTCAGCCAGGTTCCGTGCATCTTGTCAGAGGCGGCCCACGTCCACCATTACTGTATCCATCTTGTTTTCTAGGGACGCCTTCAGGGCCACTATGGCTTCCAATATTGGGCTTTCACTCTCGCCCGCCTCCTGCTGTACAGCACTGGACGAGGCCATGGCTACATCCTACGGAGTAGGTTGCCCCTTGTCTGACTTCCTGGAAAAAGGTTCATTACTGGTTTGTCTGCCTTTTCCCCCTTTCGATTTGCTTGGCATTCTTTGCTGACCGACGTGACACCGTACTTTTCCTCCTTCACCTTGCCAGGCGGCCCGCCAGGCCTGCCCTATGCCCTCGCTGATTTGTCTCGGTGGGTGGGGGAGCCTGGTATGCGGCATCCTCCATTGGTTGAGGAGATTTGCCCCTCTAGCGTGCTTATGCAGCTGTTTGTTTTTTACTATGGTCTGTTGGGTTAGGCAGTACGACCCACCTCAATGTTAGTTCTGGCGGGTCTGGTGGTGGGCCCTCCCGGGTTGTGAGCTGGTAGTGTCCCGTTCATTTGGGGTCCCCCCACCTTCGCCAAATGCCTTCTCAGATGTCACTCCAATGCTGGGTTGTCTCTATCGTTCCTCTTGTGGGTTGTGCTTTCCCACATCAACCAGTTGTTGCTGCACTTTTCACTACGCCTCTTGTCACCGCAGCACGTGGGTTCATGTAGTGTTGTATCCGTTGCTCCAATGTTCACTCCCCTATTGGGCAAATAGCACTTTGGGGGGCGATTACACAGTCCGGCTACTATTTAAGTGATTGTGTGCTTTTGTTTAATAGCTGTTCACTCCAGCGATAGGGCTGTTGTAACTACCTCTCTTGTTGTAACAGTGCATTGGTGTGTCTCCGCAGTTCAGTGCCACAAGCACAGCAGGCCGGAGTAATGTTCCCTTTACTCTCTGGTCAGGCTTGGGTATGTAACTGTCCTACTTCAAGCCCTAGGGTCTTGCTGTGCTATTGTGCGTTTTCCTGCAGCCACTTGGGGTTTATCTGGGTCTGCAATTCACCATTCATCAGAGTGTGCAGCCTGTGTCTGATTGTCCATCCGCTCTCATCCACAGGATTACCATTGAGGCTGTCTGCCAGCGTTAGTATCTGTTTCAGGGGGTCACAATTCGGCACGTGTGTAGCTGGAGAAACATACATGCTAAATTTCCTGCGAGCCCTCTTGTGAAGCTGCTATGCATCTGGGCCGGGGTGCGATCTTCATGTGCTACGCATATTCCCACAGTTTCAGTGTTTGTAGCACTGACACGCTAGTATTAACGTTCATGTACGGCATGATACTGAAGGATCATCAGGAGACAACGAAAGGCACAGCTTATCCCATGGCTTCCAAGCCACGCCCCCTTCAAATCACAATCCTTATTAGACTTGGCCTGTGCGATTGAACTGGGTAAGAGAATTGAAGAATACTTCGAGATAAACACTGGCACTGTGGATAGTCATGCGCCCCTTTGGGAAGCCTTCAAAGCATACATACGCGGCATCGCGTTAGCGAAAGAGTCAGGGATACTTCAGTCTATACATAGCAATATTCAGGCCAGCAAGTGTAGACTGCGCAGTCTGGAGCAGGAGTACACAACCACACCCGGTAATTCCACACTTGGTGACATTAAAACCGAATTGGACAGGTTCCAAGAAATGGCTGAAAGGGAACTGCAGTTCCTCAACAGCACAGGTCAGGCAAGGATAGAGGGTGAGGGCGAACGCCCGGGTAAACTATTGGCCGGAATGATACAGCAGGCTAATGGTAGCCAACTTAGCCCGCTGGTGCAAGACTCGGCAGGCCAAACGGTACACACTGCACCTGAGGTGAGCCAACTTTTCTACTCATTTTATTCAGCGTTATACGCTAACTCGGACACTGCTACCCTCACAGACATAGAAGCCTACCTACATGACCTACCGCTGTCAATACTGTCGAAACTCATCTTGACCTTCCCATCACCTCCGAAGAAATATCTCTAGCCATTGATGCCCTCAAATCTGGCAAATCCCCTGCCCAGACGGCCTCACAATAGATTTTTATAAACTCTTTAAGTCCTTCCTTGCACCCAAGCCAGCCCCTCTATTGGCCAAGGCTATCATGACCGGGACACTACCCCCCACACTGCGCGAAGCAATGATCACTGTCCTACTAAAGCCTGGTAAACCACCAGAACAATGTGGCTCCTACCGCCCCCTCTTTCACTTTTTAATTCCGATACAAAAATGTTCTCTCCATTTTGCCCCCTATATGCAGCACATAGTACACCCAGACCAATCCTGCTTTGTCCTTGGCCGCTCCATGGTGCTCAACCTATGCCGCCATTTCAATGTATTGGCGCAGATTGACCCAGAGACACACGTGGTTGCCGCTGCTTTAGACGTACAAAAAGCCTTTGACTCAGTGTCCTGGCAGTTCATGTGGACGGTACTTCGCAAATGCAATTTTGGGCCCGGGTTCATATCATGCGTGAAGCTGCTGTATACTAAGCCTACTGCGAAGGTCAAAATAAATGGCTCCCTCTCGGCCTCCATAAATATAAGCAGCAGGATCCGACAGGGCTGTTCTCTCGCTCTCCCCTAATCTTGGCCATAGTTATGGAACCACTCACTGATGCTATCCGCTGCAGACACGCCCAAAGGGGGATCCGATTGACAGGAACACCAGAGATCATTTTACTATATGCAGATGATGCCTTGCTGTTTGTACGCAACCCGGCGAAACATCTGGCACCGATTATGCAAGAAGTATATTTATTTGGAACCTTCTCCGGGCTGTGGGTGAACTGTGCTAAATCTAAATTGTTCCCACACACGGGGGCAACCACTACCCAACCGGATCTCATGGGGTTCACCTGGCCCCCTCTAGAACTTAAGTACCTCTGTGTTGTAGTGACACGGCACAGGACATCCCTCTATGCTCGTAACTATGGAGCATACCTTCTCCAACTGTCAAGCAAGTTGCTAACCTGGGCGAGACTGCCGCTTACAATTGCTGGATGTTGATCTCTCCTTAAAATGATTGTCCTCCCGAAAAATGCTTTGCTACTTAAATGTCCCACTATGGCCCAGGGCGACATTCTTCGATACAGCGCCATTGTCGATTGTAAAAAACCTGGGGGTCCTGATGGACAACAATCTCACTCTAGAGCCACAAGTAAACGCTCTACTCAAGAAATGCTTCTTTCTCCTGCGAGCGGCAAAAAGGATCCTACCGTTCCTGTCATTCGCAAACAAAACACTTGCCATCATCGCTCTGGTAATGTCCAGAGTAGATTATGACAATAGCCTATACCTGGGTATGCCTGAACGACTTCTAAAAAAAAAGAAAAAACGACAACACATACAAAATGCAGCAGCCGACTCCTCCTCAAACTACCCCCAAGAGAACACATCACACACGCGCTAGAAATAGTGCATCGCCTGCCAATAAAACGACGAATACAATTCAAATCAATGTGCATCACGCACTGAGCAATACACAACCAAGGCGCAGAATTCCTGAGAAACAAATTAAGCCTACAATAGCTAACAAGAACGCTCAGGTCAAGCAACGACATCCGCCTGGAACCGAAACCCTACAACAGAATAAAACTCGGAGGATCCTCTTTCTCTCACCAGGCACCGAAAACTTGGAATGACCTACCAAAGAATATACGGAACACAAGAAACTATGTAGTATTCAGGAAACTGCTCAAATCCTGTCTCTTCTCTGCGTAACTAGACCACCACCCACAAGAACGCCCAGACCGCTAAAACATCGATGAATGACGATGACGATCCCGGTCCCCATCAAGCAACCAAACTGTAACTGAATCCAAGGAGCGCACTCCACGACATACCATAAAACATAATGAGAAATGGCCACAAGAGGAGGACACTAACGACTGAGCACATAGACAGACGAAGACGGAAGCACTCAGACGACTCTTCCATAGCATCCCAAACTGTGCCACACCCGAAGTTCCAGCAGACAATTTCACTATACATAGTTCACTAGAATATAGCAGGGAGGGCGCCACGCTAAAACCCTCTACAGAGGGTCAAGAAAGGATAGTAGCAACTAATCTCACCGGTAGTAATATAATTTAAAACAGACAAGATGTGTCACAACCGGGATTCTCACCCCACTAGCCCTACCTTCAAGTCTCTGCATACCTGACTCAACTGAAAATTCACAAGGGCTACTCTCGCCCTGCAAGCCGCACGCGCTTTGCCACACCGCATCAGCAACGGACTAGCAGCACATGGACAACACCGACAGCACACGTGGTCTTGCCCGATCCGATCCTAGCGCCAGGGCACAGCGCACGGTGTGCGCCAAGATGCAGCCGCTAGCGGCACATCCCTCTCTCGCTCTCCTAATCCCTCCTCTCCCGACTGGCCCACCCTCTCCCCCCTTCTTGTTTAAATGATCTGCCGGAGAACCTCGGGACTGACTCCGTTGGTGACGGTGCGCGACATAGATACCTTTAGACATTTATCTTATCTCATTCCCGATCCAGTCGTCCTGACGAGCCGCCCTTAGAGATTATTATGGGTGGAACTTCTGTGGGGGGAAGGGTGGCTAAACTTTACAGCTGGCTGCAGAATCGTGGCAATAAACCCTTAGCTAAACTCAGTGAAGGCTGTGCTAAGGACCTGGAAATTGACATCACTGATGATATTTGGGAAGCTATGTGTCTGCAGACTTGTGTAGTGTCCCTTAATTCACAAGTCCGACTAATACAATTCAAAGTACTACACAGGTACCACTATACCCCGGGCAGGCTGCACTGTTTTTCACATGCACACTCCTCACTCTGTCCCAGATGCCACATAGATGATGCAAGATACCTTCACATGCTCTGGAGCTGCTCCAAACTAAGAGTACTGAGATGGTACCACAGACTGTCTGTTTCATCAATTCAATGGCCTGAATAGGAGCCAACATAAACTTGCAAGCCCCTGCATGTTAGCTATTCGTGGGATACTACTACAGTGGTTCGCTCCACTTGCCCAACGGTGGCACAGTGGCTCTGTGCTGTTACATGGGTGTCAGACATGGAGGAGCGTTGGTCCGTTTTGCAATCTCCGAACTGCAGGCCTGAGGACATCTGGCTTCCGCTACGTATTTACCTGCTTTCAACTTCACGTGACACCTAATGTCTACTAATTGCAATGCTATTTACCTGCCCTCTACACCCAAACATGTAAATGCATAACCCACTTGTATTATCCTTGTAACTAAGCTTCCCTGCAAGTAACAGCGCCACGATGCCCATGGGCTGTTTGCGTGCTATACAAATGTAAAAAAAATTACTAAAATAAATAAATCCTTGCCCTCCATCTCTAGCTACCCTGCCGGACTGAGCTACATACTGTTAATGGTATTTATCTGTGCAATGCCTCAAATTGGTCATATGTTTGATAACCCTGATTAAGCAGTAAGATGCCCACTGCCGTAATGCCACAAATCTGTCTTGTTTGTAATGTCAAGCACTCAATAAATAAAGTTTAATAAAAAAAAAATTGTGGCTCTGCCTACCTTGAGCTAATGTCCCCAGGCAGGAAATCATATCAAGATATTATCTCACCCCGTATGAGAAATCTGTATATATGCGAGTGAGACTGCGAACCCTCCGAGTGGCTGACTTTACGCACACCTGGAAAGAGTCGAACCCAGACAAATGTGTGTTGTGTGGGGAGATAATAGAAACAATGACACATTTTATGTTGCTGTTTGGGAAAACGAAACATTTGCGGCATATGTATCTGACGCCTGTGCCGTGGGAAGCCGGAATGAGAGACACTAGATCAGCAATGTTATTTTTAAGACAGAATATTTTACCACATGTAGTCTTTACGGTTGCTTCATTTACCCATAGATCTTGGCTGCTAAGAAAGAAGCTAACTAATCTGTATATGTAATGTAAAGGAGGACATAAAATTTCACCAGAGGCTGCGAGCAGGGCCCCTGTTTAGTGTCCCCAAAGGCAGTTTAATGAAATTGTGATGGACCCGTATTGTCAAGATTGCTAATTTTGCACATCTAAAGGTAGATCTAGGATAATACGTTGATTTTTATTCCTTCTGTTTTATTAACTTTTATGGACTCAATGTGATTTATGTACTGACTTGAAGATTGTATGTCGCATAAAAGTGTGTTTACTGACTGAAAAACTTGAGTCAGGAGTGCTGACCTTTGACTTTGATCCCATGGACCCCCACAACCGAGGTAGTCTCCTTCCTGTGTGTGTTCTTCCTGTGTGTGTTACTCCCTGAGCTCACGCTTGCCTTAAGACATTGCCACCAATGTGTGTGCGCGCAGGATGAAGAGAGCCAATATTTATCGGTCAGTTGCCTGTGGGGCTAAATCGAGCTATCTGAGGATAAGCAGAGCTTCAAATGGGGGCTGGAGTGTATGTACATATGCCAAATAAATCGTGGGCAAATAATGGGCGTAAGAGATATGAAAGAGATGGAAACTGTTGTAAATGCATATTTAATGTCATGAAAGCTGAAGTACAAATAAGATAACAAGATCACAGTTCATCAAAATTACATGGTAGACTCATGGAGGTCATGAAGTTGCTTGTGTTCATGATTGGTTGGCTTAATATAATTTAACTGATTGTGGTACTTCCTAAATAGAATATTGCGAGGTGTCCTTGCCGACTGAAAAGAATTCTTGAAGTCTGTGGAGCCTATCTGTGGTCATGTGAGTGGATCTGCAGCACTGCAAGAAATACAAAAGGACAGTCACATCCACAAAATACCTCCACGGGTGTCTCCACCAGAGTACTCTCTAGGATTCTGCCAGAGTCCCAGAGATCGCTGAGGAGCAAGTCTGATGAACAGTGCCAATAGACTGTCACATTAACAAAGCTGAGGCAAAGGGCTTAAAATCAATGTCTACCAAAAAAAGACAAGAGAACAGACAATCACCTGCTGAGCTTCCAATGGGAGGGTTTGCGAATGAGAACCTCGTGGGAAGTGTCAAAAACTGATGGTGCCGGAAGTCTGACACTTGAAAGAGAATCAGTATGAAGGGGAGAAGCCAAGCAGCAGACACTGTAGAGGAAGGAGTACAAATCAGTGTTTGAAGGCAGTCCAAGGCTGAGAATAGCAGTTGTGACAACTGTAGATGGGAGTTGTGGGCCAAGCAACCTGCTGTGACTGAGGTAAGCATGACCTAGTCCCCACAGAGATCCAAATGAAAACTGGGAGAACAGAAGAAGGGGAAAAATTGAAATCCCTCAGCCTCGGGATACCTTGGGGTATGGTGAATGCAGCATACAAAACAATGCATTCTGGAAGCTGTATTGAGTTCCCTGCACAAGACAACAACCAGAAAGAATTGTGAAGAAACTAGAGACACATTACGGAGCATCCTGCAATCTACGGTGAAAGTTTCCAAGGGCACATTAAGCAGTGAGACTAGGAACAAGAAAATATTCCACACTTATTTGGTAACCTGGATGGAAGGTTTAAAAGTGCACATCACTAGTAAATTGACAATGGCAGAACATGTGCAGTAGGCTCTATGTTATGGAATGTGAATGGGGAGGTTCATTATTGAGAGAAAATATACCCCGCACTCAACTGGGTAACTGGGAACGAGGTTTGGCATGCACACAACCCTAGCTAAAAGAAGGCCATCAGAAAGAGTTAAAGGCTATGTATTATGGAACCTGGGGGAGAGATTTAGCTCAAGTGTAAAAGAGGCTAAACTTCATTGCATCTTGGAACCTGAAGGGAAGGTATAATAGTACACAAACCATAGCAAATGAACACTCACAGAAAAGAAAGCTAGTGGTTGGATGCAGAAAAGAACACAGCCTGCATTTCATATAGGAGCCTAGAGTGAAGGCTTTCAAATGCACAATAACAGAACATAGTAAGAAACATTAAAAAAAATGACACACCATGCACAAACCCACCCATACTGCATGCTGCAACCTGGAGTTCAAGGTCCACACATGCTTAAGCATAAGAATAGGACTGGGACTTTGTGAGACGGAGGAAGATCAATGTGGCCATTATTTTACATGATCTCATTAATTAGTTGCTATGCTCTGGTACCATTGAGTCTAAAATAAAATCTTTGATTGCATCACTGTTGGAAGAAAACTTGGTTTGGATGCGCATAATCTTAATAACTATATGCCTATTTCAAATTTACTTGCGTCACCAAAATGTGAGAGTGGACAGTGGTGGCCCAAATCCAACATTATGTTTAGACCAACACTCTCTTGGCTGTTAGACTGGGTTTAGACAAGCACACATCATGCAGTCCACCTTATTTTTAATATTAGATGATCTAAGAGGGCAAGTTGAAGGTTATGCCTTCAACAGACCCTTCACACCAATCTGAGTGTTGCCCAGCTGGCTGCCTGTGCCGCAGAACCATCTCCCTCCTCGCCAGAGGCCCAGGAGAACCAGCTTCAATTGTTGCTTATTGCCTTGCCGTGGCCATCACCATCTACAAGCCAGGCAGGGCTTCTAGTGGCCAACTCCACTACATAACTCACCCCCACCCCCTTACCCCCCCTTAGCCTTCCCTTACTGGACATCTATGTACAAGGCATCTTCAGTGAAGCCCTTTAAAGTTAAGGGCAGCTCCTGTTTGGCTCTGTTTAGGCCTGGGAAGGCCGCCTGAGCTCATGCACTACCTTTCAGTTCTCTGTTCCACAGCTGCATGAGTCAATCTGCTATGCCACCAAGATTTAAAATTCTCCCTTCTTTAATGGAATCTTTCTCACTTGGCTCCTGGTATACACTGTGTGAGAATCCTGAGGGTATCCTCACACCTACTCCCCCTGGATACTCTTCTCAGTTGGCCAGGGAAAGGCTATCGCTTTTGGATCCTGACCCTGGAGTTGAAGAAGCAGAGGAGGATCACCTGGGTGGAGGGCCCTTGGTGTTTGGGGAGAAGGTATCCACAGGCGAGACATGGTATCCCCCTTTCCCTTATGAGAACCAGCCTAACCCTCCTCTGGCCTTTATGGGCTATTGTAAAACATTTCCCCTTGTTTTCCCTCATTCAAACTTCTACAGTAATAGGACAAGGAAGAGGCGAATAAGAGTAGTGAACACTAGTAGGTCATTTCACCACTCTAGTACTGAAATGAGGATAAGGCCTGCAGAGTATTGTAAAGGTCAGGCATGTCCCAAGTTCGCCTCTAATTGTAGCCATGCCATTACAATTGGAAACTCACACCTGCAACCATTCAAGTGGTTGCAGGTGTATAAGAAGGGAGGAGACCAGCAGCAAAGAGACCATCAGGGAATCCTGTATGCGAGCAAAGGCAGCCGTGGTGAGTCCTGCAGGAGAGCCTGTATGCTGGCAGACCACCCCAAGGAACTGTGGAGCCGAGGGCCAGGCAGGCCACAAGAATACCACAGTTGTGGGAGCCTCTGTGATCAGAGATATGCAGCCGGAGCTACAGGCAAGGAAAAGGAAGCTAAATGGCTGCCAGCGTCCGCGGAGAGGAAGCAGAGCTGCCAGTGGGAAATGAAGGTAATCCGAAGTGCGAGCAGGGCTCGCGGTTGAAGAAAAGCCAGCAGGCAGAGCCGAAACTGAACAGTGCAGCTGCACGTAGGGAACGCCAGGGGCTGGTGAGTGAAGGGAGAAAGTCACTTGACCTGGGGCGCTCCTGGGGGCTGTGGGGAAGCAAGACGAATGCCGAACGAATCAAACGGCATGCGCGTAATAAACCCAAAGCCATGGTTTGGTAGAAAATTAAGCGACAAAGCAAACGATCCCCCAATATTGAATACCGAACTGAATGAATCCTTTATGGGCAAAGCGAAGACCCGAAGACAAATGACTATGAAATTTAGATATTGCCTGTTTGAAAGCAAAGTACGAGGGAAGAGGGCAAGTGTGGAAGATTGCGAGCGAGCATGGCAGCAAAGTGGTGAGAGGAATAAAAACACTAAAAAGTGAACCTTATGCATGAATACAGTGTTGCAAGGCCAACGGCTGGCAATGGTATCTGACATACTGTGGCGAAGCCAAGTGGCTGACAAGGAGAAGCCAAGTGAGTGTGAACATTCACACAGTGACAGATAGAGAAGAACCTTTGTGGGCTAGAGAGCCTAGGAATCCTGGTTGCGCAACCTGTAATGGGTGGACCTCGTGGTCTGCCATCTGTGTCTAGATCAGGCAACCCTCAATTGCGAAAGACATTATTGAAGTAAGCTAAGAAGGAGTAATCTGATCCAAGCCAGAAGGAGTGTCAAGTTGATCTGGAGTGGTTGTGAACATTGAGAGACTGAGACAAAGTAGAAGTTGACAAGTTGAAGTCTTGGGGAAGGGAAACCTTAGATTTAATGAACTGTAGTGCTGTCTTGGGGATGGGAACCTCAAGGCCCGTTTCTTTGGAACTGTGTTGCTTTGTATTTGGGGACTTGGGGAAGGGAACCCCAAGGATTTGTGGAATTTTCTTAAACTTGGGCAAGGGGTGCTGAAAGGTAAGGTAGAAGAAATTCAGAACTTTATTTCAATCACCATTTTATTATTGCTGACATCCCTACACATTGTTTAGTTTGAGTTGTGAGGGCAAGGGTAGGTTTTGGACGCTGACAGACCTTTAGTTCAAACTTTCTGACTCAAAACATTCCTTAGTTTCATTAAGCTAGGGTAATCCCACCTTAGTTTAGGGCAAGTTAGGCCTTCATCCATCGCGACATTTAAATTAATAGAGCAATTCTGTTTGAATTTGAATCTGTTGTCTGTGTCCTGCTTCATGATGCCTTCACAAATGCGAACTACTCACCATCTGCTTTCCTGTTTCCATGTTCTTCGCTCCTTGTTTGAAAAAATAAAATGTAAATTCAGCTCATTCACCACACCGCACAACTTACCTGCACGCATCTTCAAACGACTTTATTCAAGAACGATCTGACTGGTAAGCACATCACTTCTCACATCTCTCGGCCTTCTCTCACATGACACACAATTAACCTTTGCTCTTTGCAGCAAGCATCTAATGCACTCATAAGTGAGTGCAAGAACATCTAGCCGCCAGCCAGTCAGAAAGTGAGTGATGAATATTGATTGCGCATTTGTGGGCAGTGCGAGTGCTGAAGGTAGCTATGGTCCACTGAGAGCTGATAGGGTAAAGTTTGGTAGGGTAGATGGATGCAATGCCAAATGGGTATTTTTGAGAGTCGATGATGGATGGGTATGAAAGGAGAACCGGATAAGTGGAGGTATTAAGTAAGGAAGAGAAGAAAAAAGGGTATGAAAGTGATGTGGAAGGAAGAGTAAGGTGGCGCTAACAAGGTAGAAGGAGGAGATGAGAAGAGAGTTGAGGGAAGACGTGAATGTTATTGAGTAAGGGAGATCAGCAAAAAGAACTGGGGAAGAGGGCATCACAGAACAACATTTTTGTGGCTTCCCTGTGCCATAATGGTGCAATTCTTAAAACCATTGTTGACCAGTTTCCGGTGTTGTGGGAAGATGTTTAAAAAATACAATGTTTTTCCTCCAATCATTTCAATGTATGCAACAGGGAACAGGGTGTTGCACATCTGCGTTCCCCAAATTGGTGAGTTATGGTGTAAAATCAGAATATCTGACATTCACTCTGGAGGAAGGGTTAGGAATCCACGGTTTGAAATAAAAAATTGGGATCTTCGTGTCCCTGGGGAGTGCAGCTTGAGACTACTTGTCCGCATATGACAAGTCACACTTTAGCTTTTCTTCGTGTCTCCGGTGGCCTTGAGACTTTCTCCGTCCCTTTGCACCAGAAGAACATATACACACTTTGCTTATGACAACCATCGTACAAATTGATCATGAATACTTTTATCTGCAAAGGAACTTAAACACATTGAATGGGTTAGTGCCCCTCCACCCCCCTATATCTTGTACAACTACCGACAATATGAACATGTCTATTGTCTTGGTCTGCAAATTCTCAACTATGCTTATCAACCTCAAGAAGACACTTCGCTTCACAGTGGAATCTAGGGTACCTTCATTTGTGATTCATGAAGCATATAATGCCTGTTTCCTTTTCTGCCACCTTCTCTAATCCCCTGCATTCACTAGTTCTTCGGACTCACTCTTTGCAGACCTTTATGTCAAAATCACTAAAACTCTGAATGTACTTGCCCCTACCATTTATTTAAAAAAAATTATCGAGTCCCTTTCCAGAATTAACATTTGGCTTGATTCCGAGGTGTCTATACTACAAAAAGGAAATGGAGTGCTAAAATGAAACTGGGGGAAAGCCAAAGTACCCGGAGGACAAAGTGGCTTGCCAGTGCCATCAGAAGTGCTATAATGCAACCATCCTCTGTGCAAAAATGCCCTTTAATTTAATCTATCATCAGAGCTTTTCTGTACGTAGAAATATTTTACATACCCTCCTGAAATTTTCCACCACGCGAGTGGCTCCCACGCTTTGACTTCTGCCTTTTCTCAGGAAGACTGAGATCAATCAGTTTATACATAGAACCTTTATACACTCTATTCCAGATCTTGAGGCAAATGCCCTCTTCCCCTCAATCTCTGATTTCTGAAATAGAGCTTCTGTCACTATTCAAGTTCATGAGTCTTCTCTGAGCAGGCAGAACCTTGCCCTGTCAAGACCATAAAAGACAATATTGTTACACTGCCTCCGTCTTAACCACCTTGGTTAACAGTTCCCTGCATCATGGCATCAGACAATGTAGAACATTGTTGCCCCTCCCTCTAAGGTAAGCCATTGCTGATCCTAACTTGTCCATTAATTACCATCCTATCAGCAACACCCCCTTCATTGTCAACATTCTTGAAAAGGTAGCTACCAATGCATTGCTGTGTTTTGGTGAATTACTAGACCTATTGAATGATCAGCAGTCTGGCTTCCAACCAGCCAGCAGCATTGAATCAGCACTTCTCTTCATGAGGGTTGGAATCCTGATATCAGTAGATGCTAACCACCCTACTATCCTTATCCTCCTAGAACCCATTGCAGCATTTTATACTGTTAACCACAGTCATAGATGGCCTTAGAAAACTTGCAGAGTTTCCAGGAAGATCCAGGGGTTTTATTTTGGGAAATAATTGCAGCATAAAGTGTAATCCATCAGTGGGTAGATTATTCAGTATAAAGACAGTCAGATGGTTCAATGAAATGCACTGGGCTGGAAAGGGGGTCTTGCTAAGGGCCGTCCCTCTATCTTTTGTCTAGTGTAGGCCGTTCCCTCCCTAGCCCAGGCATCCTTCAACCCCAAAGTGGTCTCTTGTGATTGGTAACCGCTAATGTCTGTTTCCCTTGTCATGACTGCCTAAAGGCAAATACTTCTGTATCCAATCTCCCTCTGGGAACAATGTAGGTTATCCCTGCTCTAAGTTCCCCAATGTATTATAATGAAAAGGGCTGTGCCCCACTGGATCTCATTCTTCTGTGCTCTGATGGTCCTCCCCTTATGTCTCTCTATTGCTTTCCCTTATCGCCTCTCACTCCCCCTACCGTCTCAACTCTCACTCCCTAGCATTTCTTTCTCTATCCCTCCAATGTTCTTGCTCTACTTCTTACCTCTACCCTCTGATTTTACCACTACTTTCACTTCTCCACGCCCCATATTACTCTCCCCTCTGTGCTCCACTACTCCTCTCCCCTCAAATACTACCACTCTGCATGCACTGCTCTGCACGCTACTGCTATGCTACTCTCTCCACCTCTCACTACACCCCACTTCTCACCTATCTCTGAACCCTCTTCACCCCGTCATTCTGCCCATCTTTTCACCCCCCACTCAGGGATATGGTCCCCTGCTCATCCTACCAGTGATATAGTGCCCTGCTTGCTCTCCCAATACACTCACCATCACAATTCATACACCCTCACTTCTTTCCTGCACCTTAACCCTCCATACATATCTACTATCCTTGCGCTTTCCCAAAACCTCGCTCGCTCTACCTACTGCCCTCTGTCCCCTACTCATATCTCCCATTTTTTTTCCTCACTACAAACACACTCTCATTCACTGCTTCACTCTCACAAACTGGTACAACTTTCCCTTACAAATGCCTCACTTTGCTCAATACCAGAGTAATCTACCTTCTTGATTCTCTGCACCATCCTTCCTCAGCCTGGTCTCTTCGTCTGCAGCCACTTCCTCTGACCTCACCCCAACAAACCGCACTCTGACTTTCCTTCAATCTCCTTTTATACTGTGGTCATGCTGGCTCTGCCCCCCACCCCTCAATCACCTGTGGCTGTCTTTTCCTAAGGAGTTCAGCTCTCCAGGTCCGAGGATTTTAAACCCCCATCCCCTTTTTCAACATGGTTTTGGTGTGGTAGCAGCCAAGGGCTCAGGCTGCTCGTACTCCCTGTGGCTTTCCTCAGGTGTTGGTGGGTTTTGTTGCCAATCCAGTTTGGAGATCTGTGCCCCCCCCCCCCACGTCCCCTTGCAGTCTCATCACTCCCAGTTTTCTTCTGGCCCCCTATTCGCCTGGGGTCTGTCTGGGTTTGTCATGTTGGGTCTCTCATTTCTGTTTGGCAGGGACATTTTCAGTCAATTTGCGGGCTTTCTTGATTTCATTCTCCTACATCTGGTCTGGTCCCAGGTGCATTGTAGGAATTGGAGTTCTGAAATACAAAAGAGGGAACACACTGTTCTGAAAGTGCATTTTGCGACAGTGTGTGGTTCTAGTATCCACATTAATGGTATATGAGGGAGTCCCAGAGACTGGGGTTCCCCTATTTCCCCCAGTCCCCCTGACAGGTTCATGACCCTGACCCCATCACACCACGCTCACGCTGCTTGGAATCATCACTTGAAGTTTCTGGCTGTGCCATCCACCGGTTCTTCTCTTTCCTCATAAGGTAATTCAGGTAAATCTGGTACCTAGCTCCAAAAGTCCATTACTCAACACTATGGCATCCCTCAAAGTTTCATCCTTTTGCCATGGCTCTTTAATCGCCTTTTCAGACCTGCTGCGCTTCTTGACCACTGGTTACTCAGTAGCCTACTTCTCCACGCGCAAATGTCAAGGGAAAGTACCACTCGTATCGGATGCCCCTCTCAGTCAGCCATTGTGTGAGGGTGCGCCAATCCCTGCGGCGAGCCAGCGTCCGACAAATATGGGAACAACTTGACTGTGTCGCCTTCATAGAGAAAGCTCCCCAGGCGCTTCGCTTTCTCGAACTTCCATCTTCTCCCTATATCTGAGGAAGCAGATTACTATGGACCTTGGGCCTTTACCCCCACCACCTCTGCCTCTGTGATCCCTTTCGAGCTGCACCTCTTTGCCTCCTTCCAGGGCGAACAGTTGGTTTATCAGGCCCTGTACTTTCCGTCCTACTTAGGTTGCTGACTCCCCTTGCTGACTCCCCTTTCTGTTCTTTCACTCCCAGGATGCGTAGGTTGTTACGCCTTTCTGTTTTCCAAGTCATCCAGCTTCAACAATGTTTCTTCCTCCCTCATTTCAAGGTCTGCCAAACGTGCTTCATATTTCATGTCGAGGATGTCCATTTGTAAATGGTTGCTCTCCATCCCCCCATCTTGTCCTCTAGTTTGTTTACCCTGCCCCTGAGATCGCAAATAGATGTTTGAATGTCGGTCTTAATTGCTTTGATCTCCTGAAATATGTCCTTCAGGTCACCTCTGGTCAGGATTGGGGTGGGCGTGGCCTCTCCGGCTGCCATCTCGCGTAGGTTAGAGGGGTCCCCCCAGGGGTGCCCTCCGAGTGTATCCTGAAATGTTGCAGTGACAAGATCCCTGTGGGGACCCCTCCTGTGGTCTTTATCTGTTCTTGTGTCTCCTCCAGGCCGGTTCCCTGTTCCTCCAGCCGGGTGTGGTCCCCTCCCCTCTCCTCGGTGGCTAGGGGTGGTGTAGCACCAATGACTCTGTTTGCTGCCCCCGAGCTCTGAAACATTCTGGGCGCCTTTGCTTGGCCTAGTAAGTCTTTCCCCAGTCTTTTCTGAGTTCTGGGGTCGGACTATGGGCCCCTGCTTGAGCCCAACCCTACGATTGGGTGTCTGCTTCCCCTTTCACTTCTGCCGTGTGGGGGGCTCTTGACTTTTCCCCCTTGAGTCGGGGCCTTCTCCCCACCCAGACTTATTTGCCGCTCCAGGGTCGGTTCTCTTATCGCCTATGTCCCCAGAAGTGAGTCTCTCAGGGGTGTGCCTCTCCCCCACAGCCGTGTGCAGTGCCAGGTCTGTTTCTTTACTTGATTGTGTGGGTCTGGGCCCCTTAGTTTGAGCGCAGTGGCCCTCCACCGAGGCTGCACCGTGCTTAGCTCTGTCTCTGGGGTACCTCTGTTCACCCCCTGGGCCCGGTTTGCAATGCTTATTAACAGTCCATGTCCTCGGTCTCCTCCCCGGGCCTCTGCTCTCTTTCCCAGCGCCCCCTGGGGCCCCTCACCTTGTCGCCTGGAGTGGGTTCGCACAGGTGGTCTGCGCATGGGCTTCCTCCCAATTGCGCCTGGAATCTCCTCCTTGCTGGCCTCCACACTATCCAGTACTGCCCCAGAGAACTCCTTCCTCACTCGACGAGGAATATGCACTCTTTTTCCTCCACCTGGGTTTGCGACCAGCGGGCCCAGTTCCTCCTTTACACCTCAAAGTAACCTTCCCAGTTGGGTTTCACCTTTGAGGCCCGGGTTCCACAGGTTTTGGGGCCTTTTATACTGCATGTGCCTCCTGGGCCAGGGTGTGCCATAGCAACAGTCCCGGAGGTCTCTCACCACCTGGTGCTGTATGCAATATAGTCAGATTGTTCCAAAGCACAATTTTCACCCAGTGGGCCCGGATTGAGGTCTCTCTAGTGTTTATTTCTCCCTCTAGCCCCCTTGCCGGGCCTTGCCCTAGTTGGTGTGGGCACACGAGGCCCTCTCACCTGGTGGCATCCCCGCGGTGCATTCGGGCTGTTCCTCTTGCACCTTCACTGTCCTGCTCGTGCCCCTCCGGTACACAGGCCACCTCTCCTCCTCTGGTCCACGCGCTTTCCAGGGATGCTCTCCGTCAGGCTGCAGGCCGCCGGTCCTCTTTGTCGCCATCCCTTCTGTGAGCGTCCCCACGGGGGTGATGGCTGTGTTCTCGCTCCAGTCACTGAACGAAGGCTGCGGGACACCTCTCCGACATGGGCCGAGGGCTGGCACGGCTCTGTCCGCTCCTCTTCACGGCTCTGGCAGGGGGTATTCTCTCATGCGTACCTCGGATGCAGTGTTCAGTCATGCCCCTGCCGGGCGTCTCCCTGGCACCCTCCGCACCCCGGGGTCCAGGCTCCACACAGCCTCCTGACGGGAGACTGCTCGAGGCTCCTCACGGACCTGCAGCGGTCCCTGTTCACCGGCCAACCCCTGTTCTGGTCCCGCTCTCCTTACTAATTTCCTATGGGGGATGGGGTGTTGGAACGCTCTTTGCCTCATGCGTGAGGTCTTCGCTCCGCTCGCTGCCTGGGCTCTCCAGGGCGCCTCACTCCTCCGTTCCTCCGGTCCGACTTGGGCAAGGGGGTATCAGTGCCGTCAACTCTCCTTGGACTGAGAAAGCTCCAGGGTGGTGCCGGGACACACGCACTCCACCGGGGGAGAGCTAAATTCCACAGGCCCAACGGTTTAGAGTGGAGCTGTGTCTTCACGCGATGACCATCCCCAAGTGCAGCGGCTGTCCCGGGGAGCCTCGGCAGTGTCACCGTCCTTTCCCAGCAGGGAGAAGCCGTAACGCAACCCAGCCGGAGCTCCAGGGTGGTGGGGGGGGGGGGGTCATATCCCTGGTCGGCTGACTCCCATGTGGGTTGAACGTCTCCAAGCCCAGCGTAGTTCCCTGGAGGCCCGGAACATTCTACGCCCTTTCCCGGAGTGAGAAGCTGTAACGCAGGCCAGTCAGAATACCAGAATGGTTGGGGATCATGTACTTGGCCTTGGGCACCCGTCTCCCATGTGAGTTGACCAAACCCAAATGCAGCCGCAGTCCCAGGGAGCCCTGACATGGTCCCCCTGCCTTTCCCAGAGGTCAATTCTGTAATGCATTTCAGCCAGACCTCCAAGATGGTCGGTGGGATGTCCCTAGCCTTGGGCACCCGTCTCTCCCATGTGGGTTGACCATCCCCAAGCCCAGCCTGGAGCTTTGGCTGGGCTGCGTTACAGCCTTTCCCTCTGGGAAAGAATGGGGACCCTGCCGGAACTGCCTCCCCACATAGGAGTCAGCCACCCAAGGCCTGGGGCATCACCCCAACAAATCCTGGAGCTCTGGCTGGCTTGTGTTGCATCTTCTCCCTCTGGGAAAGGTTGGGGACCCTGCCGGGGCTCCCAGGGACATTCGCTGCACTTGGGGATGGTCGCCCCATATGGGAGACAGCCCACCAAGGCCAGGGACATCACCCCCGCCCATTCTGGAGTGCTGGCTGGGCTGCATTACAGAATTACCTGCAGGGGCTCCCTGGCACTGCCGCTGTGCTTTGGGACGGTACACCTACATGGGAAACAGATCCTCACGGCCGGGGGCATCACCTCCAACCGTCCTGGAGTTCTTGCTGGCCTGTTACAGCTTTTCACCACCAGGGAGTCCCGGCAGTGTGCCAATACCTCCCCGAAGGGAAAAGCTGTAACGCAGCCCAACCAGAACACCAGGGCGGTTGGCTGTGATGTCCCCGGCCTTGGGCATCAGTCTCCCATGTGGGTCTACCATCTCCAATCACGGCGGTGTTAGGGAGAATTCTCTGTTTAGGCTGAATTTCCTAACCTAGTGAGTCCCCCAGCAGCTTTGCTGGATTTCTGGAGTTTGTTTTTTTCTCCTGCCAAGAGTGAGACTCTTTTCCTCACACTCTTGGACGTGATTTGAGGGGTTCCTTTGACTGTTAATGTGTTTTATGGGCTATTGGGTCTTTTACTCCATAGGGTCTCATGTGTTTTTACTATGTGTTACACAGCACCCTCCGTGCAGTGACACAGCGGTGTCATAGTGACACCCCACCATAGACTCCGTACCCTGGGACTGACTAGTGTCTCCCAGGGAATGTAAAGTCACCATTGGCTTTACTAGTCCCAAATTATGAACAGAAACCAGTACAAACCATCATATTGTGGACATACTGGTCAGGGCAATTCGATTGCCCCGGGGTCTGTTATTCGAGGGGGCACGTCTCCGTCCCCCCTGATCGAGTTTTGGCTTGTGGCAGTGGATACTACTTTTTATATTCGACCGCAAATATATCTCTATGGGATTTTCCCATTGTTCGAGGCTACCAACTTTAATTATTTAATTCCTATAGCCTCGAACATACCGCTGGGTTATTTATTTAATATTAATTCACTGGTTGGTATTTTTTGCCAGAACTCGATCCTAAAATGGCGTTTGTGTTCTCTTCTGTGACTCCAACCCAAGTCGAGCCCTTTGTTCCACTTTTTGGCGGGCTTCTCCACAGAAGCCTCCAAAAGTGGTGCCACTCTGTCTGGGTACCACAGGGGGTGTGGGAGGCAGTTTAGGCACCCTGGACTGAGTTGCCTTGGCAACTCAAGTCGCACTCTTGTGTGATTGGCCCACTTAGCATGTTTGATTGACAGCTAGGCTGAATGAATGGGGGTTTCTTGCATAAAAACAGGGGTTTTGGGACTGGAACTTCAGAAGTCGCCACAGGACCTGAAAGATCCGAAGAGGGAGAAGCTGAGCCGACCTGCAACGACGACACCACCGGTGGAGCCCTGCTGAACCGTCTCACCACTTCCTTGCTGGAGAGTCTCTTCCCCTTGAGCTGGGGGGGACAACCAGTTTGCTTTCCTTTCGCTTACCAGGACGTCTAGTGGTCGAATTGCCCGTGCCAAGCACTCCGGCAACCGCATAGCCACTTACCACTGAACCGCGAAAGAAAGGACCGCTCCTTTGAATCGAGAAACTCCGCGGCTGGTTTATTCCCTGGCAGCACAACGACCTGCTACGTTCCTCCCCGACGAGATCTTCTCTTCCGCCGGACGAAGCACCAACTCGCCACCGCTGCCAGGAAAAACTGCCCCCGCTGGAGCGTTCTCACCATTTCAAGGTACTGTGTCCGCCTGGCCTCCCTTTATATGGATTGCTACAAGATGACAGTAAATCCTTAACCTTCTAGACTGGGCTGGCCTCTTGATCATCTAACTGGTCCCTTTCTTTTGGTCCAACTCCTTCCTGAACCTTTTCCGAGACGTTTGCGCTCTTTTCAATCGTGTGACCTTGGACACATTTCGTTCTGATCCTCTTAAAGTGGGTCCGGCTTTCTGAACTCTAACTTCACGGTTTTATTCTGCCTTCCTCTCTTGCTGTGTTCTTGAAAAGGTTTTGGGATCTGTTTCCATTTATGCTCTGCCTTTCTCTCCCTTTTAACCCGAATTATTAGAGTGCCATCTGCGTTAAGCGCTCACCGCTGTCTGAAAATAAGTGGTGCTTTACTTAAGACTTGTCTAATATTCTTTTAAGGGAGTGTATATACTTTAGTGACTGTGTTTTTGAACTTGCTTAATATTGGTGCCAGCGTGTTTTTATAGATGTGTTTTGAAATAAATAATTATATATCTTTTACACCAAAGCTCTGGTCAGTGTTTGCTTGTTCTACTTTGTTTACCTGCCCTATCATGTATGCTCTGCATACTGCCCTACTCTTCTTGAGAGAAGTCTGACTGCTCAGCCACAGCTACCAGGTAAATCTGAGTGGTGCAGACTGCTACCAATTGGGTTTACTGCGAACTCCTGTAGTCCTAAACTTTTTGCAGTGGTCCCTAAGGGAACTGCACAGGTTTCTGTTGGGCGGCTGTCTCTTATGTGGGTCGACCAGCCCCAAGTCCAGCAGCAGTTCCGGGAAGCCCCAGCAGGACCCCCATTCCTCCCCGGCGGTAACATCTGTAACGCAGCACCGCCAGAGGTGCAAGCTGGGCTTGCAGACAGTCAACCCACATGGGAGACAGCTGCTCCCAGGGAAACACCAATGTTATGCTGGCATGGGGGACAATTTGTGACCTGACCCCGCAATTGTGTCCCAGCCCACCAAAATATCTCCACAAGCGACCCGAACCTGCCCACACCACCAACAATCCCACCACCCTACTGACAATGGGCCCTATCCGTAGAATAATAAACAGTACTCCCATAACGTTGCAGCTGCTTGCGTAGAAAAAGCTGTAAACTAAACAAAAAACATATTAACTATGGTCACCCTAGCAAAAACAAATCAGAACTTCTACTCTCCGATCACAGACCCCCTTTCAAGCATCCCTGGTGGTCTACTGACTCTCACCCTCCAGTAAAAACACATTTGCCCCGTCCTAGGGGCAGATTGCAAGATTGCACAAGCAATCTGCCCACAGGGAGGGCTACGTGAGAGCCACCCCTTCCATTTGGGGTGGGGGGGAAGAGGACACCCCCCTTTTCATTGGGTGCCCCCCACCAACAAGGTAGATTTTTTTTATTTTTATTTTTTTGCCCCTACCCTAGAGGCAGATGGCACCATTACTGTGCCCATCTGCCCCCAGGGTGAGGACCTGCTCCTGAACCTCGACTCAAACACTCCCTGTGTTCTCATTTTGCTCGATCTCTCCTCTGCCTTTGACACTGTCAACCATGCCATCCTGCTCAACCGTCTCCGTGATAACCTGGGTATCACTGGTCAGGCTCTGGCATGGCTGACCTCTTTCCTTTCCGGGCGACCCTCCCAGGTCCAAATGGGCTCCTTCCTCTCTGACATCTTTTTCTCCACCTGTGGTGTCCCCCAGGGATCCAACCTCTCTCCCTGGCTTTTCAACCAGTATCTGGCACTCCTTGCCCACCGCATCGCCGCTCTCTGCCCCCACTTCCAGTGCTATGCGGACGATACCCAGCTCATTTTCAGGCTACCCTCGGCCTCCTCCTCTCCTTCCCTCATCTCCGACTGTCTGTCTGCTATCCAGGAATGGTGTGCCGCCAATGACCTCTGCCTTAACGCCAGTAAGACTGAGATTCTACTCATCGGCACACCCACTCCCTCCTTCCCTGTAGCTCTCTGGCCAGCCTCCCTTGGCCCCCTTCCTGCCCCTACCTGCAAGGCTAAAAACCTTGGGGTCATCTTCGACTCCACACTCTCCTTCTCTCCTCATATATCTGACGTCTCTAAGAAGTCACACTACCAGCTGCACCTCCTCAGAGGTATTCTTCCCTTCCTCTCCTTCCCCCAGAAGCTCACTGTCTCCCGAGCCCTGGTTCTCTCAAGGCTGGCCTACTGCAACAGCCTCTATCTTAATCTGCCTGCCTCCACTCTCCGCCCTCTGCAACTTATCCAGAACAGAACTGCGAGACTTGTCCTTGGCCTCAAGCCCAGGGACCGTATCTCTCCAGGACTGAAATCTCTTCACTGGCTCCCAGTGGCTGCGAGGATTAAGTTCAAAACCCTCTGCATTGTCCACAAGGCCTTATGGGGCCTGGGGCCTAAATACCTTCAACTCTCTCTTCCTAAATATCTTCCTTCACGAGCCCTTCGCTCATCCGTCTCCAACTCCCTCATGGTCAGCCACTTCTCTAAGCAACGAGCTGGGGGTAGATCTCTCTCCGCAGCAGGGGCCTCCCTCTGGAACAGCCTTCCTGCCTCCCTGAAACTTGAGGAGAACCATCTCCGGTTCCGGAAGCACCTCAAAACCTTCCTCTTCGCTTCTGCCTTCTCTCTCCCTCTCCCCTGCTAAACCTGCTTAACTCCCCACTGAATTCTGCACTAAACTTGCATCTCGGCCACTCTCAGCGACCTCGGTCCAGGACCCAGCCACTCTCCACTTGCACTGCCTCCCTGGCTCCCCCTGCACTGTGGGACTGTCACTGTATCCCTACAGCCCCCTTCCCTGCACTTCCCAGCACTTGCTCTGCACTTACCTCGCACTTGCCACCAGCTGGCCCTTTTTATATATTATTTATTATTGTATTACACTACTTACCTTGTACTGCACTTTCCCCCCCACCTTCTCCCCCTGCACTTTCTCCTTTTCCCCCTACCTCTGCACTTGCGCGATCTGAATGACACTTGGCCTAGTATGATCGTTTGTCTGTCTTCCCCTTGTTTTCCCTCCCTCCCTGCCTCGTCGCGCCTTGAAACACCTGTGTATAGGCGCGTTACAAATACCATATCATATCATATCATATATCATATATCATATCATATCAAAACGTACTGCCCCATGGTTGGAGGGGGGGCTGTGCCAAGATTACTGGTGGCCCTCTGCTCCTACCCCAAATGGATGGTGGGCATCTCATGTAGCCCTCCCTGGGGGCAGAAAGAAGCAGAAATCTGCCCCCAGGGAGGGCTACATGAGGTGCCCCCCATCCACCTAGGGCGAGGGGAGAGGGCCAACTTCAATACAGAAAAATCCTGGTGGTCTAGTGGGCCCCTCCGGGACGCCCACCCAAATCCTATTTATTTGTATTTTATTTTTACCTTTCCCCTAGAGGCAGATGGGCACCCATCTGCCCCCAGGGCGGCCAATACATGTGGTCCCATGCTTCCCTCTCCCCCCCCCCCCCAAACTTAACAAACCGATCCCTGGTGGTCTAGTGGCATTGCTGGGCACGGACCGAGCACTCTGCGCCCGATCCACGCACAGCAATACTTCAAAAAAGGTGTTGTTGGAAAGGAGAGTCTCTCCCCTTTCCAACGACAGCTCCCTCGATCTGAACGGCACAATAGTGCCGCAGATCGAGGGAGAGAAGGTTGGAGACTCCCCTTTCATTTTCAGTGCGGCAGCCATTTTCGGCTGCCACAGTGAAACTGAAGGAAATGCAACCCTCCCTTTGCATGGATTGCAGAAAATGAAGTGCCAGAAAAGGACAAGCTATCTCGTCCTTGGCAACACAGAGGTAATGCCAAGGACGAGATAGCTTGTCCTTGGCAATTAAGGTGTTAAAGATTATTTTCAGTCTGGCCCTCTTTCATACAGACACACACACTGTCCCACACCTTTGGGACTGTGATGAAGAAGAGGCAACTAGGGGTAATGCACACTTCTATTGGTGTGCACCACTCTAGTTCTGAGACGAAAAGGAGGACTGTAAAACCCTCCTACCCTGGTCATGTCCCACTAATTGGGGCCAGGCAAAGGGCTTACACCTGCAGCCAGTTGAATGGTTACAGGTGTAGATGAAAAGAAACCAGCAAATGGCAACAGGAGATCTCCCTGGGGCAAGAAAGCAGAAAGATGCAGCAACCCGGTATAGAGCAGGCTGCAGAGGCACTGATGGAGAGGTCGCTGAACGCTCCAGCGAGAGCAAAATCGACATTACAGCCCGAGCGGGATGTGAGAAGGTTGGGAGCCATGCAGAATCCAGTACTTTGTCTCCTCCGCTGAAGCTGGGGGACACTGAAGACTCCAGGGAGCAGCCAGCAGCCGCAGGAAAGTTCGGAAGCGATGAGGGCTGCTCCGGGCGAGGGAACAGGGAGCGAGAAACCACAGAAGAGAAAGGTGAGTGTGCAAGATGGCCACCGGGGAGTGAGGTTGCACTCTCACGAGCTCTCGGCTAGGCCCACAAAAAGTGAAACTAAGCCGGTGAAGGATAGCAGCATAACTGGGAAAAGATGGACGCTACCCCCGGGCGAATAGGAGTGGTGGCAGCGATGTAGACTGGGAGCAGCTGGCGTTGCAGAGCCCGCCATATCAGTGGAGCCCGATCAGTGGAGCTTGATACCTCACTACGGGAGACTCAAGGCAGTGACGCCATAGGACTGAGGCGCAGCCCCCGGGAGAGAAGTAGAAGAGTGCAACCCCCCACCCAAGGAGAGACCAAGCCTGCAACATTTGCACAGGTCCAAGAGGATATTGGGCTAAGCGGAGGTGGAGTAAAGGCGGACCCACATGCGGTGGTGAGAGCGAGGGAAGGAGAGGAGGAGTCCCGCCATCAGGGAGAACGTTGGGGTGGAAGTGCTGAACACCTGGATTACTTGGCAGTGATTGTCAAAGCAGGTGTGGGGGCAGAAGGCTCTGTGCAGATGTGTCTCCTAGAGGTAAGGGGATGATTACCAGAACCTGCACAAAGCTCATTACCAACCCGGAAACGGAGGCGCAAACGGTAACAGCTTTTTGTAGCTGAATTGTCCAGTAACAAGCACACAGAGAGAGATTAGAGGTACGTGCCCAGGCTGCCTCGGGACGGGCTGTAAAGGGAGAAACACGCTATAAAGGAGGCCCAAGAAGCCGGACCCACAGCTCTTGGTGCCCTGCTAACAAGTCCTCCCCCTTTTATAACCGCCACCAACCTGCTCACCTAAGACCAACTCAACTTTGACGGAGGGCCCGGGGAGAGAAGCCTGGGCCCACAGCAACAAAGGGAGTACTCGTGGCAATTGAAGGCTGGCAAAAGAGACTGTAACATATGCTGAAGAAGCCCAGCAGGTTGGCAGGACCACGCCAGGGAGCAGGGGAATAGGTAAGACCAAGAAGAGGTAGACTAAGAACCGGGACATACGCAGATGCCTGGAATAAGGGAAGCAGAATTCAGTGCTGCAGCCCACTAAGAAAAACGCAAGGAGAGGCCAGCTAGAAAGGTTTTGGGAACGGACCCCAGCTGGGACGGCCTTGGTGGAATCGGGGCTACGACAGGAGAGCGGGGAGGTGCCCCAGGCAATTTGTGACATGGCCCTCAGTAAAAAAGACCTATACATGTGCTTGTAGGGCATGGATGAGAGGATGACATTATCCCTCTAGGAACAAATGGTTAGCCTGAAGGGAGAGCTGAAGTGTTCCTTTAAAGAAATAAGGGGAGACATTAACTCTATGGGAAACAGGGTGGACTTAACAGAGCAAGGGCTTTCGGAAGTAGAAAAGGAGGTGCGACGGAACTTCAAACTATTAGAGCAAATTGCCTTTGCCACGCAGTACTTGGAAATACAGACTGAGGACCATGAGAACCGTTCAAGACACTCTAATATAAGAATTAAAGGTCTAGCAGAGGTGAATTCCGAGGCAGAATTGAAACAAACGGTACAGAAGTGCTTTGCAACCCTGCTGACAGACGCTGCCACATAGGCGATCTGGGTAGGTCAGATTCATAGGGTGGGTCCCAAGAGGAGCAGAGAGGGAAACAGACAGAGGGATGTTCTGGCGGCATTAGCGTTGTATGAAGAGAAAGAGCAAATCCTCAGGGCGGCTAGGGGACAGGCCACGATTACGGTAAATGGGTCGCAGGTGAGCCTGTTTCAAGATTTGGCTGCTCCGACACTCCAGAAAAGAAGAGCAATGGGGCTGGTAACGAGAGCCCTGGTGGGGGAAAGAATCCTCTATAAATGGACATTCCCCTTCGGCTTGTTATTCCCTTGGGATGGAAGGCAGCGGAGAGTCACCACAGGCCTCACAATTCTGGCAATGGACGAGGAGGAGACGGACCTCGGGATCAAAGTCGTGAGGCCCAACATTAGAGCTACAGGCCATGGGAATGGTCTACTGTGGAAGGGAAAAGAGGAGAAAAGTTGTAAGGTCCCCGAGCAAGATGAAGAGCGGAAGGAAAATAACAGACCCAACCTATACAAGAATATTAAGGATAAGACCTAGAGAAAGGGCGCAGAAACCGAAAAGGTGGTAGCGAACTGACAGTCGCGAAGACCTGTGAATGCTGTCCAGCAGGAAGAATGTGGGCTTGTACTGGAGGGAGTGGGTGGCACTTGGAATCTTAGAAGGTTAGTGCAACCTTAGGGGTCTGGGAGGAACGTGGGCTGGTTCCCTTCCCATGTGGTTGGGAAGAATCCTAGGATACCGTGCCTAGACCGGATGGGGCTATGAGGGGGTACTTGAAGGGGGAGAACTGCGGGTGATGCGGCACCGCATGACAGGTTTACAAAAGCAGGTAGAGGGAAGGGGCACACGAGATCTACAAGAGGCAGCTGAGGGGGGAGGGGCGGCTGCTGGGGGGGGCGGCAGAGTAGAGATGAGGCCTCTGCAAAATCTGTTGCATAATGTTTGGGCCTAAACACCCCGGTAAAGAGGAAGAAATTGGGCGCACATGTTAAAAGGAGTGAAGTAGATATGATATTACTACAGGAAACACACATTAGGAAAGGGGACAGTCACAAAACAAAAATACATCGGTTCTCACAGCTATACCAGCAAATGCTCGGAATAGACCGGCGGGAGTATTAGTGGGCATAAGGAACTCTTTGGGGGAAAGAATAATCAAAACTCTTGCTAACCCGAATGGGAGGTTTTTCTTCCTGCAGGTTCTGTTGGAGAAAAAGGTTATGACAATAGGTAGGCTGTATGCTCCCAACAATGGGCAGGACACCTTTCTATATCAGACGCTGGGGAAATTGGAAAGCTTTGCAGAAGGGGAGATCATCTTTACAGGAGATTTTAACATGGCCTGGGATCCAGAGAAGGACAGAAGCAGTCTGCTTATTAATAAGGGTCAACACCCATCTAAGGCAGTGAGGGACAGGTTGGCCGGAATGGCCATGAGAGACTTGTGATGGGCTAAGAAAGGGCAGGATCCGGGGTACACATGTTTTTCCCAGGTTCATCAAACGTTTTCCAGAATAGATTGTTTGGGGAACCCCCGCTATGGTAGGCATGCTAACAGCTATAGAGGTAGATCCGATCTCCCTATCAGATCATGCACCGATAAAGATTCACCTTAGGGGTCTAAAGCCGACTAATTCATTGTGGACCTGGAGATTGCCCAGAGAACTCCTCAGGGCTGAAGCCCTATGGGAGATGGTGAGGGGTAAAGTTAGAGTATTTTGCGCTGAACGGCACACAAATGACCCCCCAAAGCACGGTGTGGGGTGCGTTTAAGGCTGTTTTGAGGGGAGAGTTAATTTCTCTAAAAGCACATTGACGAAAAGAGAAAAATAAAATAGAAAAGGAGCAGCTCTGGAGGCAGAGCTGGGGCAGGCCCAAAAAGAATTGGCAGAGCTCAAGAACAGAGAACTACAGAAGAGTGAAAGAAGCTCAGAGACAGTTAAGGTTGTTTAGCACCACTAAGGCATAGAGCGCTTTCTTAAGTCTCAAGCAGCGTTACTATGTGGGGGCCGATAAGGCAGATAAGATGCTTGCAAGGCTACTGAAACAGAAATGTCAGCAACATATGGGGGGAATAAAATAGTCTGGCGGAACCATAGTCACAGACTCAGATGGGATACTACAGGCCTTTGTAACCGAATATAGGCAGCTGTACTCCTCTATAGGCAGCTGTACTCCTCTGGGCGCCCGGAGAACCATAGGATAAAGGCATTCCTAGATGGGTTCAGCTAACTAAGTTAACGGGAGAAGACCGAGAAAGCTTGGAAAGGGAAATCACAGTGGAAGTAGTAGAGAGATTGATAAAGAACCTCCAAAATAACAAGTCACCCGGACTGGATGGCTATACATGGACTTTCTATAAAATGTACTGTAACGAGCTGAAAGGCTTCCTGTCAAAATTATAGAATACTTTTAGGAATGGAGAGGGAGTGACTCATTCAATGACAGAAGCAAAGGTAGTTCTGTTTGTAAAACCAAATAAAGACCCTACTAGCTGCAGGTCGTATAGGCCCATAACGTTATTAAATATAGATGCAAAAATATACACTGGGATTCTAGCAGAAAGAGTAAAGGGTGTCTTGCCCGGGGTCATAGGGCAAGATCAATCAGGTTTTATTTCGGGATAAAAAACTTTGGACAATACCAGAAGGGTTATTAATTTATTAGGTAAATTGGAAATAAAACGGATCCCGACACCATGATCTCCTTAGATGCTGAAAAAGCTTTCGACAGGGTGGAATGGCTGTATCTATTCCAGTCGATGGAACAAATGGGGTTCAGACCAAAATACATTCAAACGGTAGCAGCAAACTATAGAAACCCATTTATTAGGTTGCCAGTCAACACACACCACTGATGCGATAAGGATTGAGCGTGGCACCAGGCAAGGATGCCCCTTATCTCCCCATTTATACGCTATCTATTTGGAACCCCTACTGACTGCAATTAGAAACAGGATATCGAGAGATTCCCATTTGGGGGGGGAACCAACAAAATGGCAGCTTATGCGCACAATATGCTGCCAACACTGGTGGAACCAGTTATGCCCATCCCAGCCCTCGTGGGTACTCCAAAGGAACAGCAAGGGGTGTCGGACTGAAAATAAACATGGACAAATCTGAAATGCTGGAGGTGGGCGTTCCAAAAGATGATTACTGCGCTGCAGAATGGTTCCCCCTTTCATTCAGCCAGGGACAGCGTAACATATTTAGGGATAAAACTAACCAGTAGAGTCTCAGCGTTGTATAAAGCCAACTACCGGACTTAATAAATAAAGACACATATTATGCTAGGTGGTCTCCAATGCAGATAGCCTGGCTAGGGCGCACAAACACGGTGAAGATGATGACCATCCCGAGGGTATTGTTTATGTTTCAAACACTTCCCATAGTGGTACCGAAAACCTTTTTCTAATCAGTGAACACATTAATTTCTAGATTTGTTTGGCAAGGTAAATGCCCGAGAGCGGCCCTAGATATCCTGATGACCCCAAGAAAGAGAGGGGGAGTGGTGCTGCCAAATTTGTACCGTTATTACGAGGCCGCCCAATTGAGAATTGTGCGCGAATGGTTCTCAGACTGCAGGGATACAATCTGGGCAGTAGCGGGATGCCCATTAGCAGGCTTACTGTGGCTCCAGGGGAAATATAGGCCCCCAACCGCTAGATGTAGCAGAGTACTCTGTACAATGTGTGAAATATGGGATAGATGGATCCAAAGGGGACACTTCTCTTCTGTCCCATCGCCCTTTACCCCCCATGTACGACAATCCAAATTTCCCTCCAGGTACCGTAAAGGGCTCATTCACTCGGTGGAACGTGAAGACTAGAGATATGGTGTGGGATGGAGACATGGCATTATTTGAGGAATGCAAGATGCACATAGGATTAGTGGAGGGAGACAGATTTTAATACATATAGCTGAGGCATTGGTTACGGCAGAAGGAGATTAGCCAAGCAACAATTGGGCCTCTAAATTTGAGACATAAGTTACCTCCCATACGGGGGAATAAATATTTAGTGTCAGATATATACACGATTCTGCAAGAGTGTCCAGCCCAAAGGAGGTGGATTTACCAAATAGCTTGGGAAGGCTCACTGGGAGCTACTCTCCCGGTGTCATGACCCTTGCCCCTGGCCCTCACTCGCAAGTCAGCCTTCCAGTTAGGGCCAGGTCAAAGGCCTTAAAACCTCATCCAAGACTCTCTTGGAGTCAGTCCTGGCGCCTTCGTGCCAGGCTCATAACCATCATGAAGACCAACATTAGAATGGGACTATTTACTTGGAGCTATTTAATTTGGCGGGGGTTCGGCCAACATGGAGGCACACACATAGCTCAGTTACAAGGAACTGAGCTATGCAGCCGAGTCTTTTGGGTGTGGCAGGCCTGGGACTATTTTACCTGGGCTACTTTGGGTGTGGCAGGCCTGGGACTATTTTACCTGGGCTACTTTGGGTGTGGCAGGCCTGGGACTATTTTACCTGGACTACTTTACCTGAGACTATTTAAACCGCTTTGCGCAACATGCTTTGCGTTATTCTGCTGTAGGCAGCGTAACGCTCACCGTGTCCAGTTCTTTGATGCCAGCTTTCCTGAAACCAAGGCCTTAGAGAGAGAGAACGAGAGAGAGAGAGAGAGAGAGAGAGAGAGAGAGAGAGAGAGAGAGAGAGAGAGAGAGAGAGAGAACGAGAGAGAGAGAACACGAGAACGAACACTAGGAAACTTACCTGGAACAGTATCCAGTCTTCAATCCATTGCTGAATTCAGTTCCACTCACCTGAAGGTACGAACTCCATCATCCGGCACTGCATGCATCCTGGAATACCATAACCTGGAAAGAGGAGAAAGAAAGACAACATTAGTAAGCGTTTACTCACGTTTCCTCCCGAATGAAGAAAGCCACGCAATTCTTACCTGGGTAGTCATCTCCTGGTCAGTATCATTGCTGGAACATTACGGCACTCGGCAAGGAACATCGCAACCTGCAAGGAGAGAATGGACACAGGTTAGCAATATAAATGGCGAAACAGCGCCGTGCAGCGCGCATTACTCACCGGACAGCATCGCGCACGCCGCGCTTTCGCCTACCGGCCCCTGCTCATCTTCAAACTGCATGACAACACCAAAATACCTTTCCATACCTAAAAGGAAAGAAGCAAGACATTATTATTCGAACTAAGAGGAACATAAGAACTGCATATAAATACTGTAAAGCAGCAAACCTATGGAGTCGCAGCAGGCCTGGATTCCCACAGGGGGGCTTGCACCAGTGAAGTAACTTGGTCGCTGCTCGCCCCCCACATCTACCCGCCCCTGCCACGAGGAGCAGGATGGAGAATCCACCTTTTACAATATTAAGGTGAGGAGAAGGCCCAATGGGGAGGAAGGAGTTGAGGCCAAGGGAGGTGGGAAAATATAAAGACAATCTGGTATTCAATCCAGCTCTCCTATATTGCAGACCCATCTTTAACTAGAGGCCTTACCAAGGGACCGGGAGAGGGTTCGAGTGTGCAAATCATCCAACCAGGGCTGGGTGGCGTCCCCGTGGATACCAGGTGAGCTTAACACCCGGCTGGCCATTGGGAAGAAATGTGGAGGAACATCCCGAAACTGACCAGGTCCCTACATCTATGAGAGGCCTGGTATAAAATTATGCTACAGTGGCTCTACACACCTAGTAGATTACATACACCCTCTCCAACCTTCCGTAGTTGCTGAGGCATACATTGTAAGGGTATTGGGGACTGGAGACATATGTGGTGGGTTTGCCCCAAGATTAAGGGATTTTGGGAAGAAGTCACGGGTCACCTGCAGGAAATGGTACCTGAAATCCTATCCCTCTCGCTTGATGAGACAACATGTGATCTCAAAGCCAAAGAAAAGAGCAATGGTCTCGGCCTGGTTGGTAATTGCAAAAAACTGTAAACAAAAAAGCCCACCCACGGTGACGTGTTGGCTCTGAAAACTGTGGGATATAGTAGCTATGGAGTGGATTACCTACAAGATCCAAGGGTGTGCGGAGAGATTTCAAAAGGAATGGGGAGAAGTGATCCTCTTCTTGAAAAGTGACTTTGTGCAGCAATGGTGCCCACAAAATGTACAGGTGCTGGACATACAGTGTCTATGAGGCACCCGATGTGCTCCTTAGATAGCAATGATCTAAATAAAGCTGAAATTCCACAGCAAAGTTATGTGGGCTGGGGGGGGGGATGAAAATGTTTCATAAATGGCAAAGAAATATTTTTTTAAAAGAGAAAGGCGAAAGCACGCAGAGGAGAGGGAATAGTCACTATGGGGGGGGTGCACCAGGGACAAGGCTTGGGCACAAAGAGGTGCCAATCAGCCCTTTTGTGAAGTGTGCAAGCAAGGTGGTGACAAGGAAAGTACCCCCAAGAAGTGAATTGTGTGTAAGACCTATTGTGGCAGAGGCAAGAAACTGCAAAGAATAAAAACTACAAGTGAGTGGACAATTGACACAGGTTCAAAGAGGGAGCCAAGGGTTATTGGTTGCGTGACATGTAGTGGGTGGACCGTGTGGTCTGACAGCTGCACCTAGACCGAGTAACCCTCCGTAACCTTGGAGTGAACCAAGAAAAGTGAAACGTTGTGCCTATCAAGGATTGGAAAGAATAAGCTAAGTGAACCGTTGAAAAACCTGAAAGGTTACAACGTTGGTTTGGAACACTTACTGAAAGTCAAGCGAGCTGACTTTAAGCTTGGGCAACGGAGCCCTGAGACTCTTTGGAACAGTGTTGAACTTGGGTAAGGGAACCCCGAGGTCTATTGGAACCCCAAGCTCTCTTGTGTGGAACTTGAGGAAGGGGCTGAAACGCAAGCCAAGAGCTGAAGGAAGCAAAGAACTTTATATTGAAACACTATTTCTTTTGATACTGACATCCCTACATACTCATTATCTTTAGTTGTGAGTGCAAGTATAGGTTTTGGACACAGAGACTGTTAAGTTGAATTTACAGACTCAGACTATCCTTTGTTTCTTTAGGCAGGGAAATCCCACCTTCGCATACTGCAAATTAGGCCTTACACCATCCTTTAATTTAAGTTAATAAAATTGTTTTGGTTAAACATTGAATCTGTTGTCTGTGTCTTGCTTCATGATGACTTCACAAATTTGGTCAGGAGTAGGATGCGGCTCACCGATACGCGTTGGGGAACCCTCAAATTTGTAAAGTTGCATATCAGAGCATCAGACCACTCAATAGCCATTAAGGGCTCTATTGGGTTTGATGTGTGTAGCAGTAGGGACGAAATTATTCCCCTGGTGAAAGAAGACTGATACCCACTGATTGGATCCTAATTCCACCCCCTGAAACTTATATTCGATTGGCGCCCAAATCGGGACTCGCATGGAGGTTTGGAATTGATGTACTGGCTGAGGTTATAGACCCAGACTTAAGGTGATGTTAAAGTATTACCACAGAACCATGCAAAAGATCCCTTCCATGTCCATCAAGAGGATACAATTGTTCAAGGGGTGCTTGAAAGGGCAATGTTCCCTGGGATCAAGGAAGAGGCCGGGAAGGAGAAAACCGATGGAGGTACCCGAGGTTGCGGGGAGGTGGACGAAACGCCTGACAATCCTCCAGAGCCTGAACCTAGAAAGATCAGAGAGGAAGAAACTGAGACCCTTCCCGACCTAGCCTTTGCCCAAAGGAATGCTCTGTTGTTGGCTGAAGCCTTTTTTACAGGTTACATCTGAACAAGAGGGCCGTGATTAAGGACAACCTTTTTTTTCTTCTTAAAACATGGGCTTATGTATCAGGGAAACCCCATCCCGGAAGGCTTAGAAATAACCCAACTGGTTATCCCTAAGAGTCATAATCAAGTGGTACCAGAAATAGCTCGCACACATTTGACTGGTGGCCATTTAGGACAGACAAAGACACAGGCCCCAATTACTAGCAAGTTCTACTGGCCAGGAATACATGCTGACATTAAAACCTTTATCCAGGCATGTGAGATTTGCCAAAAGACTAGTACTTCTATACCACCACCACCAGTTCCCATAATCCATTACCAATCATTGGAATCCCCTTCTCAAGAATTGGTATGGAAATCATAGGGCCCTTAGAAACATCGAAATTAGGGAACAAGTACATTTTGGTGATCCAAGACTATGCAACACGATATCTAGAGACCTTTCCCCTGTGAGCAAATACCACCCAGCAAATCCTGAAACATCTGCTCCCTTTCTTCTCGCGAGTAGGGTTCACAAAGGAAATACTAACCCATCAGGACTCAACCTTCTTGAGCAAACACATGGGGAAAGTAAAACAATTGTTGCACATTACCACTTTCAGAACATCAGTGTACCACCCACAGACAGATAGCCTTGTAGAAAGATTTAACAAAACATTAAAGACCAAACTGCGGACATTAGCGGTACAAGATGGCAGAAATTCGGATCGGATGATCCCCTGGGCTTTATTTGCTGTTAGGAAAACACCTCAGGCTTTCACAGGATTCTCCCTGTTAGAATTTCTTTTAGGACGATAACCCCGGGATGTCCTAGATATGTTGAGGAAAACCTGGGAGGAACGACATGAGGCCCCAACACCACTCTCGAAAACTGCCACTAGACTTAAAGAACACATGACAGCTGTTATCTTTGGTACTCGCCCATATGGCAAAGGTACAAGAACAACAGAAAGCCTCTTATGACAAAAAGGTTTCATCAAGGTCTTTTTCCATCGACCAAAAGGTATTGGTGTTGTTACCCACTTCTGAGTACAAACTAATATCCAAGTGGCATGGACCATATGAGGTGTTAGAACAAATGGGACCTTGTAACTATAACATTTCCCAACCTGATCACCGCCTTAAAACCCAAGTCTTCCACATTAATCTTCTCAAGGAGTTGAAGGAAAATCCTTCCGGATCTAATGTCACCATTTTGTCTTGTTTGTTACCCAAGAATTCAGACAAGACCACCCTAATACCACCTGACATTAATAAAAACTAACAGCAAGATCTATATGATCTTTTCATTAATTTTCCTGATGTATTGATGGAAGAGCCAGGAAGAGTGAAGGATATTTATCACCATATCCGCACTCCATAAGGCAAAGTGGTACTTTTAAAACCTTACCGGCTACCTGAATCTCGAAAAACTATTATTCAGGAAGTAAAGCAGACGCTAGAGGACAAAATTATCAAACCATCGTCTAGCCCTGGTCCTCCCCTATTGTGTTGGTATCAAAGCCCGATGGGAGTTGGAGGCTCTGCATCGACTTTAGAAAGGCAAATGCCATCTCTGCCTTTGATGCTTACCCAATGCCACGTAGTGACAATCTTATCGACCGGCTGGGTAATGCAGTCTACCTCTCTACTATAGACTTTAAGAAAGGTTATTGGCAGATCCCACTACATGGACCTGATGAGGAGAAAACTGCCTTTGCTACTCCCGTAGGTCTTTTCCCATTTATAGTTTTACCATTCGGTCTTCATGGAGCTCCTACAACATTCCACAGATTAATGGATAAGATTCTACAACCCTATTCAGAACTTTGCAGAGCGTATATAGACAATAACGTGATAGTCAAATTTGGGAGGATCACATGTACCACCTTATACTGTCATGCTAGTACTGAGACAAGCAGGCCTAACCGTGAACCCATGACAATGCAAACCGGCTCTATCTGCAGTTAAATATCTAGGGTTTGTCATGGGTAATGGTACTGTTCAACCCCAACTAGAAAAGGTTACAGCGGTTCTTGACACCCCACGCTAAAAACAAAAACATGTCTGAGCCTTTTTGATTTAATAGGCTACTAGAGCTGATTTATTCCAAATTTTTCAAGCAAAACCTCCCGACTCAATGAGGAACTCAAGAACGCGGAACCTCAGAAAATCTGGTCGAGTGAGGAAGATGAGATCTGTTACACCACCTTCAAGCAAGATCGTATGCCAAAGCCACGTTCTGAAAGTAGCAGATTTCTCTAAGGAATTTATTCTGCAAACCGATGTCTACTTGATTGGTTTAGGGGCCATCCTTTCACAAAATCATGACAGGTAAGAACACCCCATATCATACATTAGCAGAAAATAATTTTCTAGGGAAAAGAACTACTCAGTTATAGAACTTGGGGCATTGGCTATTAAATGGGCAGTTACACACCTGTAATACTATCCACTAGGCTATTCAGACTCATCACGGACCACTCTCCTTTAGTATGGATCAGACAGCGAAGGGAGTCTAATCCACGGGTTATGCGGTGGTTCTTGGATGTACAACCCTATTGTTTCCCAGTGGAACACCAGAAAAGGTCAAGATCAGAGTAATGTTGAATTCCTTTCCCGGTTTCCATGCGCGACAAACTGGCCCATCCTGAATAAGGCAAGGGTATGTGATGAGCCTGAGGACATCCTCCCATCTACTCCCCTTGGATCCTCCTTTCAGGTGGTCAAGGAAAGGCCATCTCTTTTGAATCCTGACCCTGTGGTGGATATGTAAGGGAGGATCCCCTAGGTGGAGGGTCTTTGGGGAGAGGATGTCTCCTTATAAGACATGGTATCCCCCTTCCCCTTGTCTAAATGCACCCTGCCCTCCCCCTACCTTTATAGGTTATTTTCAGTCTGCCCCTCTTTCATACACACACACTGTCACACATTAATATACCTTTGGGAATGGGACGAGTAAGAGGCAACTAAGAGTAATGCACACTTATATTGGTGCGCACCACTCTGGTACTGAGATGAAGAAGAGGACTGTAAAACACTACTACCCTGGCAGGCATGTCCCACTAATTGGGGTCAGGCAAAGGACTTGCACCTGCAGCCAGTTGAAAGGTTACAGGTGTATATAAAAAGAAACCAGCAAATGTTAACGGGAGATCTGCCTGGGGCGAGAGAGCTGCCTGAGGCGAGAAAGCAGAAAGACACAGCAACCCGGTATAGAGCAGGCTGGAGAGGTGCTGATGGAGAGGTTGCTGAACGCTACAGTAGAGCAAAAAGGACTCTGCACCCCGAGCGGGCTGTGAGAATGTCAGGAGCCCTGCAGAATCAAGTACTGTGTGTCCCCCACTGGAGCTGGGGGACACTTAACACTCCAGGGAGCCTCCACAATAGCCGGAAGGTTTGAAAGTGACTGCTTGTCAGAGCTCCCAGCAAGGGAACTGGGCGCAAGAAACCGTAAAAGAGAAAGCCAAAAGCACCTGGAGGAGCTGCCAGACACCATTGAGTGATGGAAAGGGAATAGTCACGCCGGGACGCTCCAGGGACTGGGCTTGGCCACAAGAAGGTGCTGATCAGATAGAAACTCATAAGAGGGTCAGAAGACCGAAGGAAAGTTTTATGAATACCGAACGAGGTTCAAAGGGTGTTATGCTTTATTATTTTTTTAATAACATATTTTATTGAAAGTTTTTTTAACATTCATACAACATACCAACTGTTTCCCCCCACCCTCTGCCTCCCTTTGCCGGGTCGATCGTCGATCTGTTTTTCTCTTGCCACTCTGTACATCACCTGTCCAGCAATAAGTTCTTTGGCATGTCCATGTTGTGCTCCTGCGCTTCCCGCTCTCCCATCCCTCAGAGCGATCTCAGGTCACACGTTGTTCCCATTTTGCCCAGATTTTTGTGGCCTTTGCCGGGCATCCACGTGCTGTATACATTTTGAGTTCTTTCGCCGCGCAGATGTCCATTTCGTTGGACCACTGAGCCGCTGTTCGGCACTCCGGGGCTCCCCATTTCTGCGCAATGTCACGTTTTATCAGGCCCATTGCTGTGGAGAGAAGAATCCTCTCCCATTTGTTTGAGATGTTCTCATCTGGGGCCCCCAGTAACATTATTGCGGGTCGCAGTTCTATCGTGCGGGCCAGTGCACTTGCCAAAATTTGTAAGCATTGTGTCCAGAATGTCTTGATTTTAGGGCAGTCCCAAAGGAGATGGATGAAGGTTCCCTCTTCCCGCCGGCATTTCAAACGGTTTGGATCCGTTGCCCTTCCCCAACCGAAAAGGGCCACTCGGGGGTAGTATACCCTATGTAGTATCTTTAGCTCTACCAGTCTTATTCTGGAGTCTATAGAGATTTCACGTGGATGCATGAGAACCTGTACCCAGTCCTCAGGCTCAATGTCCCCGACATCCTGTTCCCATCTGGCTTTGAGGCTGGTCAGCTCTGGGGTAGCGAATGCGTTAATAGCTTTGTATAGGGTGTTGGTCACCTTGGTGGGGATATGTTGTGGAAGTAAGTTGCGTTCCAGGGGTGTGTAGTCTGGGGCGTCAGCAAGTGCTTGCCTGTGGCCACTAAGTGCATGTGATATTTGTGTGTAATGGTAGTGTTCTGCTGCCGAAATACCATATTCCTGCTGGAGCATTTCAAACGGAGGAATAAAGCCCTCTGTTCAGATATTTCCTATCGTGGTTATTCCGGCCCTCACCCACCGGGTCCAGGAGGGCAGCTTCCACACTTCCGTCAGCATGTGGTTATTCCATAGTGGTTGTGCCATGGTAATCTTGTTCCCCCAGCCTATGTGCTTGTGTGCCTGCCGCCAGACGATTGCAATGTGAGAGGACATTGTCTGTGCAGGGGGTCTGGATAGGCGTTGATGCATCGTTTCGAGTGGTGGGGTATCTTGCCTGAAGGGTAGTTCTGCTCTGATGTGTGGTAGGTCACGGTCCCCATGGAGGAGGTCATTGACAATGTTTAGTTGACTGGCCCAATAGTAGGACTTCAGGTGTGGGACACCAATACCCCCCTCCCAGATCGATCGCTGCAGCGTGGTCAGCGCGATTCGAGGTTGCCCCCCCTTCCATATTAATTCCCTGACGAGGCGTTCCACCCGGACATATTCCGAGTTTGGTATGGCCAGTGGGGCGTTCTGCAGTACGTAGAGGAACCGTGGAAGTGCCATCATTTTGAAAAGGGCCGCCCTTCCCATGAGTGTGAGGGGGAGGTGCATCCAGTGTCGCACATCCCCCGCGAAGCGGGCCGTCAGTGGGTGCAGGTTGTGACGCACATAGTCTGAGATAACCCCGGAGACCCTAATGCCCAGATAGCGGAAGCCTTCTCTTTCTATTCGGTATGGGGAGTCCCGGGGGATTGCCAAGTCGTCCCCTTTTACTGGGAAGAGAACTGATTTCCCCTAGTTTAGTCTTAAGGCCACTGAAGTCTCCATAGGTCTTTAACATTTGGGTTATGATTGGGCATGCATGGCCTGGGTTACTCAGGTAGAGCAATAGGTCGTCTGCATAAAGGGAAAGCTTATCCTCCCGTCCATTTGGCCAACGGAACCCAGACCATGTGGCGACCTGTCAGAGCCATGGGCCAGTGGTTCGATTGCTAGAGTGAAGAGGAGGGGAGACGGAGGACAGCCCTGCCGGGTGCCTCTGCCCAGCGGGAAGGTCCCGGAGGTCCAGCCGTTCATCCTAACTGTAGCTAGTGGGGTTTCGTATAGGAGTTGAATCCAGCTGAGGAAGGTTTCGCCGAAGCCCATGCGCCTCATTGTTGCCCAGAGGCTAGCCCACACCACCGAATCAAACGCTTTCTCGAAATCTATTGCGAGGAGTGCGAGTGGAGTGTTTAGGGTCGGGCCTCTTCCAAAAGCAGGTGTAATCGGCGTAGGTTAATTCTAGTCGATCTTTGCGGCATGAAGCCGCATTAATCTTGATGGACCAGTGAGGATATTACCCCTTGGAGCCCGTTGGCCAGTGCTTTGGCAAGAACTTTTGTTTCGCTGTTGAGAAGCGATATCGGTCCATACGATGTGCACTGATCGGGGGGTTTGCCTTTTTTGGGAATGACCACTATGGTGGCCGTCCATAGATCCGGTGGGAGGGTGCCCTGTTCTTTAGCGGTGAGGAATAGATCCCAGAGGGGGGCGGCCATCTTATTGCTACCCAATTTCTTCCAGGTCTCGGCCGGGAAGCTGTTTGGGCCGGGTGTCTTCCCGGATTGCAGCTGGGTCATGGCTTCGGCTATTTCGGCTTCATCTAATTCCCTGTCTAAATAAGTTTTCTGCGATTCCGATAATTGCGGAAGCACGATCTCATCCAGGAGGGAAGCGTCTGTGGGGACCGTTGGGGCGGCATAAAGCGTACTGTAGAATTTGGCAAAGGCCTCTGCTATTTCTGGGTCTGTTTGGGCCGGCCCGTTTGGGCCTTCGGTGATCTGTCTGACATGTTTATGCCCCTCCTCCCGTCTTTCCAGCCATGCCAATAGTTTGCCGGCTTTGTCCCCGTGCTCATTAATTCTCGTCTTTGATTCCCAGTGTGCCTGCGTACGTTATCAAGCGCCGTGTTATGGAGTGATGATCTAGCCTTTAGGAGGGAGTGGTGCGTTTCCGGAGAAGCGTAGGATATATATCTAGCTTCCCATTTCTTCACTTCCTCCTCCCCCTCCGTCAACCTACTGTGATGTTCCCTCTTTTGGTTACAGATCCAGGCTGTCATTTCCCCTCTAAGCACTGTTTTATGTGCCTCCCATAATATCACAGGGTCCTCTACCGAGCCTGTATTGATCTCAAAGAATTCATTGGATTTGTCCGTGATGTGCTCCACGAACTCGGGGAGGCCCAGGTAGTAGCCATTTAGCCGCCATGTTTTGGGCGGCAAGGGACGTTCCGTACGGAGCGTCACCTCCAGGGGAGAGTGGTCTGATATGCCCCGGGGATGGAAATCTGCCGATATAACCCTATATGCTTCTGGGGCTGGGAAGAAGAGGTAATCCAACCTGGATAAGGATGCATAGGCCCCCGAGTGGAAGGGGAATCCCTGGTCTGTAGGGTGGAGTTCTCTCCACACATCACTCAGACCGAGCGCTGATGCGAAGGTCGCCAGCCGCGTGGGATGGTCTGGGTTCCGGCTGCGGATGTGGGTCCGGTCAAGTGTGTTGCACATAACATCGTTAAAGTCCCCCCCCACAATCCACACCTCTGCTTGCTGTTGTGCCATCAGGGCCGTCACCTCCCTCAGGAGACCCTCCCCCAACCCCGGCGGGGAATATATCGCTAGAATGGCCACTGTCTCCGCCCTCGGCGCGCCCCGGATCATCACGAAACGGCCCGAGGGGTCCTGTACCACAGCAGATAGATCAAACGGGAGTCGCTTATGTAAAAGGATCAAGCCGCCCCGGGAGCCCATCGTGTACCCTGCATGGTATGCTGGTCGATAATTAGTTCTGCGAAAGAGCTGGCAGGTTGAACCTGCTAAGTGGGTCTCGGTAAGGAGGGCTATGTCGGGAGAGCGTCTGTTAAGGAATTGCATAACTAATCGGCGTTTGATACTGGAGCCCATGCCGTTTACATTCCAAACAATGATTTTGAGTGACCTGTGGCTTGGGGAAGGGGCTGAAATGCAAGCCAAGCTGGAGGAAGCTCAGAACTTTATATTGGAACACTATTTATTTTGGTACTGATATCCCTACACATTGCTTAGGTTATAACCAAGTATAGGTTTTGGACATACATACTTTTAAATTGAACTTACTGACTTGGACTATATTTAGTTTCTTTAGGTAAGGAAATCCCACCTTAGCATAGAGCAAGTTAGGCCTTAAATCATCCTGATGTTTAAGTTAATTAAATTGTTTTGGTTAAACATTGAATCTGTTGGCTGTGTCTTGTTCATGATGCCTTCACAATTCCCAGAAACAACCTGTTGAGTGCTACAAAATAGATTGAGCCCATCACCTCCTTATTAACATTTAAATGGCCCCACTTAAGAGGTACTTAAAAATACTTACCTTTTGCAACTATGCTGACAGCACATCATCTACAAAGTTACCAGCAAAAATGAGACTACATCCCTCACCAACTACCTTGCAATGTTGATCACATTGATGACCGTAGACACCAACCGAACCCGGACAAAACCGGTATCCTGATCATATTACCCAATGCAGCACCAGAAGCACCCCTACCTGGGGACACAGTAATGAATACTTGCCCAGAAACTGCTAATTCGAGGGGATTGGGTCCTCCGACATATTCCTTATCTATGACTGTAATCACCACAGCTGTGCTGCTTCGGAAAATCTTCGGCGTCTGCGTCAATGACGTTGATACGCCGCCCTCGAGGACCTCCTCCGACAGCCGACGTCACTGGATGTTATAAGTAGGACGCACAATGCCCGTAGCCTCAGTTCCGTTTTTTCCGCAAACGTGTTCACTTTGGGAATCTCGGCGCGCCTCGACTCTTTGGGATTTGTTGTTTCTCGGTTCTTCGAACCTGTTTGGTTGGTATTTGTGAAGTATTTCTTCATGAAGATGTCTACCTCGTCTTCCACACCGGGTCCGGGCTTTAAGAAGTGCGGGTACTGTGAGTCCAAGATGTCAGTTACAGACTCGCACAACGTCTGCCTCTGGTGCCTCGGGGAGGCCCATGACACGGATGACTGTGTCGACTGCCAGTCGCTCACGTCGAAAGCCTTGCGGGAGCGCAAGAAAAAGTTATCGGTAGGTAAGGTGTCCAAGCCCTGGAAGTCGAGGTCTGCGGGGCTTTCGACTGACGACTCGAAGGGCGACTCTCCGCGTCGTCGTCGGAAGTCCAGTGGGTCTCGGTCCCGGAGTCGGTCTCGCCACTCCTCTGCCTCTTCGAGGCACTCCCGGATGCGCCGTCATCCGTCGCCTTCCCCGTCCTCATCCGAGGACTCCGCCCGTCGGCGGGTCGCTTACCCCACCAAGCATGCGACAACGGAGGAATGGGCTTCCTTCGGGAAGAAAATGTTGGCGATTCTCGAATCGCAGGGCACTGGTCCGCCCGCGCCTCTGAGTGGGGTCGGTCGTGATCAGCCGAGAGACACTGCTTGCACGCCTTCGGGCTCGGGTGGTCGTCACAATTCGCAGGAAAGGTCCCGCTCGGACAAGGGGAATCGTTCTTGACATGCCCGGTCCAGGTCCCAGTCCTCGACGCGCTCGAGACCGTGTGAACCTGTGGTGTCTTCACGGAAGACGTCAACGCCGGTGGCGCTGAGGTCGTTGACGGACTCTTTCGAGGGCTTGCCTTTGAAGAAGTCGTCGATGCCATCGGGGTCCCAGCCGTCGAGGAACACGCTCGGGGGCCCGGCCTCAAGGACTGTGTCGGCGCCGTCAATGCTGTCGACGCCGCGCTCGGCGTCGATTCACTCAATGCCTTTCAAGGCTGTTTCGACAGGGGTACCCCGTGGCTCGGGGGAACCACCTAGAAAGGGTCTGGCCAAGGTTAAGCATGGCTTTGGTTCAAGTTCTGTGCCTTCTTACCGCCATCTGGAGTCCATTTCAGAGGTGGATGATGGCATGGTGCCTGACACGGTGCCAGACGAGCTTCTCTCGGGCCATAGCCAGTATGAGGACTTCAGGCAGTCCCTGCATGACCCTAGTGGGCTGGACACCTCTCCGGACGTGGAGTTTTGTAAGCCTGAGTCTCGCACTCATGCCGATTCTTCGTACCGGCGCCTTATGTCAAGGGTCACAGAGTACTTAGGATGGTCTGCTCCTCCGGGGGAGTTTGTTCAGGATGACCTTACGGATATCCTCGACATTGGTCCACCAACTGACCCGGTACTGCCGTTTCATATGGCTCTACAGAGGAGGGTGGCGGTGGCTTGGACTGCTCCGGAGAGTCTCCCGGCAGTGGGCAAGTCTTTGCCGCGAAAATACCACCCAGCCAGTAGTGACCCCTGCTACTTGTCGAAGCACCCTACTCCGGAGAGTTTGGTGGTGCAGGCGGCTTCGGCCCCGGAAAAGAAGGCGTCGTACCCTACCATCCCTCCTGATTGGGACGACAAGCGTTTTGACGGCTGGGCGAAGAAAATGTTTTCTGCAGGAGGTACAGCGCTTCAGGCAGCCAACTCCATATGTGCCTTGTCACATTTCACGCACACTCTGTGGAACTGTTTCCTTGGCGGCTGAAAATATTCCCGAAGGGGACGAACAGGATGGTTTCCTTGCCATGGTTCAGGATGGCAAGGATGCAATGTGCGAGGCCATTCAGTCGGGTTTGAACATGGCAGATTGCGTCAGCCGGTCCATGGCGGCGAGCACCGTGATACACAAGTTTGCATGGTTGCGAAAGTCGGGGTTTGCTCCTGATGTGCAGGCCCTGCTCCTCAACCTTACCCTTTGACGGGGAACATCTTTTTGGCAGCAAGGCTGACGAGAGCCTTGAGAGGTTGCAGACCTCAAAAGCTGCAGCGAAGTCGTTGGGCGCTGCAGTTCGACAATCTCTGCCTTTTCGTCCTAGGGGACAGCAATTGAGGGGAGGTTCCTTTCGTTATTACTCATCCTTTGGTAAAGCGAGAGGAGCTGCCAGTCAAAGGGGCCACCGTAGGAGTGCCAGAGGTGGAAAACAAGGTACTCGAGGTGCCAAGGCCACTCGGGCTGTTGCCTCTTTGCCATTGGGCAACGCCGCAGCCGCTTCAGCTCAGTCATGAGGCCATGTCCGATGGTTCGCCGGTTGGGGGAAGGCTGGCGCAGCATCGTGCAGAGTGGCGCGCCATTACTTCAGATGTGTGGGTTCTGGAGATCATAGCCCACGGCTACTGTCTTCCTTTCCGGCAGAGGCCTCAAGACAATCCACCGGGGAATCTCTCTTTGAAGAGCCCGGATCCGCTCCTTGCGCAGGAAATTCAATCCCTGCTGGAGAAAGGCGCCATAGAACTGGTGCCTGTAGCGGGGAGGAACAAGGGATGGTATTCCCCTTATTTTTTGATTTCCAAGAAAGACGGGGGATTGAGACCCATTATGGACTTGCGCGGTTTGAACAAACTCCTCAGGAAGGACATGTTCAAGATGGTTACTCTCAAGTCCTCCAGGCCCTTCAACTTCAGGACTGGTTGGTGTCCCTCGATCTCAAGGACGCTTATTTTCATGTGCCGATCCATCCAAAGCACAAGAAGTACCTGAGGTTCGTGGTTGACGACTTGCACTTTCAGTTTCGGGTCCTGCCGTTCGGATTGACCTCCGCCCGAGGGTCTTCACCAAGCTCATGGTAGTGGTGGCAGCGCACCTCAGGAAAGGGGGGATTCACGTCTACCCCTACCTGGACGATTGGTTGATCAGGGCGCGCTCTCACCGAGCAAGTCCTGGATCATCTGTCAGCCACCTGCCACTCCCCCCACAAGCTGGGCTTCTCCCTCAACTTGAAGTCCCATTTGACACCAACTCAGAGGCTCCTGTACATCGGAGCAGTGCTCGACACATCCCTGGGACAGTGTTTTCCTCCCCAGGTGAGGGCTCATCACATTCAGCAGATGGTGCACAAGTTTCAACTTGCCCAGACTCTCCCAGCGTTCGAGTTCTTGAGGCTGCTCGGCCTCATGGCATCCTGCATTCTTCTGGTGCCAGAGGCCAGGTTGCGGATGAGATCTTTGCAATGGGCACTCAAGCTCCAGTGGTCTGTCCTCTGGCAGGATGTCGGACCCTGTTCATGTGCCGTGTTCGGTCGCCCAGGACCTTCAGAGGTGGGCCGACGAAGGCAATCTGATGAGGGGGGCTCCATTTTGGCTGCCAAGGCCGGAGGTGACGATAGTGATGGACGCATCCCTCACGGGATGGGGAGCTCATGCCAATGAGTTGACAGTCCGCAGTCGTTGGTCTCCGTCGGAGTCCAGACTCCATATCAATCTGTTGCAGCTGAGGGCCGTCGGGCTAGCCCTGAAGGCTTTTCTGCCGACTGTGCGAGGAAAGAATGTCCTGATCCTGACGGACAACATGGTGGCCATGCACTACCTCAACAAAAAGGCGGGGGGGCAGGGTCACTTCCTCTGTGCAGGGAGGCGATGCAGCTCTGGTTCTGGGCAATCCAGCAGGAAGTTTCGATCTCGGCAGTTCATCTGGCAAGAGGCGAAAAAGAGACGGCGGACGCTCTGAGCAGGCATTGCCCACTGCCCACATTCCCACTGCTGTATGCGTTTCCTCCAGAACCCTGGCATCCTGCAAGTACTGCTGAGGTTACGCAGGTTCGGTTCCCGGATGATCCTTATTGCTCCGGCGTGGGCCCGGAGGACGTGGTACCTGGACCTTCTCGACTTGTCCATCTGCCCTCCACGTCGTCTTCCCTACTGAGACGATCTGCTCTCACGGTAGGGGGATCAGGTTCTCCATCCAGAGGTCCGATCCCTCAACCTTCACGCTTGGTTTCTGAAAGGTTGAGGTATAAGGATTGGGACCTCCCTGAAGATGTGATGGAGGTGTTGCTTTCGGCCAGAAGGCCCGCAACAAAGTCCCTGTACCGTTGCCGTTGGAGAAAGTTCTGCGACTGGTGCAGGGTTAAGAATGTGGATCCTTTTGCATGTGAAATGCCCATGGTTCTGTCTTTTTTGCTTTCTTTGGCCCACAGGGGCCTTCAAGTGGGTACCACTAAAGGTTAGCTGGCGGCGCTGTCCATATTTAAGCGATCGTCGGAAGAGTGTTCCTATTTTAAAATTCCTTTAATTTCTCAGTTTCTGAAAGGGCTCACTAATGTGTTCCCTCCGTCACCTTTCCAGGTGCCCGGTTTGGATTTGAACCTTGTTCTCAAGTTTCTGATGGGTTCTCCGTTTGAGCCTTTGCATTCATGCCCTTTGAGACTGTTAACTCTTAAAACTGTATTTTTGGCTGCGGTCACTTCCGCTCGCAGAGTGAGTGAGTGAGTTACAGGCACTTTCAGTTAAGCCACCCTTCACTGTGTTTCATAAGGACAGGGTTGTCCTTAGAGTTCGTCCTTCTTTTCTTCCGAAGGTGGTGTCGGAATTTCATTTAGGCCAGAAGGTTGTTCTTCCGGCGTTTTATCCTCCTCCACATCCTGGTAATGAAGAGGAGAGGCTCCATAGGCTTGATCCTAAGAGAGCGTTAAGCTTTTATATTTCACATTTCACGCATGTCCCGGGTCAGAGTGGACGATCAGCTCTTCATTGGTTACGCTGGAAAGCATTTGGGACAGGCTGTGACGAAACAGACGTTGTCTCGGTGGATTATTTTGGCTATCTCTGAGTGCTACCGCTTGGCGAGTAAGGACCCACCGGTCAGCTTATGGTCCCAATCTACCAGGGGTATGGCTGCCTCTACTGCCCTGCAGAGGGGTGTTCCTATTCGCAACATCTGTGATACAGCCACCTGGGCTTCGGTACATAGTTTTGTACGTCACTATTCCCTCAATTATATCCGGGGGCAGGATCAGGCCTTTGCCAAGGCATTTCTTTACTCCGTAATTCGATTGGGCATGCTAAATTTCTGTTTTCTAAAATTCTTTTCCCACCTCCTTGCATTGGTACTGCTTTGGGAGTCTGTCATAGATATGGAATACGTCGGAGGACCCAATCCCCTCGAAGAACAAGTTACTCTCTTACCTGGTAACATTCTTTCGATGGGATGGTCCGACAATGTATTCCATATCACTCCCTCCCTACCTTCCCCGCTACAGAATTTCTTATGCGATTGCAGCTTACGTTTCTGCAAGGCTTTGTGTGTCAGACTGGCAGAAGACTGGTGGCACACGTTCTGGGAAAAAACTGCAACTGAGGCTACGGGCGCCATGCGTCCTAATTACAACATCCAGTGATGTCGGAGGAGGTCCTCGAGAGCGGTGTATCGACGTCATCGACGCAGGACTCAGACGCCGAAGATTTTCCGAAGCAACACAGCTGTGGTGATTACTGTCATAGATATGGAATAAGTCGTCGGACCATCCCATCGAAAGAACGTTACCAGGTAAGAGAGTAACTTGTTCACTACAAACGTAGCACCCAGAAGTGTGTACTCTTCATTTTTGCATGAGGACCAGTGCATGTGCAGCCTTAACCCTGCCATCCTCAGCCCCACTGTGAGCCTTGCTTTTCATTCCTTTTCTTTGCACGGTCGGGATCGGAAACATGGTAGCACCTGCATGGTTTTTTCCTGCCTTTCTTCTAGTCCTGTCAGATTTTCTTTTCTTCCTGCCCGATTCCTGCAGTCTGCCTTTTCCTTCCACCTATGCCAGAGTATAAACGGTTCGCATCATGTGTATCCTGCAGGCGTTACTCCGTGGCAAATCCCATTACTTATGCTTAAAGTGTCTTGGTCCTCTTCATCAGCGAAGCTTGTGTTTTTAATGTCCTCATTATCCATAGAGGCACTTGCCAATTGCTGGCTGCACTGCCACTGTTTGTTGCCTTTATTATTTATTTATTATTATTTATCTGTTTCTCCAGCCTGGATTCACATGCTCATGAATATTCCCCGTCGTCAGGCTGGGAATCCTCGGTAAAGAAAAAATCAGTATCAGTTTCGTTTCTGATCTGTCTTTCTTAGTAGTAACCAATCACTGATCTCTGGGTCATACTGCCCCCAGCCAATGACTGCCCTCTCCCTAACCCCCGCCTGCGGCAGCCATCCTCAGATTTTTACTGCACGCTCAAGTGGTGGGAGTCCTCGTGTTTAGCTCTCGAGTTTTTTGCTGCGTTTTCACGCTTTGTTCAGTAGATTTCTCATTTTTTCGATTTAATCGAGCCTCAAGCTCCACCGCTTCTACTTCCGATAACGGGGACCCGTTTCGGAATTCTTCTACGCCCCTCAAGGGTGAAGTTTTCGTCGAGTTTACACTTCTTGGAGGATTCCGGAAGATCTGCGACCTACCTCAACAGACATGGCCCAGGACAAGGGGAGCTCGACGCCCGGATCCAAGCTGTTCAGGAACTGCCCTGGATTATATAACGTTTTCAAGGAGGACGAGCATTCACGATGCCTCTACTGCCTCCATGGGGACAAGACGCACGTGGCGGAGGACTGTGCGTTCTGCAAGAACCTTTCGGAACGGACCAAACAAGATCGTCGTTCCCGCCTCGCCATCTGGCTGGAGAAAGGCACAGCAAGTGAGAAGGCGAAGAAGAAGTCTGAGCGGGCTTCTAAGTCCTTTGAGGGCGCCCCGGTGACGGGGGCCCAACAGAAGGCCAAGCACCACGAGTCCGCGGGCTCCGGGAGCACCGAAAGATCGGGCTCTTCGGTTGCCAAGCAGGGCGCTACTTCCCCGGCACGTTCGACCACGAGCCAGCGCTCTGGTTCGGGGTTGAGGAAGTCCGAGAACCCGGGTAGGCCGCTGGAGCGGACCCGGTCGATCTCGAAGGGGGAGCGAGGGGCTGATCCTCCCCCCAAGGCGAAGGCCCAGGCGCACCTAAGGTGGTGAGGGCTTTGATCCACCCGGCTAAGGCCTCTACCGAAGTGGTCGCTGCGACCCTGGCGGAGCCGGCTGAGACTACGCCAATGGAAACTTCCTCTGGGCCCAGAGAATCCCTGCTGCCTCGGAGGGAATCCTCTTTCCAGCCCATCGCGAAGACCCCCGTGAAGCCCCGGCTGAAAAAGAAGGGGGAGTGCCGGTGGCCATTACAGACTCGGAATCAGCCTCTGAGGAGGAACTGGTGGAGACCGTGGAGGGCCTCAACGAAAGGTCCATAGGCCCCAACGAGAGGTTCAGAAACCTCAACGAGAGGTTTGAGAAGGTTCGATCCCAGGGGACGGTCCCTGCTGACGTGATCGAAGAACAGGGCCCAATGGAGCGGCCATCCCGTCCGTCGCAGCCACTGCCCGAGCCCCAGGCTAGCTTGGCGGCCATTTTGTTGGCAATCCAATCCTTATGTACCGAGATAAGGACGAGATTACCACGCACCCCGACGGAGGAGCCAGAACCAGGCCCGTCGGGAAGCCCTCCGAACAAGCAGAGGAGAGTCCACCCCGCTCGGCGACGGATACGGCGACGGGAACGAACGATGACGGCGGCAATGACACAGCAGACATCCCGTCGTCACCCCCCCCCCCCCCGCGGGCGTCCCCAGCCGACGAGTTTGGCTCTTTCCACGCCATGATAACCAGGGCATCCAAGCTTTTCCACCTCTGCCCTGAAGAACAGAAAAAGGAGGGGTTTCTGTACCAACGACGAGAGGCTAAGAGGAAGACGGCCCTCGCGGTGCCTTTACTCGACGACATCTGGGACGAGGGGCTTGCGGTCCTCAAGAACCCTGCCACGACACCCGCCAAGAGGGACAGGTACGAGAAGAAGTACCGAGTCCCCGATGCCTCCCCCCTGTGCCTCGGGGCCAGCCCACGCGGCTAAGAAGAAGGCAGCGGGCACGGCGGCTTCAACTTCCACTTCCCCGCCGGACAGCGAGGGCAAGAAGTTGGACTTTATGGGACGACGAGTCATCTCGTCGGCTGCAACGACGATTAAGGCGGCCAATGCCTTAGCGATCGTGGCCCGCTACGACAGGGAGCTCTGGTTCAAAATAGCTCCCCTGCTAGATTTCCTGCCTCATGACAAAAGAGCGGAGGCCCTAGAAATTCTGCAGGAGGGCGAGGTGGCGTCGGATCACGCCATAACGGTTGCGACGGACATCGCCGATACCGGATTTTGCCAACTAGGCAACGGAGTTTGCCTCCGACGACGGGGGTGGCTCAAGGCGACAGACTTTCGCCAGGACGTCCAGACCAGGGTGTTGGACATGCCGACGACGGCAACAACCTCTTTGGTAAGGCGGTGGATGAGTCTCTACAGGCCATCAAGACCGACTCGGAGGCGGCCCGGGCCCTTGGGTGCTTCAGCAGCGACGGCCCTTTCGGAGCCCCGGAGGCAGACAGGGTGCCTCCAAAGGATCCAGTGGTGGCTCCTCCGCTTACCGCCAGGCGGCCCGCTCCTCTTCCCAGGAGGCCTACAGTGGTCGCGGCAAGCAAGGGGGATCCTGCCGTCGTCGTCAAGGAGGCCAAGGCGGCAAGGCCTCCTCCAAACAAGACTGACCCGGCCGTGTCGTCGGGCCCCCACCGAAGCACCCCGGTGGGAGGCTGGCTGACAAAGTTCGTCAGCGTGTGGGAGTCCATCTCCACCGACCGTTGGGTGCTGGACACCCTGGCCAACGGACACTCGCTGGAATTCCAAAAGAAGTGCCCTCGCATTCCTCCCGTGGCCAGGAAGGAGAATCACGTCCCTCAACTGCTGTTGGAAGTAAAGGCGATGCTCAAAATAGGTGCCATCGAGCTCGTCCCCAGGAGGCTCCAGGGCTCCGGAGTGTACTCAAGGTACTTTCTCGTCAGAAAGAAGACCGGCGGTTGGCACCCCATCCTGGACCTGCGTCGGTTAAACAAATACATCAAGGCGCAGAAATTCAGGATGGTCACCCTCCAGAACGTGCTGGGACAGCTGGAGGAAGGCGACTTCCTATCGTCGTTGGACCTGGAGGATGCTTACTTCCACATCCCCATTCTAAAAAGGCACAGGCAGTTCCTCAGGTTCGTGGTTCAGGGACGCCACTACCAATTCAGAGCCCTACCGTTCGGATTAAATTCGGCACCCAGGGTTTTCACCAAGTGCCTGGCACCAGTGGCGGCGTGGCTGCGCCTGCAGGGGATCCACGTCTACCCCTACCTGGACGACTGGCTAATCCGGGCAAGGTCAAGGGAACTCGCCATAGATCATACGGCGAGGACCTTCCGGTTGCTCACAGAGCTGGGGTTTGCCATCAACTACCCCAAATCCCACCTGGTTCCATCGCAAGTAGCTCTGTTTTTGGGGGCGAAGCTCAATACTGTGGAGCAATTGGCCTGCCCTTCAGAGGAGAGGACCAAGACCATCCTGGGCAAGGTGCGGCGCCTGTTAGCCACGGACGTGGCCAGGGTGAGGTCTATCAAGTCCCTTCTCGGGATGATGTCCTCATGCATCTACCTTGTGCCCCTGTGCAGACTTCGGATGCGTCCGCTACAGGAGTTCCTCGACGCCCGCTGGTTTCAGGCGAGGGGTTGCTTCGAGGACAGGATCCCCCTCGACGAGGAGTTCCGTCGGGCGATCCTATGGTGGGGCACCCGGGCTCACCTCATGACGGGCACGGACTTTCAAACCCCGGTGTTTCAAGAGACGGTGACTACGGACGCCTCTCTGGAGGGTTGGGGGGCCCACACCGGAGATCTCCACGCAAGAGGCCTTTGGCTCCCGGAGGAGAGGTCTCTTTACATCAATATCTTGGAGCTCCGAACAGTGTTCTGGGCGCTCAAGTCGTTCCTCCCGTTCCTCCCATCCCTCAAGGACAAAGTGGTGAGGATCTTCACAGACAACACCACCATGATGTTCTACATAAGGAAGCGCGGGGGACCAGATCCCCAGCCCTATCCAAGGAGGCCCAGGATCTGTGGCACTGGGCCGTCACCCAGGGGATGTTTCTGGTTCCCTTCCACCTGGCAGGAATAAAAAACACCATCACTCAGCAGGGAGCTGCGCTCGTGCCATGATTGGGAACTGCGCCAGGGTCAAGTGGATCGACTCTTCAAACGATGGGGCAAACCCCAGATCGACCTGTTCGCGACGGCGACAAACTCCAAGTGCCAGAGGTTCGCCAGCAGGTTCCCACAGCCGAGGAGCATGGGCGATGCTTTCTCGTTACCTTGGGACGGCCTGCTTCTGTACGCGTTCCCTCCGTTGCCGTTGCTGCTCCGCCTCATCAACCAGCTCAAGAAGTCCAGGTGCAGGATGATCCTCGCCGCACCGGCGTGGCCGAGGCAGATCTGGTTCGCGGACCTTCTGGACTTGTCAACGTCCCCGCACGTCAGCCTGCCGGCGGACGCGGATCTCCTCTCCAGAGAAGGAGGCGCCATTCTCCATCACGACCCACAGTCGCTGAACTTGCAGGCCTGGCTCCTGCAGCACTAGAGTTTGGAGGGTACGATATCTCGGCTGATTGCAGAGAGGTTCTTGCAAAGGTCAGGGCGTCCTCAACTCTCAAGTGTTACGGTCATAAATGGAAGAGGTTCTCTGTCTGGTGCCGTGCACAGAAGATTAACCCTCTGCGGATTACGGCCCCTCAAGTGCTGCCGTACCTACTGTCGCTGGCCAAAGCTGGTCTGGCTCACGCCTCCATAAAAATACATCTGGCTGCCATCTCCCGATATACCAGGACTACGGGACGGGCGTCCTTGTGGTCTCATCGCCTGGTGAAGAAATGTATGAAGGGACTATTCCGATCATTCCCGTCGGTGAAGGCTCCTGCCCCGGCATGGGAGCTTGATGTGGTGCTGACCAGGCTCATGGGACCCCATTCGAGCCTATGCATTCGGCGCCTTTGAAGTTCCTGTCATGGAAGACCGCGTTCCTCGTGGCCATCACCTCTGCATGACGAGTGGGAGAGATTCAGGCCCTATCTTGCAAGCCTCCATACTTGACTTTTCATGACACAAGGGTGGTGCTAAGGACGCACCCCTCCTTCATGCCCCAGGTGCCGTCGGACTTCCACCTCAAAGAGCCCTTGGTGTTACCAGTTTTCTTCCCGTCGCCTTCGACGCCGGCCGAGAGGACTTTGCACTCGCTGAATGTAGCTAGAGCGCTGAAGTTGTACGTGGACCGCACGAAGAGTTTTCGGAAGACGTCACAACTGTTTGTGAACTTTGGGTCTGTGAATCAAGGGAAGGCTCTATCAAAGACTTTCATTTCCAGATGGCTCTCCGGCTGCATCATGCATTGTCACCGGTTGGCAAACCGACCGCTGCCCGGCCGTCCGAGAGCCCATTCGACCAGAGCGATCGCTGCTACCACGGCGTTCCTGTCTGGTGTGCCCCTGCTGGACATCTGCAGGGCTGCTACGTGGAGGTCGACGCACACCTTCACAAGATTCTACTGCGTCGATCGGGACTTCAGGGAGGAGTCCAGGGTCGGCCAAGCAGTGCTGCGCAACCTGTTCGCTTAAGGTGAGCCTGGTGAGGAGGTAAGAGATGCTTAATGTTGAGTTGTTGTATTGCTTAATGTTGAGCCTGTTGCCACCTCCCGTGGTTGTGCATGTGTATACTGCTATGTATTCTTTTATTCATGAGCATGTGAATCCATGCCAGACCCCATGCTGGAGAAGGAACAAGTTACTTACCTATAACTGTTGTTCTCCAGCATGGATTCACATGCGAACCCTCCCGCCTACCCCTCTGCGGCTCTTCACTTGGTCATACTGCCACTTGGCGTGCTACCAAATCTGAGGATGGCTGCCGGAGGCGGGGCTTAGGGAGAGGGCAGTCATTGGCTGGGGGCAGTATGACCCAGAGATCAGCGATTGGTTACTACTAAGAAAGACAGATCAGAAACGAAACTGATACTGATTTTTTCTTTACTGAGGATTCCCAGCCTGACGGGGAATATTCATGAGCATGTGAATCCATGCCAGACCCATGCTGGAGAACAGTTACAGGTAAGTAACTTGTTCCTTATCCTTTGCCCCGCACTCTCCACTTCTCCTCCTTTCCATGCACTTTTCCCCTCCCCTTCTCCCATGCACGTGCGCGTTATCAATGTGCCTGCTGCGCTCTGAAACACTTGTGTACAAGGGTGATAGAAATAAAATATCAGTATCAATTCGAAAGAAGTCTACACTGGTGTGAGGAGCTTTTCCATAGCATCCCGCCTGCTTTCCTGAAGGAGTTCATCAAAGCACCAAATGCACATTTCCCTGAAATGTGAACTTCAAATTGCCAATTTGTTGTTGTACACATTTCTTTTAGGTTGGTGTTAGACAGATACACAGACAGACAGATACACAGACAGACAGATACACAGACAGACAGATACACAGACAGACAGATACCCAGACAGACAGATACCCAGACAGACAGATACACAGACAGACAGATACACAGACAGACAGATACACAGACAGACAGATACACAGACAGACAGATACACAGACAGACAGATACACAGACAGACAGATACACAGACAGACAGATACACAGACAGACACAGACAGACAGACAGACAGACAGACAGACAGACAGACACACAGACAGACAGACAGACAGACAGACAAACAGACAGACACATACACAGACAGACAGACAGACAGACACATACACAGACAGACAGACAGATACACACAGATACACACAGACAGATACACACAGATACACACAGACAGATACACACAGACAGATACACACAGACAGATACACACAGACAGATACACAGACAGACAGATACACAGACAGACAGATACACAGACAGACAGATACACAGACAGACAGATACACAGACAGACAGATACACAGACAGACAGATACACAGACAGACAGATACACAGGCAGACAGATACACAGGCAGACAGATACACAGGCAGACAGATACACAGGCAGACAGATACACAGGCAGACAGATACACAGACAGACAGATACACAGACAGACAGATACACAGACAGACAGATACACAGACAGACAGATACACAGACAGACCGAGACCCAGACAGACAGACCGAGACCCAGACAGACAGACCGAGACCCAGACAGACCGACCGAGACCCAGACAGACCGACCGAGACCCAGACAGACCGACCGAGACCCAGACAGACCGACCGAGACCCAGACAGACCGACCGAGACCCAGACAGACCGACCGAGACCCAGACAGACCGACCGAGACCCAGACAGACCGACCGAGACCCAGACAGACCGACCGAGACCCAGACAGACCGACCGAGACCCAGACAGACCAAGACACACATATACACACACAGATCTCTTTCCTAGCCCCCCTACCCTCTGTTTGGACTTCCACTTTCTCACTGCATACCCAACCCTGCTCCATCCTTGTGCGTTTCTTTTTATTGTTCCTTCACATTGCAATCTTGTGACCGAATTGAAGTTTTTGGTTTAAGGAAGTTTTTCTAATGTTTTGTTTTTATCTGTTCATATATTATCCCACTTGATTTTTTTTTTTAAACCTTTATTTTTGTTGGCAAAGGCATATAGCATGAACATACATCAGAAAGTTAAAAATGTGGTACAAGTGTAAGTGGTCACAAAAGCTTATTAAAACTATTGAGACAACCGCAGTTGGGTAATGAGACATCATGGAGCATCAGGTTCTACAGCATTTGTCGGAGAAGGTTGGGAGGATTCGCTTACAGTGGAGGTATCGTCCAGACTGTTTAGGTAGCTGTTAAAAGCGGACCATATATTTTTGGGGCGGGAGGGAGGTGGGAGCATACCAAGGAACTCTTCACAATTTCGGGACCACGTAAGTAGATTTAACCATTTCAGAAATAAGGGGGGGGGGTGGAGGTCTTCCAGTTCTGTAAAATACATTTCTTAGCTATCACACAGCTTACATTAAGGAACTTAGCCATACTTTTAGCCCCATCGGTCTGCCACACCCTGAACAGCACTCCCAACGGGTCGGAGTCAACCACAGAGTCAGTAATTTCAGAAAGTGTTTCCAGGATCTTGCCCCAGAATGCAGCCAGCCCCGGGCAGTCCCAGAACATGTGTAGATGGTCAGCACCCTCCGCGCTGCAGCGAGGACAGAGCCGCGGGCCTGAACGCACAAACCCAGGGATCCCGCGCGTGGTGTAATACAGCCTATTCAGTAGCTTCTACTGTATAGTTCTATAACAAAAGTTTAGGGAAACCCTGTTGGTATGAGAGCACATCTTTTCCCACAGATGGTCAGTGATTTCCGACTCCATCTCGGACGCCCAGTTATCCCGGGCCCTGGAGGGCCAGGGGGTGGTGGTCAGTAAAAGCTTGTATAGTGAGGAAATTACCCCGCGGGTGCCGCCGGAATTGGCGATGTAGGTAATCACAGGGGAGTCCGGGGGTTCATTGGGGAAGTCAGGCCACGCATTGCGGAAGGCGGCGCGGAATCTGTAAAACTGCAGAATTTCCAGGGCGGAACCCGAGTGACCCGGCTTCCACGTTTGTGACATTATGAACTGCCCATCTGGGTAAAAATCAGTCGGAGCGAGGTACCCCAGGGCCTCCCAATGTCGCACCAGGGCAGAATCGTGTGTAGGTTCCAGCCCGGGAAAGCGCCAGGCGGGGCGCCACTTGTAGTATGGGTGTTGTTCAGCACAAGTCTCAAGTATCCGCCCCAGGCTCGTACAGTGGTTCGGACTGGGTCAATAGGCGAATCCGGTTCGTACTACTGATGTAGGATTAAAGACATTATGTTGGTGCCTGTTCCAGCTTGACGTGGGGACGGGGTGGGGGCCTAGGATACCAGTAGGAAGCAAATTGTGCCTGTGCTGCGACCCAGTACTGCAACATATCAGGGGCGGTGAAACCCCCTCTATCATACGGGAGTGTCATGTCAGACCACTTTTTACGCAGCACATCCCCAGAGTGCCACAAAAATTGAGCGCACAGTTTGTGTAGGTTTGTGAAGTATCTCTTGCTGGACCAGATGGGTACATTACTGGATACGTACAGCAACTTGGGGAGTAATATCCTCTTCACCAGTGAGAGTCTCCCGGCTAGTGATAGTGGAAGGGTGCACCAGGGCACCATTTTGGCTTTGGCTTGCAATGCCGCGGCCAGGTAGTTGTCTGCTAGCAATGTATCTTTGGACAGGGACACCTGGACTCCAAGATACTTGATCCCGTCAGGGGACCAGCGGAGCGGGTATTCGGTGGCGGGCTGCGATATGGAGCTGGTGAGGGGGAAGATCTTGGATTTGGTATAATTTATAGTGAACAAAAAAAGTGGTTGTTCCTAAAAAGTCCTTTAGGAACTCCCGTCCCCTGCACACTTTCTAATGTCTGAAGATCAGACCAAACATTCAAGTAGGTAATCAATAGTTCATATTAACCATTTGGTATAATTGACAATTTGATATATGAAACTCTCTTTTTCAATATTTCAGTAAAACACTATTTTATTATACAAATAAAGAAGCCCAACGCGTTTCGAGTCACAAACTCTTCTTCAGGGGCAATATCACAATTCATCAGATTTCTAAAAAGTAGAAAAGAAACATGTTTCTTTTCTACTTTTTAGAAATGAGATGCCAAGGTTGAGCCTTTGCCCCCCGCACCTCACAACTCCATATAAACACTGTAGAATGTCTTCAACAATACCCTTGCAGGTATTTAACCAAAAGAACCTTTAATATAGGTGTGCCTTAGTGTTATCTGCTGTTCTTATAATTTATAGTGAACCCAGAGTGTGTGCCTATGCGGGTGATATCTCGTGAGATTGGGTCAAGATGGACAGCAGGGTCTCTTATGAACAATAGCACGTCATCCGCATAAAGCGAAATGATTTCAGGGGTGTCTATCAGCCGTATCCCTTTATGTGAGTGTCGCTCCCTGATATAGTCCGCCATTGGCTCTATTGCAAGGGCGAATAGGATCGGGGAGAACGGGCAGCCTTGCCGGGTGCCTCTGAAGAGAGGGATTAGGCCCGACGTCTGGGAGTTAACTCAAACCCTGGCCACCGGGGAGGTGTACAATAGCTTAATAAATGCAATCATGTTAGGCCCTATGCCCATTGTTTCCAATACCAGCCGCATATACTTCCAGGACACCATATCAAATGCCTTCTGGGCATTTAGTGTGACTGCAACTGCACTTGCACCCTGTTCAATTCGCGACATGACATTGAGCAACCTTCTAATGTTATGGGATGTGGATCTCCCAGGCACGAAGCCTGACTGGTCATCATGGACCATATATGACATGACCGGGAGGAAGCGATTGACAATTACCTTGGCAAAGATTTTGGTGTCCAAATTAATAAGGGAGAGGGGCCTATACGATCCACATTCATCGTTGGGCTTGCCGGGTTTGAGTAGGACCGTTATGACGGCCTCGCGTAATGTTGGGGGAAGGGACCCTAGCCGGAGTGACTCGTTCCATACTTCAAGTAATTTGGGGGCTAATATAGCCACGTGCTCCTGGTAGAATTCTGCCGTCAGCCCGTCGGGGTCCGGCGCCTTTCCCTTAGGGAACTTGGATATGGCCTCGACTATTTCATCCAGCAGAATGGGGGAGTCTAGTTGGTCTCTGGTTGCTGTGCAGATATAGGTCGTGGGTATCTGCTCGAGGAGGGATCGCATGTGAGAATCACTGCTCGGGGGTTTGGGAATATAGTTCCGAGTAGAAGTCCGTGAAGACTTCCAGGATCTGCTGGTCAGACCACCGTACTGTCCCCAGGTTATCCTTAACGCAAGTGATCTGAGCCTGGCTCCACTCTCCCCTAGCCAAGGCGGCCAGTGTTTTGCCAGGTCGATCCCCTTCTCCATATTTCTGCGCAGCTTGTGGACGACTGAAGTATTGGACCTCCCTAATGGCCTGTTCATTAAAGAATTGGAGTTCTTTAATAATTTGGGAAAGAGTAGCAGGGTCAACAGACGTTGGGTGCGCCCTCTCTAATTCACGTAGTTTGGCTTCGGAGCGGCCAAGGGCTGCTCTTATATTTTAAGGACTCCCGCCTCCCTAGATGTGATGTGGACATTCCTCTGAAAAAGTCTTTGAAAGCATCCCATCGGATTCCTAAGGAGGTGGACTGGGGTGAATTGAGCTCAAAATAGGACTGGATGTCGGCCAGAATGTCTGCCTTGAAGACAATATCTTGCAGGGCGGAAGACTTGAATCGCCATGTATTAATGGTAGGAGGAGATGCACCCAGTTCTAGGGACAGTAAGATCGGCGAGTGATCCAATAGGGTGCGAGCCAGTATTTGCGTTTCCACCACTCTCCCCATCATCGTGCTTGACAGAAGGAACAGGTCAATTCTGGACAAGCTGTCGTGTACTGAGGAGTAGTGAGTGTACTCGCGTGTTTGAGGATGCAATGCTTGCCATGCGTCTTGAATATCAAGTGTTGAGCTGTGCGCTAGAAGTCTCCGTACCGCGCCGGACAATGGTCTGGAGCTGTGCCCGATCTGTCCAGTGTGATATCTAATATGAAATTCAAGTCTCCCTCCCCCCCAGATGATCAGCACCCCTACATAGCCAAGCAATATAGATACCACCTGGTCAATAAAGTCGGGGGAGTCCACGTTTGGGCCATAGGTATTCACCAATTAGTATTCTCTGTTGGCTATTGCACATTGCAATATGATGTATCTTCCCTCCGGGTCAATATAGCACTTGTGGAGTAGAAACTTAAGTGACTTGTGAATCATTGTCACCACCCCCCCTGGCCCGAGTTGAGTATGAGGTGGAGTATCTGTGGAGTCCCCATGATGGTGCCATACATTTAGTCAAAGGGCCAGTGGAGTGCGTTTCCTGTAATAGTAATATTTTGCATCCGTGCCTGTTAGCATAGGACATGATCTTACAAGCCTTGGTGTAGTTACTTAAACCCCGGAGGTTCCAGGACATCACTGTTGTAGGCATTTTAAGAGATTAGAGGACATCCCAACACAGTTGCTGTAATTTACATGTAGGGCGGGATAAGCCCCTATGTGGGTGCTCCAATGTCGTCTGGTCTGCCATTCTGCCTCTGCCTTTTGCAATAACATTTCCCTGGTCCCCAACATTACCTCCCCCCTCCCCTCACTGCCCACCCCCAACTTGCAGTGTAGATCCACCCCACCCCAGATGCTGGTGACACCAATTGAACCGACTCTTACTGGGAAACAGAGGTCGGAGGGCAAAATCCAATAGGGATATGCCCCTTTCAGGGCCCAACAGGGGCCAACAAGCAATAACATCCCACAAAACATAAGCATTGCAATTGCAGTGAGGTGTGCTGTTGCCGTGCATTGGCGGTATGAACATTGTGTAGGACAGTGTGAGCTGTCAGAGAGGGGTTTCTGCGGTAAACTGACCCTATGTCAGGCCCCTAAAGCCAGTAGGTTGTTAAGGCAAGATGGTGCTGAAGAAATATTTAGGGCACATGGCCAGCTCCATGCCCAAGAAGGAGAAAGGGGATCAGTGTCCATAGTGCAAGGGCTGGGCCATAGCCCGGATGCCTGTGATCGGGGCCGAGTTAGCTGAGTTTGCAGTACAACATTGCCATTGTCACATTGAGTCAAGGAGTACTAGATGGGTTTGGCCACTTAGGGCTAGGTCGGGAGCCATGTCTGCTGAGTGAGCAATACTACTTTGCCATCGAGACATTAGACCTCAAGGGTCAGCAGGTAGGATGATGCTCCTCGAGCTACGCAGCTCATGGACAATTGTCATTGACGCGATCGCCTCCTGGATTATGAAGTGGTATTTGTGACTCGATGAATTTCACCGCTTCGTCTGGGACAGTGAAGAAATATAATTTGCCATTGTGGGTACGTTTGAGTCGCGCCGGGAACAATATGGCATATGGGACGTTGCGCTCCCTAAGCAGTTTCTTGACTCCGAGGAATTGATGCCTCTCCTGCTGTACCGCTATTGAGAAGTCCGGAAAAATTCTAATGGTGTGGGCCTCAAGGCGTAGGTCTCTCTTCTCACGTGGCAGGCGGAGGATAAGGTCCTTGTCCCGGTAATTAAGAATTTTGGCGATGATGGGCCTGGGGACATCGCCCGGCTTAGGTCGTGGTGAAAGGGCCCGGTGAGCCCGCTCTACGGTGAAATATGGTGAGAGGGCCAGGTTATCTAGCAGATCTTTGAGTAGTTTTTCTACCACATCCTCCATCCGCCCTTTGAGGGCATTCTCGGGAACCCCAATAATACGCAGGTTGTTTCTGCGGGAGCGAGATTCCAAATTGTCACATTTTGCCTTTACACTTTTCATATTTTGGGACAGGGAGGCCACCGTGTCTTGAAGCGTGTGTATTTCATCCTCATTGGCAGAGATTCTGTTTTCGGCTTCAGTAATCCTGGATCCCGCCTGGTCAACACAGGTTTTTAATTAGGCAACATTTGCGTTGATGTCGTCCAACTTTTCATGAAAAGGGGCAAAGTTTTTAGCCATTGACTCCATCAGTGTAATAAGGTCTGGGGCGACAATCCCAGGATGCGGATTCGACTCAGGCTCTTCTTGACTCAGCCCTCGAGATAGCCTTAGCGAATTTGTCCATAGTACCCCCCCTTGGCGGGTTCCTTAGATCGGCTCGACATGTTAAAGGAAGCCTAGGTGTGGTAGGGCCCGCAGGGGGAGCAGATGGTAGTGCGGAGGGTACAGGCCTTAGAGAGGTTGAAGGCAGTGACTCAGTGGCGGCAGGATACACAGGCCGTGGCGAGGGCCGGCAACGTTAATGAAGGTGCAGCCAAACGTGCGGCACGGGTCGCCCAAGGCAGCCAGGGGCAGTTGTAGAATGATGGGTACTGCCAGTAGGTGAAGGGTGCAGCAATTGGTGTGATGTAGTATCCCCTTCAGTGTGCAGGCCACATAGGTGGGAACACAGATACAGGTAGAAACCGTAGTTTTCAGCACCAAGGTACTTCAGGAGGGGGACTGGAGTTGCTCACCCCTCACATGTAGAGGCCAGATAGTGAAAGGTCGTGCATGGGCGGCGAGGCGCCGCTTGTACCAAAGTCTCTTAGGGCCAATGGGCGTGTGGCCTGGATGGCAGGGTAAGCCTACATAGGTTTACATTGCAGTTTATGGTTCAGCGTGTGGATAAATAAGAGGGTGATCTGTACTGGCCCAAGGGGGGCCAACGGCGATGACGCAGGGACTGGGCCAGCGAGATCGGCAATGTCCCCAGACACCCGCAGTCACGAGCAGCAGCCCGAGGCAACACTCCGTGCACCTCCCCCCGCTCCTCACCTGGCTCGCAACGGGGGCGGCACGAGCAGCAAGGATGTCCCGCCTGGGAAGCAGCCGGGCTCCAGCCCGCGGGTGGGGAGTCGTCCGTAGGTGGGAGGGGGGCTCTCAGCGCAGGGAGGAGAGCCGCGCTCCGGGCAGGCCCCTGCAGCGGACCGGCCCGCGCAGCCTTACGCCCCACACGGGGCCCCCGCAACAGGGTGAGTGGAGTCATCGCAGTGCGGTGAGGCCCCGTCCACAGATGGTTCGGGAGGAGGGAATCCAGGGGTGTCCTCTCAGCGGCCCCCACACGGGAGCGGGAGAGAGGAGCCAGGCAAGCGAGGCAGGGAAGCCGGAAGTCAGGCAGGGGCCAGGGCCCAGGGATCTCACACGGCCCGCCGTCGCCAAGGGTGCCACCGCCGGGCCTCTGGTTGTCGGATCGGGCCCAAACGTGCTGGATACAGGCCCCATGGTGTAGTTAGCTGTTCAGTGAGGGGATGGCGATATTAGGTGTGGAAGTCAGCAGATGTGGACGGATCAGCGCCGAAACCCCACGGAGCTGATAAGCTAGGCAGCCATCTTGGGCTGCTCAACAGCACCACCTCCTTACCCCACTTTATTTAATTTTGTTTTTAGACATGTTGCTGGTTTTGATCTATCATGTGTTCAATGTTGTAATGTTTTCTTATGTCCTTTCTCATTAGTGTTATGCTGTCCTTTGCAAGGCTGTCAATTGGTTTGAAGCAGCCAGAAGCTGACAGCACTCCACAAAACACCAATTAATAAAGAATACATGTGCGTAGCACTCAATTCATTGATGGGGCCTTATCTCCTAAAGTACACCTGCAAATGTAAGTAAAAAAGCAGCCGTCACCCCCTTCCCCCTTGTTGGCCGTAAGATCCCAATGCTGCCCTCTTTTAACATGACGAGGCAGCCTAGCTTGTCTGTATTATGCTGATAAACTCCCAAGAGGAATCCTACCTCCCAAACCACTATATTTATTTCTATATACGTTGCTAGCTGGCCTCAATAAAGACCTTCTTGGAAGCCTGGTCTAGGGCTTTGCTCCCAGAGGAGCCACTGTTCAAAAGACACCCTTGTTGAAAAGATCCTGTAGTTCCTTCCAGCTTTCCATTCTATAGAACCTAGCAAATAGTGGCTGTCGACTCCTAGGAGAGTAAGTAGAAGAGCATTGCTTTCCTCTCTCCTTGTGCACGGTTGCCAGACTCCCAGGCTCACTGACACACCCTAGCGTTGTTGAAGGCTTAAAAGCCTGACCACCCCTAAGCCAAATAAATACTTGCATCACGAGCATACTTCACACAAAATGATGCTAGGCTGCCATTGTATACAGGCCAGACATCTGACTCCATCTTTGCCTCCATTGAGGTTTTTTATTTTACAGAGTAAAGGGTATCTTCATTGACAGTCCACACAGACAATGAAGGAAGATGGCAAGTGTTTTACGTTTTGAATAGGGAAGGCTGAGACGACACTCAAAGGTTCTCCTATCTTGAGGTGACCGTTGCAGCACCCCACACACCTTTTCGTAGGTGTTGAACTAAACTGGATTGTACACTATTTGGTTCCATGTGTTAATATCCCTGCAAAAATATCGCCATACACGAATATCGCCATATTTTTGCGGCGATATTAAGCCTTGGATCCTGCGGGGGACACCCCCGCAACCCTCAATTTTTTTAATGGAACAGGGTACACCCCCGCTACCCCAGTCCCATCAACCACATAAATTATCCCCACGCCTATGGCCTTACCCCACGACCATATATATGGCGATATTATTGGTGGGGCTAATATTACCTGATACCCACTATTCCACATAAGAGCAACACGGCTGTTTGTCACAGGTCCCCCCCCCTTCTCACCTGTCTGTGTTAGTTCGAGTTCTTCGATGAAGTCTTCTTTCGCACCGTTCGGGTCTTGTATAACCCTGTGCGTGGGTCCTCAGGTTCCAGCGTGCGGTTCGAGTCCCGTCTCCAGGGAGCGTTCAGATGTCCGGGAAAAAAGTCCAGGAAATGGCGAGGAGCGCACTTGGAAGGCGAGTGCGAAGGAAATCCAGGAATGCAAGGTGAGGACAAAAAGGGGAGAATGAAGGAGGAGGAAATTTAGGGGACCGGGAACCAGGAATCGGTGGAAATCGCTGTACGAATTATGGCAGCACACGTCCGACTACTGCAAGCGGTAGCGTTGAGACGCGCTGGGCCGCGGGAGCATGTCTGCTTTGTAGAACGCAGAGCGTACAACGCGGAGACTGGCAAACAGCGTTTCACTTTCAGCGGCCATGTTGGGAGTACTGCTGAGTTCAGTCCCCTATGGGTCAGGGACCACGAAGTCCGCGTCCGGTGGTTCATGACACTGTTGACATAATGGGAGACTGGAAGACTCTTCAAGCCTTCATGCAATAACTAGCTCTGTAAGACTTGATGATTGCTCAGTCCTGTTGTAACAGGATATGCATTGTTTTAGCTAATACCCAACTCCTTTACAGTTATAGAGTATACACCAGCTGACCATTCACTGACGTGACTACTACACTCTAAGATAGACAACACCGCTCTGTCAGACCACAATGTTTTAAAGCACAATACTTTTGCTTCAAACATCTGATATATGTGCTGAATGGTGGCAGCTTGTTCATTTATTTATCATAGTGGATAAGATTAAGGAAAAAATCTGTTGTTCTTAGATGCTAGCATTGATAGTATGGCAATTGTGGAAGTGTTTAAAGTCATATGTATGGGGACTGTTCATTGATGGATAATTTCAGAAGCTCAAGATAAGGGGGTTAAATGTCAAATTGCTTGAAGCAACAATCTGGAAATGTGTCTATGGAAGTAGGAACAAAACGTGAACTGTACACAAAGCACTCAAAGGAAGCTGAAGCGGAGGTTTCTCAGCCTCTGTACCAATGTTAAGGTCTGGGCTGAAGTGGGGAGGCTGAAAAAGCAGTCAACACTTGGCTCATAGATTAGCCCATAACATGAAATTACTCCATGCCTTACCCAATGGCAAATGGAATGTTGAAAGTGGTTTGCATTATTGATACTGTTTGGCGTAGCGAAGGAGGAATAAGGGGAAAATATGGGGCTCATGGTGAGGACCCTTTTGGTGGACGCTGGAAGCTGCATTGCACTGTTCTGAAAGAGAAAGAAAACCCCCACTGAGAGAAAATAGGTGCAAAAAGTGCATACCATTTACGACCTGGAATTCTTGGCCAACTAGTTGGATGAATCAAGATCAAGTATTGAGGGGCATGGCTTCCATTCTTTGATTAGTACAGGCGATAACTCCTTGTACAGGCAAGATGGCAATGTGAGTTTAGGTTTGTTGTAGAAATGTGTACATGGTTTGATAAAAGGGAAAATGTGTTGGGTGGGGGGGAAAGGGTGGGTTTTGAGGGTTACAAAAGGAGGCGTGAATAGGGTTTTCAGGAGGAAAGATTGGAAATGTAAATCTCTTATGCTGATGTTGATATGCAATCATGTGCAAAGGGTGTTCTTATGATTTATAAAAAAAGTGTCAACTTTTATGGTGGATGACAATGGATGACGCAATTGAAAAGAGAATTTCACGCCAATCCAACAGATTCCGGGGTCTGGTAGAACTAAAAAAAACAATGATTTTCTTGATAAGGACATACTTGATACAGTCCCCGTAGAATTGGTTTGAGTCATTAGTCTACACACTAATGCTACTAAGCAAGCTGAACCTGCTCCCTCCTCTGTCTATATTGTTTGCTGTTATCTCCGACCGCCAATCTCTGTTTTCTTCAAAATATAAATAAAGTTTTTCAAAAGAAATTGTCTGCTGCTAGTGATGCATTAATAGACAAGAGTAGCAATGGCAGAAGTGGAAATGTCCATTAACGCTTTCAAATTTGGAAAGTCTCCAGGTCCAGACGGACTGATACCGAATGCCTGTTAAGCATTCAAAATTGAGCTAGCACATTTTATCTTGTATGTAGACAGCTCCATTGTAGCGCTCTGAGCTACTGCTGCCACTGTCATTCTCTTGCCACACCGGGAGATATCATTGTGCGAAGTACTGCATATTGTCTTCATTTTAGCATCTGAATTTTGTGACAAAGATTTGGGCTGAAATGCTGTCGCTGATGGGCAGGGAAATACTTCATGTGGATCAATCTGGGTTTGTTAAACATCGAAGAGGCTGCAACATCATCACACTGGCCCGCGATGCCTTACACCACACTGGATCTTGCATTGAATACTGCCTATTTCTCAGCCTGGATGCTAGAAATGCATTTGAACAGTGGCAACTGTCAGTGTTAATTTGGTAAAGTCTATTACATCTATTATGCTAATAAAATTCTGCAGTTCCTCTTCTTGGGGCTTAATCGAGTACCGGCAGAATCGAGGGACCTTCTTTGAAGGTCTTATCATTGAGGTGTATTCCTCGCCCTTCCCACGCTCAGTGTGCCGCTACCGATTCTGTAGATGGGGTGAAGAAGGGGGTCATGCACCACAGGCCTTCGAGTACCGGCACTGCCGAGGTTCCTCCACTGGAGGCTAATTCTGTGGCAGGATCGAGGATGTCCAGTAAACATCCTAGATCTGGCAGCACTGGCTCGGCCGAGGATCCTTGTTTCAAGGCTAAAATGCCACTCAAGACCCCTGACTCCCCTGAGGAGACAGTTGCCTCACTTACTCCTGTGACGCAGTTCTCCTCAGGTGTCGACAAAATGGCGGCTCAACCTCAGTGGTCCACCGCGGCCATTTTGGATACCTCTTACACCAACGTTCATGACGGGTGGTGCTGGGAACATTCCTTTTGGGGCTGAGCAGTTTTTTCCACGCCATGTGGACAACGGGAACCTGTTCCACCCTTCGACAGATTGTATGAGGCAGCTGTGCCCGAGGATGCCAGTCTAGCTTCCTCCTGGTCCCGCCCCACTGATTTACGTGGACCCAGTCTTCAGTGGGCCATCCTGGCAACCATCCTCGCTGCACTTATGGGGGTATTCCCTTCAAGAGCGGCCTCTACCAACTCCAGCCTCCAGAGGATGTGTTTTTTGGGAAATTTCAGCCGCTCATGCACTCTGATTTCATAACCTATTTTAAGGGCCTTTTTAAGGAGCTGTAACCCAGTCCTCCTGTACCACCTTCGGCCCCGGTTGAAACTACTCAGGTCCCGGTACACTTCCTCTGCCTGTCGAACCTCCTCCAGCGCTTCCACCTCTGCCTCTGCTGTCCCCGATAAAAGAAACATCGGGTTTGCAGCTAGACAACATGTCAAAACCTGAGGCACCATGTGCAGCGGATCAGCCTCCTGTTACCGCTTCACTGGATGAGGACCAGGCAGATCAGGACAGCGATGAACAGCCCCGCTCTATCAGAGCATTTCATGACCGGGTGCTGGATATGATGAACTTGCTTGATAGCCCAGTACCCGAGGCCCCCGCTCCAAAGGAGGGGGTGCTTTCTGGAGCCCCTATTGCCACAGGAGCGCACCGGCCTGCTCCTCCAGAAGGACGTCTTGGCTGAGGCCTGTAAGGTCTGGGACAAACCCCATACCGGGCTGCATTTCAACAAGAGGATTGACGCTCGATACAAGCTTCATGCCTCGGAAGATGTAGCCTTATCGGTTTGTCCGCTCCATTCATCAACTGTGGTGGCAGCATCCACCCTTCAGTCCAAGCCGGCCTCTGCATCATCCACTGCAGTGGCCCGAATCCTCTCCAAAGAGGATAAGCTCCTTGACGCCTTCGGCAAAAAAGTTTTTTCCAATTCGGTGCACCAACTTCGTCAAGCTAACAACAAGCTCATTCTGGCAGCAGCCAATCTGAGGCTGTGGAAGGAGCTAGCCGATTTCCAGGAATGTATTCCTGCAGATAGGTTGGACGACTTCAAAGCTGGTTTGTCGGACCCCAAAGTGTTGGCACAGTATCTACTGGAATCAGCGGCACACCACGTAGATACCTCCGCTCGAGGCATTATGGTCGGGGTGGACATCCCCCGCCAAGCGTGGCTCCATGCAACAAAGTTTTCAAAAGAAGTGCCGCACAACTTTCTAGACCTTCCTTTTGATGGCAAGGAGTTGTTCCATTCCTCCACAGATGAGGAACTCACAAAGACTAAGGCGAGTACTCAGACCGCCAAGTCTTTATCAGTCCTGGCGAAAACTCCAGCTAAATCCCCTTATACACAGAGGTCCGGGTCCCAAATTCAGTCCTTCTCTGTGTTCAGGGGGTTTCAGGATCGCTGTGCACGCCGATCTGAAGCTCTGGTTGACGGGCCCGCCGTAAGCAACAGCGCCAAGGTGGCCAGTTTTTCTCTCAGCCATCAGCCTCCTCTCCAGGGGCAGGTAGTCTCCCTGCCGACAAATCAACCAAATGGTATTTTGTCGGTCGCACGAGACTCCGGTGGGATGACGAATCTTGTCTCATCTGGAGGCGTGGCAGACCATCACCGAAGACAAGTGGGTTTTGTCCATCGCTCGGGCGGGATTCTGCTTGCCCATACGGACCCTTCAACCCTCCCTTCCAGCAGACTGGGTTGCCCTCCCTCAGAGCCGAGGTACAGACACTTCTAGACCTCAGAGCAGTGCAGCCTGTTCCCCTCAGGGATCAAGGGGAGGGGTACTACTCCCGTCTGTTCAGTGCCCAAACCCAACCAGGCTGGCCTGCGCACTATCCTTTATCTTTCCCAGCTCAATCTTTTTCTTCCCCGAGAAATTCAAAATGATCACGCCTTGCCAAATAAAGACCTCTCTTCAGAAGAGCGACTGGCTCAGCGTAGTGGACCTTCAGGACGCATACGCACATTCTGATATGGACCCTGCATCGAAAATATCTGCGGTTTTCCCTGGGAGAAGAAAACTTCCAGTTCTGTGTGCTCCCTTTTGGTCTCAGATCAGCGCTGTGTGTCTTTACGAAGATGTCGGTCATCGCAGCTTTCCTCAGACTGCAGGGGATTCATGTATATCCATATCTGGACGATTGGCTCCTGCGCAGTCCTTGCCCACAGACGGCCTTGACCAATCTTCAGTCTCTCCTTCAGCTCCTGTACCATCTTGGGCTGTCTGTGAATTGGTGCAAATCGTTCATGATGGTGTCTCAAGACCTGACTTTCCTGGGTTTCTGTTGGAATATAGTCAGTACCATGGTGTTCCTAATGACAGACAGTATTGCAGACGTATCGACCACATGTCAGCTCTTCCTCCAGTCCTCGCACATGACGACCTGGTGGTTCCAAAGACTCCTGAGTCTCATGGCTTCTTGCGTGCTAGCCCTGCCACTTGCACGTTTTACATAAGCAAGCACGGTGGCACCAAGTCACCTCTCCTTGTGGACCTAGCCATACAAGTTTGGGACTGGGCCATTCAACACAAGGTTTGGCTCCAGTCTGTACACAAATCCGGGTCACATCAAGGTAACTGCAGACTCACTCAGCCGCCAGTCGGCTGCCAGTTATGAGTGGGAATTGAACAGCAATGTAATCTCCAGGATTTTTTGCCAATGGGGCACTCCAGAAGTGGACCTCTTTGCGACTTTTAGAAAAAGGAAACTTCCTCTTTATGCATCCAGGGACGGGCTTGGGGCGACGTCCTTGGGAGACACACTCGAGATTCCGTGGCACAACATGAAGGCTTATGCTTTTCCTCCATTGCCTCTGATTCATCGGTCACTCTGCAAGCTCAGGAGCACATCGAATTGCACTCTCCTCTTCATAGCTCCTTGGTGGCCAGCCAGATTCTGGTTCTCAGAACTTCAGCATCTGTCGATTCTTCCTCCGATCAGATTGCTGCCGATTCCCAACCTTCTTCACCAGAGCGATCACCAGCTGTGGCACCCCACCCCTCAATCGTTCAGCTTGGTGGCCTGGTGCCTGAATTCAAATTCTTAATGCAGTTCAAGCTGTCCGATGACAATATGCGTATTATCCAAGTAGCCAGAAAACCTTCCACGAGAGCTCAATATAGGAGCAAATGGTTCTGTTCTTGCCACTGGTGCTTAGCTAAACAGACATGACCCCAGGCGGTTGACACTGTTCTATCTTTCGTCTCTCATCTCGCAGTTACAGGCATTCATGTTCTGTCTTGCAGAACTTATCAGCCATTGCTGCCTACCTGTCCACGGACCGCTGTTCTTTTTCATTGACTAACCTGGTTATTAAGACATTTTGCGGGTCTTCAGCTCTTCCCGCAGGTGTGCACCACTCATCCCAAATGGGATTTGAATGTGGTCCTCACTGCGTTATGCCATAAACCTTTTGAACCCATGGCTACTACCGATCTGAAATTCCTTTCTTGGAAAGTCGCTTTTCTGATCGCAGTAACATCGGCAAGGCGAGTAAGTGAGCTCCAGGCTCTTTCTGTGGAACATCCGTTCCTCACTTTCCACAAGGATAAGGTTGTGCTTCATGCTCATCCTTCCTGCCTAATGTGGTTACTGATTTTCATTTGAACCAATCGATCTCCTTACCTGTCTTTATTCCTAACCCGGCATCTGATGCCGAGAGAGTTTTACACCATTTGGACGTTAGGCGAGCCCTGACGTTTTACCTCGATAGAACGAGTGAACTCTGGGGCTCCTCACAACTCTTTGTCACATTTGGAGACCCGAAGGGGAAACCAGCTTCCAAAACAACTATCTCCCGATGGATTGCCTCCTGTATTTCAGAAGCCTATAGCATTCAAGGCCTTCAACCCTCCGAAAGGCATCCATGCTCCTCTTGTACGTGGCAAAGCGGCAGCTGCCAAGTATGTCCCTTGGGAAACCATTTCCAAGGCGGCTATGTTGGCTTCCCCATCTGCTTTTTGTAAGCATTACTGGTTGAACCTGAGCTCCAGGGCTGATTGCCAAAGCCGGCCAGGCTGTTCTTAAGAAACTATTCCAGTAATGGATTTTTTCCATCTACCCGTATTACCCGTGAGGTATGCTTGGGAATCTCCCACAAGTATGGAGATAAGGGGACGGTACGTAGGAGTATAACAAAGTTACTCACTGTGCTGACTACCTTAATCCTAGTCGATAGTCCCCTTTGCTCCATACGCCCGCCCGCCGTCCCCTCTAAAAAGTATCCTCTATTATTGCTTAAATTGTCTCAGACCTGGTGATAGAAAAGGACGATGCGCGGGCTGAGCTCAGGAGGGGCAGGGTCAGGGCCGTGTGCCATGCCCCACATAAAAATATAAGGAGGACAAAAACAAGTTTTGATGCTTTTTACAAAAGTGCTCCCGTCCCATAGGATGGAATGTACCAGAAGTATAGAGGAAAGGAGACTATGGACTAGGAGTAAGGTACCCACTATGGTGAGTAACTTTGTTATTATTGTGGAGTCTTCGGAAAAAAAGACACGACACAAATGGGTTGCTATCGAATGAGATTTCATTGCAGGGACACAAAGCAGGGCTGTTTACATTCTTGCACACATCTGCACTATCGAACATCTAGCAATAGCAATTTGATCCATCATAAACATCAAAGGGTTTCAACTCTGTAATCAAGAAACAAAATGCTAACTTGGCAACAATATGCTTTTACTTTCGACTCACATCCTATTTATCACAGAACTGATGAATGTCATTAACAAGTTCAGTAAATATCCTGGCCATAAAGTCAGCCGGACTAAATCTGGTATCCTCCCATTATCCAAGATGGTAAAGTGACCATGACCAATGGCCTTATAAATCAGAGACCAAAGAGCTTAAGTACCTGGGAATAAACATTACGGGAAATCCTACATGCACCCTGGAAACCAACAATTACCGGGAAATGACGGCTAATATCTCCAGAAGGAAACTACATCTTTCGCTATAGCCTAAAACAAATATTTAGTGACCTTGCTACTCAGAATAGTGTACATGTTATATATATCTGCACCCCTTGTTATCAGGCAAACTGGCATACACATTGTTTATGGTCTTTGCATGACACCCAGCCAGAAAGGCTGTGTTCTCATTAAACAAACTGAAAGATCGGTCTTAGATGGAGGATTTGGCTTCCCTAACTTGAAGGATTAACAGCATGACTTCCTGTTAAATCGCACTCTGCGAGTGGAAGTCAGACATATCAAGTTTGGTAGGAGTTGGAAGACATCAATTGAAACCAAACTTCACACCTGGTGACGTTGACGAGCAGTAACCTAAAATACGAACAGTTGGCTGAGCAGTGTTACCTTCACAAGGAAAATGTTTAAACAGTATGTCAAGAGACGGGCATCATTTACAACTCCATCTCCATACCGATCTCTGGAACCAACCTGCCTTTCTAACTGTTAGGTAGAGAAAATCTTGGACCCTATTAAAGAAGCTAGACATTCCATGTATCAAAATCCTTTTGTGAAGCTGCCAATGTGCTATCATATAATTAGTTATAAACAAGATAGGCTTACTCACATAAAAAATCATGGACCATTTTCACCTTATTCCTGGACCTTGAGATGATTTAACTGACCGATGTGGCAGGTTCTGACCGATTAGACACACAATGGTTTTGAGACAGGAGGCCATCGTCCAGATCAGCCATGCAAAAACTGCTACGGGAGGACAAACACCAACTGCTAAATAAGAATAGAAAATATGTAGAAATTGAACTAGAAGATGACATTATCTGTATCAGCTGTGTATAAATGTCTGTGAGAGGTCAAGAACAGTGACTATTTCAACATAGAGCTAGATATGGCAATATCCAAGGAAAAAGTTGATTCATCCCGATCTGAATCTACAATAGGTCTATTCACAGCAAACATTGCTCTAATATCTGTACTGGTTACTGTAGAAAATGGGTACTCTGTGATTGCAAGCAAATGATCGCATTGTAATGAGTCCAATCTACAATGTGTGTTTATTAACTGAAAGCTGATGGCTTATTAAAGGTGGTGCATGACAGGCTATTCCTCAAAAGGGAAAGGGGTTTCACCTAGAATCTGAAGATGGCAGTGCTCACTTCCTCTCTGACCTGTTTGGATTTAAAAACACCCTTAAGTTATCCAAGACATGTTTATGTACTGGCTTGCGGCCACCGTCGCTTTGTTGCGTAAACAAGCTAAGAGCTGCCACACAGCGACCCGCAGAATTAATTATTTCTTCATTAAGCAAAGAGTGGTCTTTAATTATACACATTTAATGTGTATAAGGTCAAAGTAGTCCACCTAAACCTATTCCTTCCACAATTAACCTCCACATTGAACCCATATTGAGCCGGTTGTACAGATAGGTTAGGCAGGACTCATATAAACCATAATAAATTATGGTCACTGTTGGTTTGAGTGGTCACTTGAAGGTATGTCATGGTCACAAAGATGGTTCTTTGGACGCATATATAATGTTATGTGATGTTATTTGGCATTTGTAAAGCGCTCTATATGGTATGACTTCAATGCGCTGGTATGTTCAATGCCCTCAGGGACTGTAGTCCAGGTCAGTTGAGAGAGTAAGGCGTCATAGGGTGCTTGGGTGGACCAGTTGTGTGCAGCTGATGCTAGGAATCAGCTACCATCAGGCAATTGCATTAGGTGTGGTGGTATTGATATCAGTTGGATGTGTGCAGTCCTGAGGATGGACACCAACACTGGGTTCTGGCTGTGTTAGGCCTATGTAGGATGCTTATGTGTGCAGCTTCGCTGGTTTGTCATGGCATGTAGCTGCATTTTATTAGAATGATGAGGTGTTCATGGGGTAGTGTTCGTATGTGAGCAGCTAGGCTGAAATTGATGGAGGGCTGTAGCTGCACACTAATTGTGAGTTGGTGTAGAGTAGTGATTAAGCATAGTGATATGGGAGGTGAGTGTTTGGGTGGAGTTATGATCTACGGAGTCCGCTATTCCAGATTTCAAGTGTGCGTTTGCTTAATAGTGACTTAAAAGCGTATTCAGTGGCGTCATTGCTCAGTATCACATTGAGCATTTGTAATTGGGTTGCAAGGACTCAGTCGCCTCAGATGGTCGCGGAAAGAGCCAAGTTTAAGAGCTTTGCGGAGGGTCATGATAATTCATAATGGAGGCCCGTTTAACCCTACTCCACGTGGGCCTGCGAGGAATATCGCTTTTTAAAGCACTGTTCAGCATAATGAAATCATGGCTTTCCATTCAGGTTAGCCATCTTTTTGCTGAATTAGCTAATGGATACAAATTTACACCTACATATTCAATATTTAAATCGCCCCCTATTATTGTTGACATTATGGTGGAATCTAGCATAATTAAGGCCAATATTTGATCTACACCTTTCAAAAATAAATCGTCTGTTATTGCTCCGTGTTTCCAATACTAATTTATAAGGGCAAAGTGACCCACAGGTCATATCAATTTTGTAAGTTGTGTAAATGAATTAGAAGGGGGCCCATTGCTTTAGTGTGAAGCCTGTAGACTTGCTGTCAATAGTCCCGCTGTCGGTCTTCCTTTGATGGCTTTGACAGCTGGGACCACGCACAAAGCATAGCCCACCCAGACAGAGGTTTAAAGAACCCTGTTTCGTCAAACATGACTATATCTTGGCCTTGCAACGGATTCCCCTTGTTACCCAAATAGTGCTTGACTTCCAGATTCAGAATTGTTATTCCTGTCTTAGGCAAAGGTTTTTTCTGAGAGTAACTATTTTTCTGTGTTAGGGCCCCTGGTGAGCCAGAGCGTTTTTGATAATTTTGTAATTGAGGAGGTCTTAAGATCGCCATCTGGTGTGGACCTCCTGACAGCCCCTGATTGCTAGGAATTCTCAGTAGCAGCCTAGAGCCTATCTTCTCCCTGTGATGTAAAGGCAAATCATCCTGGCTCCCTGGCAAGCCATTTGTTTTGCTGGCTGTTCTCCTCTTTCAATATGAATCATTGGTGGAAAAGATTATTTGATGCTCTCAATAACTTCATAACCAACTGTCATGATGCCTACCCCCGGAGCACCAGGCCAGGCCCAGCACCCCTGGGAGCAGGCATCATGCCCCCGGGTAAAAGCCCAGCGGCCCCTTATAGGGGCTCTTTGGACTCTGACTTGGCGCCTTTGGCTCATAAAGGAAGGTGTTTTGTGCACTTACCTGATGCAGACCATGCTGCAAGATTCAGGCCTCCCTGAGACCTGAAAGGGACTATTTTTTCATTGGGACTATTTTGCCACTCGGGCGTGGCCAGGGAAGGATACTTACCTGGAACTACTTTAGGGGCTATTTAAGCCACGCCCAGACAGTAGCTCACGCTTCGCGTTGTTCTGTATCCAAGCAGCTGAACGCTCATCGTGTCTGCTTCTGGTCTCCAGCCACGCCCGCCTCGATCCTGGAACACCTGTAAGGAAAGAAGAGAATAGAAAGGTGAAAACCAAGAATTTTATCAAACTCCTTACCTGCATCCGGAACCTTCACGCCAGCGCTCCTGAGAAAAGACTTTCATTTAAAAGCACTGCATTGCTCGCTGCAGCGCCGCGCTTCACTCACCTGTCCTCGGGAGTTCTTCTGGCTCCACCGCAACTGTCTGCACCGGTCGCCACCTCTCTGCGCCTAGGGGAGAGAAGAAGAGACAAAAGGTGAGCAGAAGGAACATATGAGGAAAGCCTAATTTTCCGCCATAACACTTACCGGTCTTCTGTTGGTGGACCATTCCTCATTTCGGGTCGGCGCCGCTTCGTTGGCAGGTACCGCACCCCGGCCCCTATGGGGAAAGGACAAAAGACATTACTGGAGGAATATAAAGACATTGAGGGATCGCCCCCATCGCTAACTCACCTGAGTTTACCATCGGCAATTCAATCCCTCAATGCATCGCCTTCATTCTGCACCTAAAATAAAGGACAGATCACAGGTTAGGAAGGCAACAGAAAAGGAGGCTCAACACTTGAACTTTTCTAATCTTCATACTTACAGCGTTCCGCTCAGGAAAGCAAAGTGGATTTTGCCAGCGCCATTCTGAAAACCAGTGAAGTAACTGGACAAACACGCGCCCCTGCACCAGAAGCAGGATGGAGAGTTCATCCTTTCAAATCATAAGGTGAGCTTCAACCGGGGATTTCGGAGGAAGTTGGAGAAGAACGAAGAGGGGAAGGGGGGAGCAAGCACACTATTCTGCAGACTGTTAATCTCCTTTCTCATCTGCAGAAGGATATTCCTACGGGCCAGACAAGCAAGATTTGAGGGTCCTGTTCAGTCTGTGTTCCGAGTTCTGCGCATCACGCTCGAAGAGGCCACAGCAACCCAGACTAGACCAGCGCCTCCGTGGGAGTCAGGTGAGCGTTACACCAACTGAGAACAAATCACCAGCCTCACCTTGCCCAGGTCATAGTCAGTAGGGAGCTCAATCTATTTAGCATAAACATCTCATAAGTGCCACCTCTGCATTCTAATATAAGACTGTAATGGTTGTTATGGCCTTTTCGGGAATAGGAAGTAGTTATGAGACCGCTTTTGAGTGTTCGGGGTAATGGCAGGTGTTCGGATTCCTTCGCCCCGATCTGGGTCAGATTGTCCATTGGTCATTCTTTCCCAGATCAGTAGTTGTGATTACTCCTATTCGATCCCTTGTTGTTTTTCAGAGAAAGATTACTTTTCTGCTATACTGTAATATATTCACACCTAAAGGAAGTGTTACTTGCATTAGCCATATCTTCAGGATGGGCATGAGGCCTAATTGAACTGTTTTTCCTTTTAGACCAGATTCCTTTTAGAGCGGCTGTGTTCCAAGCTACCTGCTTCTACGGGAAAGTAATCTCTATCCGTATAAACAGAATGATTCAACAGATTTGCCTCCTGTAATAACTCATCTATTCCCTCTGGACCTTCGGAGGATTTACAAGATTGAATATCATCAGCCTTCATGACAAGTTTTGCTTTTTTTTTACGCAAGTTCTTTTATTTGGCAGATTTTCTTAAACCAAATAAAGTTGCTCTTGAGCGTGATATGATGTTTAGTCTTTTCCCCCACTTGTGTCACTTTCAACACTCATTTCTTCTTAGTGAAGATTTTAAAATTAGGTTCCGATAATAGCTGCTGGGGTTCATCAAGTGCCTTAAACAGGCATTTAAATATAATGCTAGCACTAGTTAGATTTTCATTATCCTGGTTGTCCTGTGGTTGAGGGTCCTGTGTATCCGCCCCTTTTAAAGCAGAGCTCCTAGAATCTGGGTCAATACGTATTAAGGGCCGTTCCATGGTCGAGGGCACCAATTTTGCAATGCTGCTGCCATTCGATGGTTTGGAATCGCCTTGTAATAAGAGTGATTCCATATTAGTTGTTTTTGTTAGTAGTGTGGTTAGTTTGTTTTATTTGATAATGCGCTCCAAACCCAGGGGTAGCCGGGCGCAGCAGAAACAAGAATACTTCAGCTTAGTTACTTACAAAAATGCATAAAGAAGATACAGTACAGGTGTTATAACAATTTAACAAACATGTAGGTGGGGTACAGGATGAGAAAGGCTCCTATACACAAAGGAGTCAGATCAGGGATCAGAAGTGTTCAGGTAGCTATTCACAGTGGTTAGTCAGTAGTATAACCAGGCCAAGAGAGTTAGTTGGTTAGTTTTCGTTAGTCCAGAGCCAATTTTTCACAAGGCGTCTAAAACTCGAATATGGTAGATTGGCTCTCAATGCCAAAGGAAGGGCATTCCATGCACAGGCAGCTTTAATGGGGAAGCTAGCTCCGCCTGTTTTTTTTTAGTTTAAATTTGGGGATTTCAAATAATAGGTGGTTAGATGCTCTAGTGCAGTATGAGAAAGATTTTCTGGTTAGTCTGGCCGAGATGTAAGGAGGTGCAGTGTTGTTCAGATCTTTGTGGGTGAGAGATAGTGTTTTGAGGAGGATTCTGTCACTAATTTTTAACCAGTGATAATCCTTTCTAATGTTGGAAATGTGTGCTCTGCGGGTTATGTCTAGCGCTACTCTAAGGGCGTTGTTTTGTAGTGTTTGCATTTTGTTTATGATAGATTTGCTTGCGCCCGAGTAGAGGGCGTTACAGTAGTCTAACTTAGACATAACTAGGGCGTTGGCTAGCGTGATGCAGTTAGTTTTGGAGAGGTAAGGTCTGCAAGCCCTAATTAATTTGCAAGTGTAGGCCGTGGAAGATGCGAGGGCGTTGGTTTGTTTTTTGAAAGATGGTGTGTTATCAAGGTAGAAACCTATAGTTTTTACCTCAGTTGCCACTTTGATTATATTGCCATCTATGTTGAAGGCACAGTAATTGGGGCTACGTTTTTTGAGGTTGGAGTCAGATCCCAGGATCAGTATCTCTGTTTTGTCGTCATTCAGGCAGAGGCCGTGAGAGGCCATCCATGCCTGAATGAGGAGATAAATCTTATTTACTAGAGCTGTATCTTTGACAAAGTTTCCAGAGAGTGGAATGAGGATCTGCGTGTCGTCCACATAGTTAGTGTATGTTATCCCCAGTGTGTCAAGTTTGTCAAAGAGTGGCTTAGTGAAGATATTGTACATTGTGGGGGAGACACATGAACCTTGTGGGACGCCACAGGTGATATGTATTGGGTCCGCGGAGGCTAAGGAGGGAAAACACTCGCATCGTCCGGTTAGCAAGGAAGGATTGTACCCAGGCTATAGCTTCGCTTGAGAAGTAGGCGGCAGACGCTAGGTGGTTGCAAAGTACTGCATGGTCCACCAAGTCAAAGGCTGCCGATAAGTCAAGGAGGAGTAGCATAGCTGTTTTACCTTTATCCTTCAACTCGTCAATTAGAGTCTTAAGGTCAATTAGGGCCGTTTCAGTGCCGTGTAATGGTCTGAATCCAGATTGGCGTGATCCTAGTAGTTGGTTCGTCTCTAGATAGTTTTGTATCTGGAGGTAAGCTACTCTGTCGATGATTTTAAGGAGAAATGGTACCGTGGTGATACAGTAAACCACAGTGGTCTATTTCCATATCTAGAGCCTCATATAATTTCGCTAAGACCATGAGAGCAGTGTTCATGGCTGCTAAGGTGACCTCCACCATGGGGAGAGCCCCTGATTCAGCTCCACAGACCTTCGAGGAGTAGGATTGACAAAGGAAACCAAATAACTAGATGATGTGTGAGGAGAGTCTGGATAAAGTATGGGGGATTGATACAAGTTTAAGGGCAGAGGGGGGAAAAGTAAATCAGTGGGGGTTGCGGATCTTGTGCCAGCACTTTTTCGGGTGATACCTGGCTTAACAATTTCGACTGGTGTAATAATACCCTTACCTTGTTCCTTGACATTGAGTCCCTATGTTTCATTGATATGCAAAACTGGTCCTTTATCAGCAGGGTGCCTTCCAAAGGAAGGCCTGCGTTAGATGGTACTATTATGCATTCAACGCCCCTATGGACTTGGGCGACAATTATCTGGCCGGACTGGCCTTCTGCTGAGTAAGCCATCAGTGGAATGTTAGAATCGGCCCTTTGGGAGGTAGGGGTGACTGGAGAGGCAGTGTTTCTCAGGGTTTTACCTTTGATTGTATATGTGGGAGCGCCGCCACCATTGCTGAGTCAGATATCTCCCTAAAGTCTATCAAAAGTTCTTGCGTCTGGCACGGTGATTATTACTCTGTTGGCCTATCTTTACTGACTCTGGATTACAATCGGGGTCCAATTCGCTGGGTGCTTTTAAATTGGCGCAGTGGCCCCTGATATCTGACTGCAAGGACTTTGTGCGTAAATGCTGCGCCGGGAGGGCTCTTCGCAAGGCGACCCCATCCTTTGTGCCTGCTGTCGACATTTGACTTGATCTCTCTAACTTGGTTCATAGGCACCTTCCTAGGCATAGTTGATTTCAATGTATAGGCATATAACATTCTCCTGCAGACAAACGTGTGTACCAACAGAGCCTGTGCTGAGAACAATTAACAATATGTATCCAGTTACAATCTCAATAACGTAGTTTACCAATGAATAATACAATACCATCTGCTATGTTGCCGTGCCAGCCAACTGCCTAACTGCACTCACTCCTTGATGCGTGTGGGCAGAAAAGCGCGGGATGAAGTTTTTAAATGTTTTTGGGCAGAAAGAGCAGGGCGTGGCCAAACTGCGTTAAAAAAGGTTCCAAAATGTTGTCCAAATATATTTATAAATGCAACTTTTCGAGCAGCATGCAAAGTTCCAAAGCGTTCCAGAAGGCAACCGATGGGGTAGGGTTTCCTAACTGCACTCACTGAAGCACTCTGATACGATGCCAGAATTGATGGAAGCGTATGCATCGTAAAGGGGGGGGAAAAGGAGTTGCGAGATCTGTAGAAGATTCCTTGACCTCTATAATTAATTGCATTCCCTCTTCCAGACGTTCGCGTGTGCATATTCTGCGCAATTTACCTTTCTTTTATCCCCGTCCACTCGCCTCTTTTATAAACACCTCTTGCCGCTCAAAGTATGAGGGTAGGTAAGAGCCACGTTCCACCTCCATATGTAGCTGCCACTGATCACTGTTATCACTGACAGTAAGGTATGGGCTTATTTCTTTAAGCCCATTGTTCTTAAGGAAATTATCAGACCCTGCTACTTGCTTATTCCTAAATGAAACTGCATTTTAAGACTTATTTATTCCATTTATTAAGATCTATATGTGCATCCATTTCAGAAGAATTTTATATTTATTGGTTCTTGCTATTCTTTTATTTTATAACGTATGAAATATAATGATGCAAGTTTTAAAAGCAGGGATCAAAACGAAGATTGGAAGCTGTAGCTAAAAGCAGCCCTTGGATAGCCAGCACTAACCAATGACTAGGAGCATTGGTTATCACTGGGGAACGAGAAGCTAGCACATACCATTCCACAAATCTAACTTCTACATAAGCTGCAAGAATACCATTCTTTCCAGTATGTATGACCCCTTATGCTTTAAATGTTGCAAAGATGTGTCCTAATTCGTATTTATATATTGTCCCAAACTAACAAGGTTAAATTCAATAGCTGTGTTAATTTGGCATCAGCTGGCCAGCTAGTTGCTGTTAGCTTTTGGTGTCAAGCTGATGAGGCCTTTCTAGGCTACAAGCAGGAGCTAAATAGCTCCCAGCTCCCCTCAATTTCGAACCCTGAAAAGGAATTGACATAATCGAAGTATACGCTTTTTAGGCCACATTCAACAGTGTGGTTGTCTTGTGGAGGAAGCTATAGGCATAAGAGTACTTGAGAAAAGGTTTTGAAATTATGAGTTTCTTCTGGGTTTCAAGTACCCGTTATGTCACCTGACGTTTAAAACCTACTTTATTCACAGCTGTTGGATGTTTAGGTTGCAGGTCGAGTCTTGCATTAAAAATCCAGTTATTATAATATTAGTAAAGGGTGCCCTTTTTGTTGGCTTCTTATCCGTCAACAAGGGTTGTCTATCACATCACATTCCTTGAAATGCTTTGACCATTGAGTCCTTCCTTGTGCTCTACATATAATTCTAGGTTTTATTCCTGGTCTGTAGGCTGCAATGCCAGAAGCCCGACACACAAAATGTCACTTATCAAAGTGCAGTACTTGGGGCTTTGGAGTATGAGGCCAGCAGACCGGGGACAGTACTGGATTGGGGCAGAAGTGGGTAAGTCAGGGTGAGGGGTGGGCTGTTGGGGCCACAAAGCAGAGGATGGGTGCGGTTGTGGGGAGTTGGGTGGGGGGGGCGTGGGGGGGTGCTGAAACAGAGGGTGAAAGGGGACCAGGAACAAAAGGCTGACTTTGCGGGCGGCCTTTATGGTCTGGATTTCGCAAAGTCAGTATTTCGTTCACGCTATTTAGGTCTTGATCCATTCTCATTACTCTATCCTACAGTCTGGGGTGACTTTATTTGTAACGTTCGATCATGAGATGGCTGTATGAACTGGCAGAAGAACTGATAGGCCCTGTGTTGGGGAACGCTTATCGTTGTACCTAAAACGGAAGCAAGATGTTTTAATGCAAGCTGAACTGGGAAACCCGTGATTATTGCACAATGGATGGATATTCTGTGTCGCATCAGTGTACTGTTTTCAATGTTACGTTTTGTAATTATGCAGTGATTTGATAAAAAATGTTATGACATTTAAGCTGCTGAAACTTTATATACGGTTGTAGTAGAAATGAACAGTTGCAGATTACATCTTTTTTTTTTTCTAGTGAGTATGGTTTTGCTGAAAAAGTGGTGGAAGGCATTTCTCTTTCTGTGAATTCAATAGTAATCCGGATCAGTGCGAAAGCGTTTAATGCATCATTTGAACTTTCCCAGCTGAGAATATATAGTGTTAACCCTAACTGGCAACATGGAGATCTAAGATTCACACGAATACAGCACCCTCAACGTGGAGAGGTACAGTTTTATCTAATTTTATTTCAACCATTTGGCATGATTTTGTTTTCTGTAGCAGGCTCCTCTGAAATGTATCTGTACCATGTGACAGCATGGGCTTAACAAAGACTCAAGACAATAGGAATTGAAGTTGAAGAGCTTTATTTAACACCAGGTTGTGTTGATTGCGTGCCTATATAAGTCCTGTTATGTGCCAAAAATAATTAACACTGATAGCTTCGGATAACTGCTGATGGCTGGTGGTGGAACAGAAATTAATGCAAGGGCCTACTCTAAGCAGGAATTGATGTCCCAGTCCAATTCCCTAGTATACATAATTCCAGTGATCTAGCTCCCAACATGCTTCTTAACTCGTTCTTCTCTGGTTGCATCTTCCCTCAGATATTGCCTTTCTAAACACCTTTCCAGGCCTCTTGGTATAGATGCAGCACATTCCTACCAGCAAGTACATTACTCCTCTTTGCCTTAGGAGATACCTTACCAGCAGGAATGGCACTGCTTTTCTACCCAGCCCCACAGTACCAGGCTTTCACAGTGACTTTTACCAACGCGTTTTCTTCCCCCTTTCCAGGGTTGTCAGATTGAAGTTATTCTCACTCAGCAGTCAGGTGTCACCTTCCAAAGCTTGGCCCTTTGCTTTGCTTCTCTTTCTGTTATCTGGTTCTTGTCAGTGTTTGGGATAAATCCCCCAGCAGGATTTTCTTCCTGGATGTGGTCTCCAGCAATATCTGGATAGTGACTCCACAACTTCTTTAAAACTGGTATTCCTTGCACTTAGACTTCGTTAAGAGACTAAGCTATACCTCCCAACAAGCTGTGACGTGACTTGCCTTCCCTCTGATAGATCGATCAGTGTTTGAGCATTGCTTAGTATCCGAGTAATGATCAAACCCATGTCTCCCACATACTGCCTTATCTTGTTAGGCGTTCGCAAAAGGGGTAGGGGTTATCCCTGCGATGGGCCACACTGTCGGTACAGCATCAGTCAACCACATCACCTGCAGGGTGAACCCAACAGCTCCGAGGGAAAAGGAACAAGGCAAAAACCCTCTGCAGGTCTAGATATGTTTGAGGAGAGAGCAGGTGACTATCGGGATCAAACCCATTTACGGTCTGAATTCTCTAATCAGCAGGAGCCAGGTAGTTACAGGGCGCTGAGGAGAGTGAGGGGGGGGGGGGAAGGGAGTGGAGAGCGAGCGAGGGATGGGATATGAGAGTTAGGACAGGATACAGGGAAGCAACAGGGTCTTCAGGAAACATGAAGGAGGAACTCGAAGGGAGCGTCCACAAGGAGTAGTTTTGCGAAGCGCCAAACTGCAACGGTCTATCTGTGTTTGTCTCATTGCGCATAGTCATTGTGAAAGACTAGACATTGCTGTGCCCAGTAGTCTCAAACTAGTGTCCTTCAGGTGTGCTTCAGATGACAACGCTGCCACATGGACCAGGATCGCCTCCTTCTCGTACTCTCTGGTTGCACCTTCTTCCCAGATTGCAATCCACCTTGTGTCAAAACATCTTACCTCCTCTTCCCTTTTGTAGGGTTCAAGACTGATTGATGAGCAAAAAACAGCGGTAATTTGTTGGACAATTTCCTTAGGCTACCAAACTTTGGCACAACCTCTCATTATTTAATTTTTTCACATTGAATATCCAGATCTCAGCTATTTTAAAATCTTTGTTTAAACAATTGGATGTGAACAAGACCGGTAGTTGTGATATTGCAGTTTTGTGAAAATGATGAAAAATGTCCTGTCGTATAGTGGGGTCAGTACTCGTAGTGTGTGTATGTAATATAAGCATTTTATTTGTTACTTTTATTAGTCCTTTTTATATGATTAAACATGCTCGTCAAACATTATTAAGGATGGTGAAACATGCCTATCGATTTTTGATCCATCCCATTTCACTGTCCTTTTCTATTGGGGGCCAGCCACCCATATGCCCTGTTCTACCACCCCGCACCCTGGCCCTCACCTCTGTTTTATATCTCTGTCCCTCTAACTGCCCCACATCCACCAGTACAAAATGCGGTAAAATGTCTTACGGTTAAACAGCAGTAGTATAGAGGGATTCCTTCATCAAACAAAAAAAGGGGCATGATCCAGACAGGATTCAGGGAAAGCCACAGGGTCTTCAGGAAACACGAAGGAGTAACTAGAAGGATCTATGTGATTACTGAACCGCCCATAATGGAGACTACAAAAATGTCGACCTCAATTATGGTGTGGCGCAGTGATCACATAGAACACGTGTCGCTCGTTTCCCCCCTTGAACCCCACCCCTCCCAACGCACTTATTCTCGGCAGCACAAAAAGTGTGCCGCCAACTCTAACTCTATACCCTGTGGCGTCAGTTCCCACCCACTTACGTGGGTTGGAGCTGGTGCTGCCTAGGGACATGGTCCTTATTTAACATTTTTCTTAACTTTGTCCCCCGCACTCCTTCTAACGGAAGCGGGGGACACCCACCTGACCCCCATTACACCGACTAAGTTCTTTCTAAACTATATTTCATGTACCTTTTACATTCCAATCAATGACTATCCAATGTCCATTCCCCTTAGTGGAGAACCATTCTGATTTGCTCAGTTTGAGACTTTTTCTTCAGAAAGTAGAGTGCAGAGTTGCTAGTTTGACTAATCAGAGTTCAAGTTTCAGGGTTCATAAAGACACTCGGTTGCCTTGGTAACACTTTGATTATATTGTCAAGGTGGCCATATGGGACTGGCTGACTTCTGGCGAACACTGTTGCCTTGGTAACCGCTACTTGGGTAGTATGCTCAGGCCGTTGCATGAATGAGCACCCAAAGTGTGGGTAAAATGATATGTTGGTGCAAAAGAAAGGCACACTCATGTTGTAAGAACTATTAATGTAAATGCGAGTGCTGGATTACGCTTCGCTATTGCATGATGGTCAATAAATGCACAGTCAATGTATATTTCTACATATAGTGCAGATTATAAACATTAAGGCTAAACAGAAGGTGTACCCATGGTGTACTAATCAGAATAATATAACAAATATATCTCCATATGAATCGATGTGTAACTTTGAGACCACCAAAGGGTTAGGCACATGATCTAATGGCCCACGTATATGGGAGGGTGAGCTCTTATCCTGAGAACACGAATGCAGGGGCATAATGCCTCCATCCGGATGGGGTCAGGTTCGGGGACAGCCACCGGAACCATGTCTCGCCACCAGCTGGGAATAACTTTCTCTCACGCACGCTAGCAGCCTACATTACACTGCATGGGCCTCTTTCATTCTTGCATCCAGGGCACTTTTTACACTCAGTAGATGCTCAGGAGGTGCCTTACTCATTGGCTGCCCTTCCACCTACAGCCTGACTTTTCTGAATACTGTTTTTGGACGCAACCAGAGCCCATCCACTTTGCACGCCTAGAAACAAAGCATGCAGCTCCACATCCTTCACCATTGAGGTAAGACATCCAGCGTCCTATTTTTCCCAATCCTTTTTGCTACGACTAGTCATTTATTGTCACAGTCCCAGCATCCACATAGGTCCTCCATCTTTGTCTTTATTCCCCAAGGCTTTTTGACAAATCTACGACCACCAAGAATTTGGTGGTTCCTTTCTCCTACAACCACGACAAGGGACCAGCTCACAAGCTCACCACCGTAGCATTTTGCATACGGTAAGCATAGCGATGTGTTAACGCAGCACTATCGCCTCTTTATTTTATACCCAGCATTAACAGCTATATGTGACTAAGAAATCATAACTTGAGATGACACACTTTCTGAACCATACATCTCTTGTCATTATATTTTGACGGAGATCCACCGGACACTACAGTATATTACCAACTTGACCGTCCTGATGAAGGCCAACTACAGGCAAGCTCTACTAAACAGTTAATTCCTTTTGGCCGAAACACTATAGTGTCGACAACCTTTTCTCCTTCTCAGTGTCCACTACTAACATTGAAATTTTTTCACCGAAATGTTGTTGTTCACATGTTATTTGTAAAATAGTATTCCGTCGATCAAAAAGGTAAAACATGTTCTAGATCTACCAATATCCAGTCATTTTGACTGGACTGTATCCAATGTGTATTATGTGCAAAAAACTGAATTGTTAAGTGTCCTTGGGTGTTTTTTCTACTATGACAAACAAATATAGATTAAAAACGAAGGGTCAAAAACATTTTTGTGACCATGGAAACAAATCTAGAGACTTCTTTTTTTCATTCTGTAATGGTATGATGATGAAAGTGTGTATAATCTCTCACCCCGATTATTGTGTAAGTTTATAAATTATTCTTGCAACAAGGTTAAGTAATTTGCTTGTGAAATCAGGTACTATTTTATGTTTGTCATTTGTAGACAACTCACCAGCTATTGGTATGTGTATTGCTGTGTAACGTTTTGGGAAGTCTGTGCCAGCTTGAAAGGTTCAACGTTTTCCCAGAGGACCCGAGTGCAACACTGCATGATGAATTGTATTATATAAGAGACAGCAGAATGGCAAACAATTGGCACATATGCATATGGACATTAGCATAAACTTCATGCAAAAATAGTATAACAAAACGGCAGAACAGACAATCCCTTACCAGCAAAAAGTCAGCATAGTGATGCTGCAGCTGCGATTTGTAAGTTTGTGGCAGGGTGTGTCGGGTTCTATGTCATTTCTTAGTGCCTGGTGATTGAAATGGTCTTGGGTGACATAGGACATTCAGAAGTGTGTATCCATCCAATTGACTACAGTTGGAGGAATAACAAAGTTCAGGATGTGTCCTAGCAGAGTCCTCAACAGTCTGCTTAGTGAAGAAAAGCAAATATATATATATATATATTTTTTTTTCTGTGATTTACTAGGTGCAAAGAAGTATGGTTTACAAAATTAAAACTGTTTAGATTTTTAAAAAATTATAAACGCCTACAAAGAAACTTGCAATAGGAATTGATATTTTACTATCGTACATATGCCTAATGCGGCCAAGAACCAAAAGCAAGTATGAGCTTTGCTACTTCTAGTACTATTAAAGCCTTCAACTCCACCTTTTATATATGGCCCACCCTTCATCTCCTCTACTCACTTCTTACTGAAGTAATGCAATGTTCATTAAGGTTCTTTTTCAATTGTTAGTTCCATCTTCAATTCCCATCTGCTCCAGTGTCGCTGAACAGTAAAATTGATATCCTACCCAGTGGAGTAACTTTTCAGAAAATGTTGGGCGGGACATGACATCTGAAGAAATGGTGCCCCAGCCAAATGAATGGGGAAAAAATGGTGTGCCATGAAAGTTTTGGGAGGACAAACGCCCCTGCCTCCTAAAAGTACACCCATGATCCTACCGAGCCTAGAGCACACCTGGTCAATTTAGGAGATATTAGTAACCTTAAAATGTTTAGTGGGGTGCCGGGGAGAAAAACCAACCTTGACACTGGGTTGTACCAACTAATGTAAGAACAGCAGATGTCCACAAACATGCAGAACTCTCCCGTCCCCTGCACACCCAATTGCTGCTGTAAGAACAATCAATTATTCAATTATTAAAGTGTGTTCAATAATGATTTCTGACCCACTTTATGTAAAAAAGTAATTTTACTTCAATAGTATATACTGATATGATTTTCAATTCATACATACTGTATATATACCGAAATCATATTATTGAACACACTTTTATAATAATTGAATAATTGATTGTTCTTACAATATCAATTGGGTGTGCATGGGACAGGAAGTTTGTGGACATCTGTTGTTCTTAAATTAGCTGAATAGTAAAATTCCACACCTATGACAAAAGAGGATAAAGTACTGGAAAATACAATTCCTTGGTTTCAGTTTCTGGCACCTTTGCCATTTACCATTCTTCTAAGTCAGAAATATGCAAGTAGGTGGCTTTTCTTTTAGGGTTGCCTCACATCCCATCCACAATTAAGAACAGTGAACTTTCCATTGCCTAACCTTTCGAAGGACCATCTACAATACCAACCTCTTGTTGGAGGGATGGTGAGTTTATTTAAATGAGGGAAAAGTTAATTTAAGAACCCTAAAAGTCAGGCATGCAGCTCATGAAATATGGCATAATGTGCTAAAGAGTACAGGGATGGGAGCGGTTTAGTATTGTGCTATATACAAAAAACACACAAGCTACTCATGTAGAGCACTCAGTGCACAGCATCCAGTTGTAAATATGCCAGAGCACATATGCGAGACATTCGTGCACACACATCTACCCTGCGCGATGCACTTCCATCCCCATGGACTCTGGCAGCCACTACCCATTTTTTCTGAAATATTTGATCGCAGTTGCCAGTCACCACGTTTCACGGAGCACACAAAAGGATAAACAAATATGCTTCGTTGGCACTGATAGCACCAGGTATATGGGAGGAGCAGGCTATGTCGTGAGGCTGGGTAAGCTACCATGTTAATACTAGTAGTTTTCATCCATGCATTGCGGTTCATGGCAAAGTCGTAGAATTGTTACTTTATTTACTGAAAGAATTAACGCTGTTGTGTAATGGGACCAGGGTGAGCTACCTGGCATATCCCCTCATTCTGGGGCTGGGGGCTACTACAGGGATTCCCAGGCCCGGCCCTGCGCCCAGGGCATCGGGGCCGGGAGGTCAGTCCACGTCCCTTTTTTTGTGCCTGCATGCTTGATGCAAGTACCACCTGGTTTTGTCCATTACTCTCTCAAGCAGTAGTTAATTTCAGTTGAACTTTTAATGCATCAATACAATCTTAAAGAAATCTACCAAAAACTCTGCACATTTTCTTCCAACATTAAAATCCTAAATGATTCCAACACAAATGTTAAAACTAGGTTGACATTGTTTCCCTAACATTTAAATATAGTAAACGTGTCTAGAAATTAGTGTCACTGGATTATTTTGTAATGAGCAACAAGTGTTTACAAATCTAAAATCTTCAGACTAAAAAAAAGAATTCCTTGTAAAAAATCTAAAATAAATCCTTAAGGCCAAAAAAAACTTGAAAAAAGGCGGAAGCAATCCAAAAACAAACCAAAAAGTGGATGTCATTTTTGCTTGGGACGCCTTTCATTCCCTCAGTTCATGCCCACTGAAGCAATTTAACAAAGGGCAGCATTACCTCTTGCCCATTCCACTCCTCCGCTGATCCCCACCACACACAGCTGCTTTTCATATACAACCACTGGGATCTTTCATAAGATGAGCCCTCCTACTAGTAATTGTTTCTGTTTTATCTTTTACACGTTGGCAACTTTTTAACCATGCACACAGCATCTTACAACTGTGCAATGGGAGTACATTTGTATCACCCTAGCCTTTTACACTAGGGATTTTTGGTTACTTGTATATGTGCCTAAAGAGAGAGCTGGTGGCAGCAATAATATTTTTTACCATTTTTGTCATTTCTAGTGGGCACATTCACTGTGTATGGCTACTAAACGTGACTAGTGCCCTAAAATGGCCACGCCACAAGTCTTTTGCTTGTTCTTGGGCCATATTGTTGTTTCATTACCCTCCTGCCTTGCGAGGGTCAGGAAATCTCATATAAAGTCATGCACTTACCCGGGAAAGCTGCTGCAGGCTAGTGGCTAGTGATGCCTTTGTGTGTGTGGCCCAGGAAGTGGGTGTGACTGTCTGTTCCAACTCCACATCTGTGGTGCTAGAGAGTCTGGCTGTGGGACATGAGTGAAACCAATACTTGACCCTGATTGGACAAATACTGGCAGTATGAATGGTGCAGATGCTTACCATTGGTGGCTTTGGACTTGCTTCCAGGCTGAGGAGAAGGACTCCTGCAGCCATTTCTTCAGATCAGTGTTGGAGCCAAGAATTGTAACGCTCACCTGATTCCCGTAGAGGCGCTGGTCTTGACTGGGCGTATACCGTATCTTCAAAGGTGATGTGTAACACACGGCTGGCTCTTTGGGCTGGACCTCTGTGCACTGTATGTCTGACTCGAAGGGTAAGATGTCTGCAGATAGAAAATATGGGATTAATGAACTGGGTTATTGAATGTCTCTCTCTTCTTCCCTTTCTCTTCTCCTGTAGAACCCCAAAGGTTAACGCTCTCACCTTAGGTAAGTGAACGCCGTGCTCTCCATCTGCCTCTGGGCAGGGTGCTGTAACTAGTTTCTTCACTGGATAAGGGGAGCAGGCCTCTTGACTTCAGAGGACTGCTGTCCGTCGTTTACTGCACGAACGGTAATTTTCGAGTAATTCTAATGTCTTTAAAAGTCTTTAGTAATGATGTCTCTTGTTTTGCAGGGTTCCGGCGATGGCGGATGACGGGCTGAAGTGAGTTGAAGATGGAGCCCGTGTGATGAATAGAAGCGCCTGGAAGCACGTAAGTAAGCGCTTGTTGCCTGCTTCACGATGCGCTCTAACTGTCTGTTTATTTTGCAGGTACGAGTTCGGAGCGGCTGCAGGGTGCCGGAATACCCACTGGGTTAGATGTGGAAAGGAGTAATGGCACGTGAGTATTAAAGTTCCCCAATGTCTTTAAACGCACCTTGTTTTGTCTTTCAGATGCGGGATGCAGCGCCGAAGGCCTCCGGAGCGCACGAAGAGTAGGTAAGCCTTTGTCTTTCAGATGCCGGAATGCAGCACGAGGCGTTGGTGACAGCCGATGGACCAGGTAAGTGAAGCGCTGTCACTGAAGACCGTAATGCTAACCTGTTCTTTCTTGTCTTTATAGGTGTTGCTGAAGACTGGATTCAGGATGGTAAGCCTTTTTCCTTAGGCCCAGGATCAGATGCAGAAGACACGATGAGCGTTCTGCTGCAGAGGATGCAGAATAACGCAAAGCAAGATTCATCCATCGGGTGTGGTTTAAATAGCCTCCTGTAGTGCTTAGGTGTCTCATTCCACAGCCACGCCTAGGTAAGAAAAGAGTTCCTGCTTTCCAGAAGAGTTCCAGTGTTCTGAACCTAGGGAGTGGCTCCTGCCCCACCCAACAGGAAAAGTAGTTCCAAACAGAAGAGGATCAGAGGCTCAACTGGCAGGCAAGTAAGCAGCATGGTCTGCTGCAGGTAAGTCCACCCAAGCATTATGAGCCCGGCGCTTCCAGCGCTGGGACTGGGCATATTTATGAGCCTGGTGCCACTGGCGCCAGGACTGGGTCCAAAAGGTCCCAATTGGGACTGGTTGGCCCTCGGAACCTGGGTTATGGATCTGCTTCCAAGGGAGTTGGGAAAACCCTGACCTTTTGGAAGCAGAGATCATGACAAGAATCCCTCATAGAAGAACAGCTGACTGAAGATACGAAGAAGACTCTCAAATAGGCCTGGCATCCCTTCCTGAATCTTGCCCTTTGAAGCCCTGGTGGACTACCTGTTTTGTAAAAGCCCTGTGTGGTGCTTCAACCCCAGGACTGGTGGACCAACCAATCTGAACGTGTTCTATGTGTATAAGAACGTCTTCTAGGAATCGGGTGGCTCTAAACTGGGAATCCTCAGGAGTGAGACATCCAGGCACCTAGTGGCGATGCAACCGCAATCTGCTTCATGAAGGGCATTTTGGTTGTAATCGTACCAAGAGACAATTGCTTGAAGGATATTGGCAACCACGGATGGATGGCCAGGTAGAAGAGACAGTGATTTATTATATTTTGATTCTACTAATCAACAGATCTAACGACTCAAAACCTCATTTCTGTGGTGGTGCCAAATGGTGTGGTCCATGTTGGGTTAATTTGCAACTTAGTAGTCCTGGTAGATGACTGGGCCAAGTGGTAGAATCAAAGAGGATAGGGTCTGTAATGACAGTCTTATTATCTTACTGACATAACAGTTGGTAACTGACAATGGGATGCAGTTCTGCTCACAAGGGATGGTTGAATTCTTGAGGAGTTTCAGTGAGAGCACCTCATATCTCCAATGCACGACCCTCATCTAGCAGCCTATTAGAGAGCCACCAGTAGATTTGGGCACAGCAGCCAATTGGGTTGCTCAGATCGTAGGCTGAATCTCATGATCCAAGCCTTTGTTTGGTAAAAGTTTCACAGCTGTTCGCACCTACCCGCCATCCTCCCTCCCTCTCGCTTCCCTCATCTGTTCCCCTCTCCCATCTACCCCACCCACTTACCTGGTTGCTGCGCCGCCTTGCCACATGGCTCCTCACAGCCCCAGACTGCCATAGAAATGGAAGAGGTTTTCTAGTTTCTATTTCCAGGATGGCCATGCAAATAGTTCGTTCAAGCAGATGCATTGCTGTCAGCACCCACTGACATGAACTTTGGCTGCCGATAGTAACAATTACATGCCCAACAGGCTTCAACATTCGGTAACAGTGACAGGGCCTGGCGCAAAGGCCCTCACATTTTTCATGTCTTTAACTTGGGCCCCCTAGTCCATGGTGTGGGTGATTGTTGGTCAATTAATATCTCTTTTAAGGGGCATAGTTGTCTGAAAGACATTCCTGTTGGGTCCTTTCTAGTGTTTTAGTATGACTATATGAAAGGGCAAAACTGTAGACTATCCCTACTTTTGTGATTTGATGCTGGTGTGAACATATCTGTAAACCATGGATGTAGAATTAAAGTTGTCCATTACCACTACTGTGAACAAGAAATCTTTAATTGATTCTATGAAATTATATAAATGTTAGAGTATTCAATTGCTTGATTGCTTGATTGCAGACCCTTGCTGCTAATTGCCCACCCTCACACTTTCCTGTTAGCTCCCTGCTCCTTTTTTCTCTGCTTCCCTCACTGTTCTTTCTCCTATGATTGTACAGTGTGGAGGTGGTTCTGAAAGAAGTCCGGCGAGTCCTCAGGCCGGGACTGTGTGCAAAGGGCTGTTGTATCTACTGTTTGCTGTGGCGTGGAGGAAGGAGGAGGAGAAGGAAGACAACAAGAGAGGTGCGTGTGCCGTGTACCTGTGCCTTTAACCAACTGACTGGCTGTGTCACCTGACCCAGTCTTCTGGGCACTTAAGGCCGCCTCTCTCGCCCTTGCGGCGCTAAGCCCTGTGTGCAAAGGGCTGTTGTATCTACTGTTTGCTGTTTGGCATGCGGCGCTAGGCGAACAAGGACACTACAAGAAATGGAACCGTTAAGTCTCACTGAGAGACCTACAATTCCGAGAACAAGAGTCCATTTAAAAAGGGCTGCATCATCGGATGAGACACAGGAGTTGACCGCCAAACGATCGAGGAAAAAACCACAAAGTCTTTATTTGTCATGTAACTCTGTAACCGATATAGCAGAGGGTATCGAACTCGATACGTCTGGCAACGTGGATTTAACAACAGAAGGCTCAGACAGCGTGTTTAATAATACGTGCAAAGAGCTAGAGTCGCAGCCCCCGAGCAATAGAGATCACAAGGTTGTAGTCCTAATTACAACCTCGGAAGCACCTCGTACTACTGGTGGCTGCATGTGCTCCGACCTCGATATATCAGCGGAGTCGAGGACCAATGCATCGGTAGCAAGTGACGAAATAGTATCATTCGATGAAACACCCGAACACATAGCTGTGAAAGAGACCCACTTACCAAATGCAGAAGGCTGTGGCCGGTTAGGAGAGGCCACGGAGTTGGAGCCGACGCGGAGAGTTCCTGAGATGTCGCTGATTGAGGAAAGGACAAGCCCGACGCGTGATGATGACGTGGCCGTCCGGAGGCGGTACGGCGGAACAGTCACATCGAACAGTTCGAGCGGTGTTGCAGTCACCAACGCGACGCGGCTGGAAGCGGGCGGATGCAATAGAACAGGCGATTTTGTAAAAGTCGATCACTCCGCTGTTAGCATGCCTGCAGAGTTGCCCGAAGAGCACGCGAATCAGAAGAAAGAAGTAAGTAATCAGACTACGAAGCCTGATCTTTCTAATGTCAATCCTAGTAGAAATACTAAGGTTATACTTAATCGCTCGGAGCCACCTGCCACTCCTGAGCACAACAAGATCATTGCAGACGATCCACACAATGACGAAACAACGTCAGAGCTGCTGAAATACGGTAATGCGCAGAAAGAGCCCAGTACGAGTACCACGACTGGGCTAAATGTCAATATCCCTGATGAAAAAAGAAATTCATTAGAAGTGGTTTCCTCTGTATTGCAAAATTTAATTAACCTAAACAAAACCAGGAACCGTGATAAACAAACATTATTGACTCCAAGAATCGCATCTAGAACTGCTGTATCAACGACACAGTACGACACAGCACTTAATCATGAAATTGGGGGAGCAGATAGTCTGAAGAACAATAAGGCTCAAGAGGTAGTATCGCCTATGAGGGGTAGACAGACACAGGAGAGCCATGTGCCTATCTCTCAAAATAGGGCCTCCAAACAGGAGTATGAAGATCATAGAAAACGGGTAATAGCACACGAGTTCAGTAGGTCAACCTCGTCGCTCGATGTATCATCAGAAGAGGAGGAAACTTCAGACTCTTCGATTGGGGAACGCCCTTTTCCTAAAATAAGAAGAGAGACGAGGTACTATAATACCAACTTAGCAAATTCAATTGAGAGAAACGAAAATATGAAACAAGTGTCATATAGTCATGTCCCCCTAAATGATCTATTAACGACCTTAACTGCGGCCATGGCAATTTCTCTTACACCATTCACAAAACTCTATGAATCATTAAATGACAACGTAAAGGATATCTCAACCCTGTTAGCATTGACGCATTCAAAACTGGTTCAATTAGAGGCAACGCAGGGCTTGGGAAGCCATAAACAAAACGAGACAAACCAGCAGTTGCTGTCTGGTTTACAAGACATGAACGAATCTAAACAAAATGACAGGATTGACAAGAAGTTATTTGCTGAAGTGGCAAGAGAAGCTTTGTCGTTATTTCGCAAATCTCACGTGGTTCATAACGGGGAGACATTGGAAGCTGCTGTTCGAGAGAAAGATTCAGGCTTGACCCCTAATTCAGTAAACCCTAGCAGCAGAGTAAATATTCCAAATCTGGCATTGAATGCCCCCCTCAACCCGCAAGTAGAGGCTTCACTCAAACCCTCTCTACATCGCACGTTGATCACGGAAACATCACAGTTTGTTACGATTGTCCCAATGAACGAAGGGGACCGCACAGAAGTTGAGCAGACACGGCTGGAGGAGGACTTGCGAGCTATCACTAACAAAATGAACAGAAACGCGGAGAGTGATACAAATCCTCTCGACCTCTCTTTTAATTCTGCGTTTAAACACTCACAAAATGCGACGAACCCAGCATTGGGGGATGTTCAAATTGCCTCCGGCTCTAGTTTGACACAAAATATAACAGATCTGGTAGTTGACCCGCAAAATCAGCAAGATGTGTCACTAAAGCAATCGGGCTTGTTCCCGATTTTTGGGCATTCGAAGACAGAAGCGAGAGCAAGTCTTGTAGGGGATAAAACGAAAAATACTGCATCTATAAAAAAACAAAAGAACAAGCCGGCTTCAAAAAGAAAGCAACAAAAAGGTGCACGAAAGTTCTTGCGAAATTTAAATATGTTCCACTTAGTGGATAAAGCAATTACCTCATGATTAAAATTAGCCGACTCATTTAAAGAAGGTAAGTCGGTGGATCCTGACCACGAGGCACTAAAGGCAAAGGATCAAGAGAGTGAGTATCAACTTGTAGAGGAAGCAACGACAAAAAAGAATGCGATCATACAAATCGCAGAGGAGGAGACAACACAGGCCGATTTACTGGAACTATCGGTCTATGAGGAGGACGCAGCAGATGAGGTGAGCTCTGGTAGTAGCCCTGTGGAACCTTCAGCCAAACCAAGAACAGTAGGTAGCACAGAGAAGCACAACCCAGACAATGATGTAATGAACATGAGGGTGGAAATAAATCCTAAGGTTCTCCCAGACAAGCCACTCAGCGACGCTAAAGACCAAAGGTGCGTGAAATTATATCCCATTGTCGAGAGTAAAATGGACAAGGAAGAGCCAAGGAGCCCTGAGTTACACTCCAAGAAAAAAGGGACAGGCAAATGAGGAGGAACAACGCAAAACCAACAAGCCCCAAGGTGCAAAGTCCGATCTTTGCTAACATGAATCCAGTGAAAGAAAGAAAGGACGCATTTCTCGCACCGAATCCTCCATTTATTCCGTTGAAACATCGGAAGGTGGACCCCCAGCTATCGGAGCCACTCGGGCAAAACTCGAATAGAAGACAGCAGAGGATTAGCACGAAAGCTACTGACTCGGTGGCTGTGCCTAAATTAATGCTGGAATGCCTACATGGATATGAAAATCTAATCTTGAATCGCACCAATGTGTTGAGACTATTACACCACGTTCCACAACTGCGGTCACTGGTCTCAAAAGATCTAAAAATAATCGAATTTCCAGATGAATTGCGAACAGACAAAGTGATTTTACATCTAAACTCAACCTTAATTGCAAACGTAATACTTGAGGCAAACGAAGAACTGCATTCATTAGGCTTTGACGCCTATATAACGACTGACCGCGAGAGAAGAAGCCTTAAGGACGAAAGTAAAACCCATAAAGGGGTAGCCGCTCAGTGTGACCATAACGACCACAGTTCAGAGAGGGACTTGAGAAAGCCTGTATATTCACTGACAAAACAAATCTCACAACTAGAAAAGAACGAAATGGATTACAAAACCATTGAAGCCGGATCCCAGTCGTTAGAGTTGAGAGCTGGAACTCAGGATTTTGCCACTTTAATGGGAAAAATCGAAATTACAATAAGTAATGAGATGCTAAACGAGACCACAAGTTCAGTACGCTCTAACATACAACGGCGGGCTAGCTTAAATGAAGATTGGACCTGGATGGCGAACGCTTTGAACAGGAAAGCATCCAGCTAATGCCCAATGAGCGAGACGCAACAAGATCTTATGTTTAGCTCTTGGAACACACGCGGCTTTAGTCATTTGCTGATCAATAATTGGGCTACCAACCAACATTTAATTTGTCTTCAAGAGACCTGGATGTGCAATTCACCTATAGTGGCAAATTTTGAATGCGTTTTGAATCCTGCCATTAAGCCTGATAAAGGTCGGCCAATAGCCGGCCTATTGACGACGATAAATCGATCGTCTGGGTACAGGTTAGTAAGCTCTGTCAACCTAACGCCATACATCCAGACCTCTGAAATAAGTAAGTACGGGGCGGATGTCAAGAAGAATGACGTGATACATATTATTAATCTGTACTGGAACCATCAGCGTACTGGATCCTTTGAATTTATCGACCAAGTCACGGAAATAATTGACAATATATTAGAATCCGGCTGCGGAACCGCCATAATAGTCTGTGGGGACCTAAACATCGATTTCTTCAAACCGCAGACTGCTTTAAAATCTAAACTAGCAAAAACATGGAATGACGAAATGGAAGTAAGAGGCCTCACAATGTTAAATGGCTGCACGCAAGGTGATATTCCTCCTAATCCAACGTGGCGGCGTGATGACCAAAGTTCCACCATTGACTATATTTTCGTGTCCAATAATATGCTTAGGAAAATAAAGTCGATGACGATTTGTCCAATGACCAATAGTGACCATGAAAGGCTTGAATTCACATTTCAAGATTGGAGTAATAATCCGAGAGAAAAATGGCGATCAAAGGTGGCAGTAGCACCAAACAGGCTGAGATTAAAATTAGTCGACAAAGAGGTCCTAGAGATTCATAATCAATTTACAGCAACTGAGAAGGTCATTGACTACGTTCAATTTCTGTGGCAATTTAAAACAAAACACATTGGCATGAAAAATGGGTCATTTCAGAACAAGCATAGTTTTGACTTACTTATAAGACAGCGAAAACGTGAAATGAGAGCTGCAATCCGCAGAAATAATCAAGGCCCAGTTGGTGAAATCAGGGAAAAAAACAAAAATGCAAGACAATCCTATAAAAACTGGATGAAAAGTCATCGAGCCATTTTGATGCAAAATGATGCAGAAGCATTGATGAAGACGCTCGTAAATAAAAATAGTAGAGATTTCTGGCGCATACTTAATGCCCTTGAAGCCCCGCAAGTTGCTTTGCAGATATGCCCAGTGCCTGAAAAAGAATGGGTAAACTATTTTACAGCACTGTACCAGAATGATTCGCCACCCCTTAAGCCAACGCCTAACACAACATCATGGGACCTAGATTTTGCAGAAGACGAAATCCACGAGATAATAATGAGAGCAAAAAACTCTCGGGCGCCTGGACCGGACGGCCTGTCAAATGTGATGATTAAACAATTCCCTGACTTATGGGCAGCGATATGCGCTGAGTTATTCAGACGAATTTACGAGCAAAAACAAATCCCTGCATCGTGGAAAACAGGAATAATAATACCCATATTCAAGAAAGGTAATCGATTAGATCCTGCAAATTATCGGCCAGTGGCCTTACTTGATGTATTGGGTAAAATTTTTGCTTCACTGCTCCAAAAAAAATTGATTATATGGGCAAAATCTGTAAATAGAGTTGATGTAAGACAAGCAGGATTTGTAAAATCCGTTGGATGTTCGTTGAACTTATTGATCTTAAATCTGTTGAAAATGGAGGCTCTGAGAACGAACTCGAGAGTGTTCTTAGCTTTTGTAGACTTCTCCATGGCTTTCGACAGGATTGACCGTGATTTATTGTGGCAGAAGCTTGTCTTGTGGGGATGTCCTGAGGGATTATTGGCGGCAATAAAAGAATTACACAACGATACATCAATCTCTGTCCGGTTGGATCAATCGGGATCACTTACAACCCAAATAAAAACATATAAAGGCGTGAAGCAGGGGTGTCCTCTGGCAGCAGCAATTTTTAGCCTTTTTATTTCTGACATTGGGGCTACCATTCAGTCGGTCAGAGCATTCCCTCCGACACTCAATGCATCAAAAATAAGTTGGTTACTATACGCCGATGATTTAGTGATTCTAGATCTAACGCCAATTGGACTCCAGCGTAAACTAGACGCCGTCCAAAAATACGTGGACCAGAACAACTTAAAGATTAACACCAAGAAGTCGGAAATACTGATTTTTGAGAATCTAAAAATTAAACGGTCACAGAAAGGTCCAAGACAGGTGTGGCTGCTGAACCATGAGAAATTGAAAATTTCAAAAAGCATTAAATATCTCAGCATGCTACTAAACTCAAGCATAAGTGATGATCCGTGGGTAGCTGACTCAAAACGGAAATGTGCCCAATTAGCATGCCAGGGCCTGAAGATACATAGGAAATTTGGGAACTTTTCTACACAGCCTTTAAGGAACTTTTACAAACAGAAAGTGGTCCCGATTTTGTCCTATGGTGCAGAAAACACCTTCGGATGCTCGTCAACACACTGGGCTTCGCTGGAACATACGTTTTGGACAAAGTCCTTGAGTTTGCCCCCAGGCATTGCAACGGCATGTATAAGATACGAACTAGCCCTAATTTCATTACAGGCAAGGATAATTTGGAATCAACTTAGCCTGTATCGGAAATCAAGGCCAGAAGTGGGAATACCTCAATTTGAAATCTTATACAATGCCTCAGCCAAAGGTTCGGCTCTGCTCACGCAATGGGTAAAACGATGCGAAGATCTGCTGAAGGACTATAACATCACTGTAGAAACTCTGCTTACAAATCCAACAGCCGCCAAGGTATCAATATGGCGCCTTGATTGGATAAATACATGCGATGAGCGCAACGAAACGCATGCAATGAAATATTCTCCGGGAGAAGCAAGAAGCTATGGAATCCTTCAACCTTATCTGAGTCGTTTTCCATCCATGAAAGCAAGAAGATCATTCATGTTATTCCGCCTCAACGCAATGAAAACAAAGGACAGAATGAGTCATTGGACGAGAAATGTGGATTTATCGACGACGTGCCGGTTATGTGGTAAAGAGCCAGAATCTATAAAGCACTTGGTGCTTTTCTGTACAAAACTGAAGGACATACGTTCAATCCACTTAGGCGGCTGGTATAGTGCCCATCAGTCGATATGTGCTGATGAATGGTGGAAGCATATGTGGAACGGCTCAGATATGAAATTAATTCTACCTTTGACCTCCTTCCTTGCCTCCATTGAAGAAAGATTAAATGCAGAAAATGACCCAGCCTGAATAGACTAGCTTTGGGTTCCAAATGCGTTTAAAGACATAGAAAAAAAAAATGAATGAAGTAATTGCCAAAGAAACGGTATAATGAATGGTTTTGTGTCACGTCAAGCAAACATTTTAAAGGTTTAATCTAAACCAATAAAATTAAAAAAAAAAAAAAAAAAAAAGCCATCTGTTGCTTCGCAAGTTAGGTCTGTGCTCCATAAATGTCCATATAATAATAATAGTTGCATAGATGGTCATTAGCCCTTTTTTGTTATTTTTTTCGTTAATTGTACTGTTCGTTTGTCACTAGTGTTGCCATTTTTCAGTTAAATTATTTTTTTCTTAAAACGAGGGGATGCTCTTGGAATGCCTAGGATCCAGATAATCTCTCAGATCTCAACTGTGTGATAGTAAAATGTTCAGAAAAATTGCATTTAGGACATTTGGGAGGAAGGATCGCTCTGGGGCAATGCAAAGACAACGCAGTGTAACACAGATTTGAATGCCGATCCTGCGCTTAGAAACCACTCTCGGTATTTAAGCGTGTTATAAATTAACAATTAGTATTATAACTATAACTTCTTTTGCTCAAATGGTCCCCTTTGAGAAATTCATTGTGGTGTTTAGTAATAAATGTTTCTGATAATCTCAGATTAGGGAGAGCTTCGTGGTGTGTCTTCTTAACCTGAAACACTGTATATTGATACAATATAAAAATATTGGTTGTTAATATTGGGAATTCAATAAGCAGCCTGGGCGGGTACGGCAGCCCGTCAGGTTGCTCAGAATGCATTTTTTAAATAATGGAACACGCTTATATTCAAGCAACGGTTGAGCTGCTCACACCTGCCCTCTCCCACCTGCCTCACTACCCACTACCCCTGCTGCACATTCAAAATGCCTTTGAATACTCTGGACCACCTGCACACCAACTTCTCTCTTCTCTTGCCCTGAGTCTCTGCTCCGAATATCGCTTTCTCAAGTGCTTTGTGGTGGCCTGCCCTGGAAATGGACGAGGCCCTCAGTACGGAGCCCCAGTCTCTATTTCAATGGCAACCATCTTTGTTGCATTTCTTTGTTGTGTGGAACAGTGGTTCAATTGGTCAGTGGCGGTCTGTTATTTAACTCAAATTACTGGCCCTTAACACCCCAAACTAACAGCAACAACGGTACCCTTTAGCAGTCCACACTGGGTGCTCAAGACTGATTGTGTTTAAAAGGTCAGAGTGTGGGCAGCAGGGCGTTGCTAAGGTCCATCAGATGCAAACTAGCATAAGTAACTAGTATTTTCTGTAAATTGAATGTCTCGTTTTTCTATTTAAGCCAAAACGATAGTGTGCCTTTAATTGTGCCCACCTGGCGCCTTCCAGGTTGCCGCTCACCCACCTTCTTAGCCCTGCCTCTTCCTTCCTGCTCTTAACTCTTGGATCAAGGGCGTCTCTCGCCCGTGCGTCTGAATTGAAGGGCTGCTGAAAAAAGGGCAATTCCTGTTTGGACCTGTTCGGACCAGGAGGACCCAGGTCCCGACCCCCTGCTCAGACAGCAGGTAAGCATGTACCAACATGTGTTTACTCCATCTGTCCCCACAGGCCATCCCCAGCCCCTCTGTTCACCCTATGATGTTTCCTTGTACCCCCTTCTTTCTCGCACACAGGTGTTTCCTGTTTTGCTTGATTCTTCTACCCTGCTCCCCCTTTCCCACCTCAAGTCTACTTCTGCAGGAGTCTGTCCTGATACATTCTGGTTTAACCATCACCGTCTTGTGGCTAGTGCTGGATTTTACTTTTATGGACTTCATTGTTTCATGGTGCGTCGCCCTTTCTCAACTCGCGTGCTGAACATCCTTTGCATCTTGTACTAGAGGTGGCCCTGAATCATGCCGTTTCCATCTTCATCTTGTATCCTGGCTTGCAACATTGTGTTACTACTGACTTGTGCAATTGTATTCTCTCTCCCCTCTTGCTTTTCCACTCTCCTCCTCTCCCTTTTCCCATCCCCTCCCCTCCTCCCCTTACCCTTACTTTCTTCTATGCACTTCCTTACTGTTCATGGCCTGTAAGAATGTCATTGTATTTTCTCTTGTTCCCTCCCTTGCCTTGAAGTGCTTTGAAACACATTGTGTATAGGTGCTATATAAATAAACTATCATATCAATTTGGTGGCTTGTAATTACAACCCCCACAGTCCACTAAGATGTGCCTTGTATCTATTAGCACCCCTGGCTAACTTCTGGGGTGTTAATGGCAATTATTGTATGTGAAATAACGTGCAGTGGGGAGTACATGACCCATTTCATAAAGTAAAAAAACACACCAAAGATGGCCGCCATGGAATTGGAGGCCAGGGTTCTATGCGTAGCACTGCTTCAATTTCCATGGCAGGCTAGGGTGGGGCAGACAAGGAGCAGAGATGGAGGGAAGATCCTCGGGGGCTGCAGAAGGTGGGTGCTCATGTGCAGAATGGTCCCAGAGCATTATGGGGAAAGAGAAATTAGCAGCTGGAGTGATAGGGGTCCAGCAGTCCGTGGCAGGAAAGGAGGTAGGAGGGAGACAGATGGTGAGTGTCAGCAGCTGCGAATGTGAGCTTTCACCATAGGTAAAACATGTCTTCTGACCAGCTTGATTGCATGACGTATCTGCCCAAGGTGCTAATGCCTAATAAAAAAATTATTTTGCGAATCATTGAAAAATATGTTCTATTTTACAGGTGTTGACCTTCAAGGAGATAAATTGGCAGATGATACGTATTGAAGCAGATGCAATTCAAAGCTGTGATCATGAAATAATGAGTGCTCCGGTTCGATTGATTACTAACCAGTCAAAAATGAGGATAACGCTCAAGAGAAGGGTAAGACTTCAAGTTAGACAGTTGTGATGTGTTTCATAGCAATGCAATTAGGTCTCCGTTTCACAGAGCTTTTCATATCTCTAATTTATCAGATTGTAGCCATTAGTTTGTACAGCAGTTAAAGTTATTGAAGGACAGCAGATCCATTTCAGAGTGCTTTGTTCTTTTTGGGAAATTCGGTGCATGGCACAAGCCAATTGTTTGTCTTTTGAAAAGAATATACTTTGGATCTCAGCTTCACACCTATTCATGTGAAAAATAAATACTAATATATGTTCATTTTCATTGTGGCCATCTTTGTTTTAAATCGTAACTAGTTTAGCTCTTTCTAGTACATTGGTACTATATATGGGGTTCCAAGTAACAATCAGGGTAGACTTAGCATCTCTGCAATCTTTATTGCACCATGATTTACTTTTGACAGTGGCGCTTGGATTTTTCATCAATGGACATGTAAAGAGATAATACGTCAATTATTTTTTCATAATTGTCCATAATGCCCAATTACAAACTTCTGAAAAATAATGCGAACATGGCCATTGATGGCCTGACAAATCTTTGGTAGTAGTTTCTTCAATTTCAATGGAGTACATTTTATTGCACATCTATTATTTTTTGGCTGATCATGAAATGAAGTAAGAGGTGCAGGGGATCAATCTCCCTTACTGCATATGTTAAGATGCCGAGATCAAGATCACTTTTGAGTTCTCATAATGTCTCAAAATCAATATTTTTCCAGAATTGCTGGCTCGGTAGAACATAATATTTGATGAAGTATATTCGCCTGAGTATATAGGCTTGGATGTAGAATCTAGATCATAGCGGCTCGTGGCCCCTCTGCGAGCCATAGGTCTACAGCAATTGTCCTGCCTGCTTACTGAGGACATAGTGTCTAGCCTGTGGATTATGTGGAATTCCAGGGACCCCCTAAACTTGGTCTTTATTCTCCGATAAACTGTCAGATGATACATTTCATGGTAGCTTCATAGAAGACTATGAAGTTCACAGCAATAATTATGGCTTTAACTTTCCTTGTATATTGAATAGGAATAATAATTTACCCAATTTTTTTCAATGATATTTTCTTTGTTTTTATTTGAAATACGTATTCATGATGTTTTGGGATTCACTTTCTTTGTCTACTTTACCAACCAGAATTTCATAATTCTCAGAATGTTATAATCAGAAGGGCAGTTTGGAGAAATCCAGATTGTGGGACTACTTGAAAGGCGTCTTTTTTTAGTTTGGGATGTTCGTGGCACTAATGGTCACCTATAAACCAAAACTATTGCATTGCAGTACAGGTAGAAAGGAGATGGCATGCAAGGAGGGACAACAGCTTGTGCGGGTTTTATGTTCCTGCCCATGGACTGCTCATGGCCATGCTAATCACTATGGCCGTTCCCATCCACTACATTCCCCTTCCCTGCCTAAAAATAATCCTCCTGGGATCTCCTTGTGGTACCTCTATAGAGCAGAGAAATCAAACTTTAGCCTGGCAGTGTTTTTTCTAAGCAGTCTGCTGAGATTTAATGTGTCAATTTCAGCTGATAACTGGTGTAATAAAAATGTCTTAACCAAGTGTCTCTTAAGCCACTTGATTTGTATCTCTTCCATTCACTGAGGTCCTGCAAAAAAAAAATATATATTTATATACGCCAAAGCCAACAGTTTTGGCTTGATGTATTAGATAAGCATTTGCCAAGTATTGTCATAATCTGCCCAGGTAATCGCTCTATTTTCCAGCTGTTGAGATCTTATGGTCAGGTAGTACCATTATAGCAAAGCCTAGTAAATGCCTATCCCATAGCTACACAAAAGCCAAACTGTTGGCTTTGCCAATGCTTGTAATAGTTTACATATTACATTTTCTTGCTTATGTGCAAGTCTGCTGTATTTATATAATTACTTAATGCACAAGAAAATTGTTCCAGTCATCCCCATCTCACACTAATCTTGCCACATTCCAACTCAGTCCTTTTTTTTTTTGTAAATCAAGTTTTTAAACAGTAACCAGCATCGAGAAATGCATAACCACATGAGGAACATGTCCCCCAGAAATCCTCCTGTAGACTCCACTTGTCCCCCCGCCCCAAAACCCCCTGTCTCGCCCCCAAAACCCCTGTAGTCACCTTGGCCCCACCCCCCCATCCTACCCTCTGAGACGCCCACCATGTGATGGGCCAGCAGGGATGAGTGCTAGCTCAGTCCGTCGTCCTTTTAATCTTCTTGCAACCCTGTACTTTCTTCTTTGTACTTTGCGGCCCATCTGGTTTACGCTGTTCAATTGGTTCGACCTCCTGCTCTCATGCGGGGTCTCCTCCTTTAAGAACTTGGAGGACTTGGTTTGCCTCTTTTCCGCTGCTCACTCGGTAATCTGCTTCCCCCTTCTCGAATGATGGTTCAAATGGGAATGACCAACAATACTGTATGCCCCTTTCTGTCAACCATTGCTTGAGGGGGTGGAAGTCTCTGCAACGAGTTAAGATGAGCACGACAAGTCTTGGAACACCCTGATCTTGTCCTCTTTGAATTGGAATCTCCCCAGTTTCTTGGCTTTCTCCAGGACCTCCATCTTCTCCCTATATCTGAGAAAGTGGACCACTATTGACCTTGGGCCCTTCGTTCCTCCACCTCTGTGCGCCCTCTCCAGCTGTACGTACTTCCCTCCCTCCACGGAGAAAAGTTGATTAATCAGGCCTTGCACTTTCCTCCCAACCTCCACCGGAGACTCTCCCTTTTCTTCTCTAACCCCCAGGATGCGTAGATTATTCCAACGCTCTGTTTTCCAAGTCGTCAAGCTTTAAGATGGTTTCCTCTTCACACATTTCCAAATCTATTAAGCGAGCATAGTACTTCATGTCCAGGAGGTCCACCTGTAGATGATTCCCTCCATCTTGTCCTCTAGCTTATCTACGCAGCCCTTCAGGTCGCATATCGAGGCTTGAATGTCCGTCCGTATTGCCTTGATTTCTTGAAGTATGTCCTTGAGGTTGTCTCTGGTTAAGGCCGGCGCTGGTGTGCCTCCCCCTGCTGCCATCTCTGCTTGGGCTGGGTGGCTCCCTTTCACGTCCTTCCCCGGTCTCTCCAGAAACGCTGCAAGGCCTGTATTCCTGCCTGCGCCACACCACTATGCTTTGACAATCTCTGGCTCTTCTCCAGTGTGGCCCCCGGCGGTGTGTCCAAAGGTCGGTGCGACCACTGGGTCTTCCTTGAGTTTGCCTTTGGCCCTTGGTGACTCCGAGACAGTCTTCCTCGGTCCCCGTCCCACTGCCCGCTAGAGCTCTGGGGGCCCCAGAGCACTCTGACTCCTCGAGCGGGAACAACGCCTCGCCTCCTGTGTCTAACAATGTGTGTCCCTGGTAGGGGCCAGGGCCCAGTATCTCCTTGATATTTTATAGCCTCCCTCTCACCCTCCGCAGCACTGTTTCTTCGTTGCCTTCGGCTTCCTTTGTCACCCCTCCTCCCCCGCTATTAATCTTCCTCACTGTTGAATGTCCGGCTCCAGTTGTACTCTATATCCGGCGGCGTTAGGGCTTGAACAGTGTGAGTGTCTCATGCATGCTCTGCCATCACTAATGAGTCTATAATGAGCTTCAATTAATGGCTGGCCGTGGTGTGTACTGTATGCTGGATGCATCAATTAGCTTTCTTGTGTGCCATCTGGGGGGTTTTCCGGAGACCCTATCGCCGTTGGGTGGGTTATCCTCTTACCCAAGCTCCTCTTTCCCACAGTTGGCTCTGGGGACTTTAGTTCCACCTTATCACTGCCCTACCTGATGGTGGTGTCTGCCCAGGTCTGTGCCAGTTTCCAATTTCAGTTTGGTCCATTCATAACCATATCTCCAGATGTGGTATCTGGTATATTCGTGGCGTACACAGCCTGCCGGGAGCAGCCTCCTTAAGGGGCCCTGGGATTGTCCTTGCCTTACAGTTACATGCCCCTTGTAGAAGCTCCGCCTGGCCCCAGGCTATTACTGTGAGCCGGGGGACATACACATGCACCTGGCATTGCCCCCTTGTGCTCTGTGTTTTCCACTCAGTGGAGTTAGGGTGAGTTTAACCTCTGTGGGCCCGGTTCAATGTGTACCTTCCCTTTGCTGCTCTTTGGGAGTTCCTGGGCCTCTGGCTGCCGTGATAAAGGTGTGTTAACAGATTGGGGGGGTGGGCCGCTACAACACTGCCTCCCTCGCATCCCGCCCAGAGCCCATGTTGTAGCTAGGCTCCGGGCTTGGACAAGTGTCTCCCGGCTTCTCCTCCGCCCTACCTCTCACCTGCTCCGTGTGATCCGAAGAGCTTCCTGTGTAGTTGACCACCTCCTCACGTGTGTCCATGGCGCGGCTCCTCTTCCCTCCGGGCACCTCTTCTCCCTTCACACCGGCTCCACCACCTCTACCGTGGTCCGGTAGCCTCCGGTTGGGCTGACTCCACCGGTCGTCGGCTCCAGTCCTCCTCCCTTCACCTCTGCTTTCCTCCCGCTTCAGGGACACCACGAGACTCCTTAAGGCGCCCGCCAAGTGCGGCCTCCTCAGCGCCTCCAGGCATGCTTCGGGCTGCGCTGCAGTTCAGCGTGCACCCCACCTGGAAGTTAAAGCGTCCTGACCCGTAACCCCATCCAGGGCCCTGGGGGGGGGTTTACACAAAAACACCAGTTGCAGCTAATTCTGCCAGGGGGGGTATCCCGCAAGCTCCAGCACAAAGATTTCCTCTAAAGTTTTCAACATGGTGTAATGTTGTTTTGCTAATAGTTGGAAAATGTTGACATGTGACTGATTGTCTTTTTTTTTTTTTTTGAAAGATTTATTTACCATTTTCAAATACAACTGAAAGTACATATCCGTCCCCCCAACTTCCCCTTGCCCCCCTCTCCCCCTCCCAACCCGGAAGATTTCCAATTGTCTCTGTTGCTCATGGGAATGTCTATGATGTAAATATGTCCGATATTCTTATGTTGTGCGGGCACCATTGTTCCATGTAGTCTGATTGTAGGTAGTCCAGAATCTCTCCCCATTCCTTTGTGAACGTCTCTTTTGTTCCTTGTATCGTATGTGTGAGCTTTTCCATGGTTAGTTGTGCCCATACTTTCTGGAGCCAAGTATAAATCTGTGGGGGTTCTTGTTTTTTCCAGTTTTGGGCAATTGTCGGCCAGGCTGCTATGAGTAGACCCATAAAGCTTCTCCATTGTGGTTTCCTGAATTTCCTTGCTGCCTGATCTCTTATTCCGCATAGCCACACTTTTTCCTCTAGTTGTTCCGCTTCTGGGAATATCTTAATGATTTCCTTCTTGATTTCCATCCAGAAAGGTTTGATTCCCCTACAGTCCCACCAGATGTGTTTCCACGTGCCCACCTCTGTGCAGCCACTCCAGCATGTGTTAGGAGTTTGGGGATACATGGCGTGCAACCTTTCCGGTGCATAGTGCCATTGGGTTACAATTTTTAGCCACATTTCCCTTTTTTGGACTGATCGGGTCATTTTTGGTATGGTATTCCACAGATCTTTCCATTGGTGTTTGTGGATTTCCTCCCCCAATGTCTTCGTCCACTTGACCATGTATGCCCATTTGAGTTCCTCCTCCTGGGAGTTGATGTAGGTGTAGAGCGAGGAGGCCAGTTTCTTTGAACCGGAGTTGGATATTAGCAACTTCTCAAATGGCTTGAGTTCTCTTGTGGCTGCTGTTTTGACGTCTGGGGTTGCCAGCCAGTGCCTTAGCTGTTCATATTTGTATCTGTCTGCTTCTGTTAGTTTTAGTATCGATTTGCATTCCTTAAACGTTCTTATTTCTTCGTTTTGGTACATTTCCCCTATTTTTGTGTATCCCGCTGCCTCCCATTTCTCATAGGCTCCCTGCTCCATTCCCGGTGGGAACTGGGGGTTCCGGCATATGGGTGTGAAGGGGCCCTCCACTGTGGTCATGATACCTTTTCGTGTTTGTTCATCCCAAGCTTCCAGGGTGGTTTTCATGATCTCGCTTATTCGGAGGTTGGGGTGCCTGTGTTGTTTTGTTTTCCATAGTTTCCTCTAGGGGTGATCTGGCTACTGCCCGGTCTTGTGACACCCACACTGTTTGTTGGTTATCTCCCAGCCATTCTCTTAGAACCTAGAGTTGTGCCGCCTGGTAGTATTTGCGGAAGTGTGGCAAGGACATTCCCCCTTCCCTCGTTGGAGCTGTAAGGGTCGCTCTGGCGGTCCTTGTTTTTTTTTAATTCCATATATAGGATGGGATTGCTTTGGACAGTGCTTTAAAAAAAGATTTGGGCATTTTCATCGGGAGAGCCTGGAAGTGGTATAGCAATTTGGGAAGGACGTTCATCTTTACTGCCTGAATTCTACCCCACCATGACACCATTAGGGGGTTCCGGCGCTCTAGGTCCATCTTAACCCGTTCCAATAGGGGCGGGTAGTTCACATTGTATAGTGCTTCTATGTTGTGTGTCAGGATTATCCCCAGGTATTTGATTCCCCTTTCCGCTATTGTCAAGTCGAGTGATGCTGCTATTCTCTCGACCTCCGGCCTCTCACCAGCTAAAGGTAACAATTCTGATTTTTTTCTTGTTTATTTTTAGACCCGAAATTGCCCCAAAGGTTTCCAGCTCTCTAATCGCTTGGGGTAATGCCGTCCCCGGGTTCGTTAGGGCTAGCAGCATATCATCTGCGTACGCTATTACCTTGTGTTGTGTGCCTCCCATTTCTATCCCCGTTATGTTGACTGATTCCCTTATTCTAATTAACAGTGGTTCCAGGAATATGGCGTACAGGAGGGGGGACAGTGGGCACCCTTGTTTGGTGCCGCGTGTTATTTCTATTTTGTCTATGACTGCCCCATTTATGGCAATCCTGATTGTTGGGGAGGTGTAATTGGCTTTTATCATTTTTATAAACTGTTCCCCAAATCCCATATGCTTCAGAGTTTTGAATAGTATTGACCACTCCACCCTATCGAAGGCCTTTTCGGCGTCTAGTGAGAGCAAGGCTGCCGGTGTGTGGGTGAACCCGGTTTTCTCCACTTGGTGAATTATTCTTCTCAAGTTATCGTGCGTTTGTCTCCCTGGGATAAATCCTGATTGTTCTGGGTTTATTATGGACGGGAGAAGTGGGGATAGCCTATTTGCCAGAATCTTGGTGTACAATTTGGCGTCTAAATTAATTAGTGCAATGGGGCGGTATGAGCTGGGGAGGGAGAGGTCTTTCCCTGCTTTGTGGAACACCAAGACCTTAGCTTCATTCATTGTGTGAGTCACATTGCCATTTTCTTTGAAGGAGTTTAGGAGTCTCGTCAAGACCGGG